>NW_027309973.1:52500-384404 GCF_047496795.1 Chiloscyllium punctatum | reverse complement strand
TCACACAAGCATTCTCTCACACACTCATTCTCTCTCTCACACACTCATTCTCTCACACTCTCGCATTCGCGCTCTCTCTCTCCCATACTCATTCTCTCTCTCACGCTGCCATTCTCTCTCACAGACACATTCTCTTTCACACTCATTCTCTCTCTCACAGGCACGCATTCTCTCTCACGCACTTATTCTCTCTCTCATACACGCATTATCTCTCTCTCTCACACACACATTTTCTCTCTCACTCACGCATTCGCTCTCTCTCTCTCCCACACTCATTCTCTCTCTCACACACTCATTCTCTCTCTCACTCACGCATTCGCTCTCTCTCTCTCATACTCATTCTCTCTCTCACGCACACATTCTCTCTCAAACACTCATTCTCTCTCTCACACACGCATTCTCTCTCTCAAACACTCAGTCTCTCTCTCACGCACCCATTCTCTCTCTTGCACACTCATTCTCTCTCTCACACACTCATTCTCTCTCTCACTCATGCATTCGCTCTCTCTCTCCCACACTCATTCTCTCTCTCACACGTGCATTCTCTCTCTCTCTCACAGACGCATTCTCTCTCACACTCATTCTCTCTCTCTCGCACACGCATTCTTTCTCACACACGCATTCTCTCTCTTGCAAACTCGTTCTCTCTCACATACGTGCACTCTCTCTCTCGCACACACGCATTCTCTCTCTCACATGCGTGCATTCTCTCTCTCGCACATACGCTTCTCTCTCTCACATACGTGCATTCTCTCATGCACACTCATTCCCTCTCGCATACATGCATTTTCTCTCTCGCACACATGCATTCTCGCTCTCTCTTGTACACGCATTCTCTCTCACGCACACACGCATTCTCTCTCTCGCACACACACATTCTCTCTCACACATACGTGCATTCTCTCTCTTTCTCGCACACACGCATTCTCTCTCTCGCACACACGCATTCTCTCTCTCACATACGTGCATTCTCTCTCTCTCGCACACACGCATTCTCTCTCTTGCACACACGCATTCTCTCTCTCACATACGTGCATTCTCTCTCTCGCACACACGCATTCTCTCTCTCGCACACACGCATTCTCTCTCTCACATACGTGCATTCTCTCTCTCTCACACACACGCATTCTCTCTCTCACATACGCGCATTCTCTCTCTCTCGCACACACGCATTCTCTCTCTCGCACACACGCATTCTCTCTCTCACATACGTGCATTTTCTCTCTCTCGCACACACGCATTCTCTCTCTCGCACACATGCATTCTCTCTCTCACATACGTGCATTCTCTCTCTTGCACACATGCGTCTCTCTCTCACATACGTGCATTCTCTCTCTCGCACACACGCATTCTCTCTCTCACATACGTGCATTTTCTCTCTCTCGCACACACGCATTCTCTCTCTCGCACACACGCATTCTCTCTCTCACATACGTGCATTCTCTCTCTCGCACACACGCTTCTCTCTCTCACATACGTGCATTCTCTCATGCACACTCATTCTCTCTCGCATACATGCATTTTCTCTCTCGCCCACATTCATTCCCGCTCTCTCTTGTACACGCATTCTCTCTCACGCACACACTCATTCTCTCTCTCTCACACACACACACATTCTTTCTCTCGCACACGCATTCTTTCTCACACATGCATTCTCTCTCTCACACACACATTTTCTCTCTCGCACATGCATTCTCTCTCTCACACACGCACGCATTCTCTCTCACACACACATTTTCTCTCTCACACACACTCATTCTCTCTCTCACACACACACATTCTTTCTCTCGCACACGCATTCTTTCTCACACATGCACTCTCTCTCACACACACATTTTCTCTCTCACACATGCATTCTCTCTCTCACACACACATTTTCTCTCTCGCACATGCATTCTCTCTCTCACACATGCACGCATTCTCTCTCACACACACATTTTCTCTCTCACACACACTCATTCTCTCTCTCACACACTCATTCTCTCTCTCACGCGTGCATTCTCTCTCTCTCTCACAGACGCATTCTCTCTCACACTCATTCTCTCTCTCACACACGCATTCTCGCTCTCTCTCGCACATGCATTCTTTCTCACACACGCATTCTCTCTCTTGCAAACTCGTTCTCTCTCACACATGCATTCTCTCTCTCACACATTTTCTCTCTCACACGCATGCATTCTCTCTCTCACACACACGCATTCTCTCTCACACACACATTCTCTCTCTCTCACACACGCATTCTCTCTCTCACACACACGCATTGTCTCTCACACACACATTCTCTCTCTCTCACACACGCATTCTCTCACTCTCACACACGCATTCTCTCTCTCACACACACGCATTGTCTCTCACACACACATTCTCTCTCTCTCACACACGCATTCTCTCACTCTCACACACGCATTCTCTCTCTCACACACACGCATTCACTCTCTCTCTCACACACATTTTCTCTCTCGCACACACGCATTCTCTCTCTCACACACATTTTCTCTCTCACACACACGCATTTTCTCTCTCGCACACATGCATTCTCTCACACACATGCATTCTCTCTCACACATTCTCTCTCTCGCACACACGCATTCTCTCTCACACACACATTTTCTCTCTCACACACATTTTCTCTCTCACACACGCATTCTCTCACACACGCATTCTCACTCACACACATTCTCTCTCTCGCACACACGCATTCTCTCTCTCTGTGTCCCCCACTCTCTCTCTCCCCCACTCTCTCTGTGTCCCTCTCTCTCTCTGTGTCCCTCTCTCTCTCTCTCTCTGTGAGTCCCTCTCTTTCTCTGTGTCTCTCTCTCTCTCTCTCTCTCTCTCTCTCTCTGTCCCTCTCTCTGTATCCCTCACTCTCTATTTCTCTGTCTGTCCCTCGGTCTCTCTGTCACACTCTCTCCCTGTGTCCCACTCTCTCTACCTGTGTCCCATTCTCTCTCCCTGTGTCCCTCACTCTCTCTCTGTGTCCCTCTCTATCTTTCTCTCTCTGTCACTCTCTCTGTGTTCCTCTCTCTCTCTCTATGTATCCCTCTCTTTCTCTCAATCTCTCTCTGTTCCTGTCCCTCTCTCTCTGTCTCTGTCCCACTCTCACTGTCCCACTCTCACTGTGGCACTCTCACTGTCCCTCTCTCACTGTCCCACTCTCACTGTCCGTCTCTCATTGTCTCTCTCTCTCTGTGTACCTCACTCTATCTCTGTCCCTCACTCTATCTCTGTCCCTCTCTCTCTGCGTCCCTCACTCTATCTCTGTCCCTCACTCTATCTCTGTCCCTCTCTCTCTGCGTCCCTCACTCTATGTCTGTCCCTCTCTCTCTGCGTCCCTCACTATCTCTGTCCCTCTCTCTCTGCGTCCCTCTCTCTCTCCCCCACTCTCTCTCTCCCTGTCCCTCTCTCTCTCCCTGTCCCTCACTCACTCTCCCTCTTTCTCACTCTCTCCCTGTCCATCTCTCTCTCTCGCTGTCCCTCTCTTGCTCTCCCTGTCTCTCTCTCTCTCCCTGTCCCTCTCTCTCTCTCACTGTCTCTCTCTCTCTCTCTCTCCCTATCTCACTCTCTCTCTCTCCCTGTCCCTCTCTATCCCTGTCCCTCTCTCTAACCCTGTCCCTCTCTCTCTCTCTCTGAGTCTCTCTCTCTCTCTCTCTCAGATAGCCCGGAGTGAGTTACAGCCTGGAAGCTAATCGCGGAGTTCACAGTGGTTTATATCCAGAATAACAGATCGCCTGGAGTGAGTTGCAGTCTGGAATCTAATCGCAGAGTTCAGAGTGGTTTATATACAGAATAACAGATCGCCCAGAGTGAGTTACAGCCTGGAATCTAATCGCGGAGTTCAGAGTGGTTTATATACAGAATAACAGATCGCCCGGAGTGAGTTACAGATTGCATTCAAATCGAGGGGTTCTGGGTGGTTTAAATACAGAATAACAGGTAGCCCGGGGAGAGTTACAGCCTGGAATCTAATTGAGGGGTTCAGGGTGGTTTATATACAGAATAACAGATAGCCCAGGGTTAGTTACAGCCTGGAATCTAATTGAGAGGTTCAGATTGGTTTGTATTCAGAAGAACAGATAGCCCAGGGTGAGTTACAGCCTGGAATCTAATTGAGGGGTTCAGAGTGGTTTATATACAGAATAACAGATAGCCCAGGCTGAGTTACAGCCTGGAACCGAATTGAGGGGTTTAGAGTGGTTTATATACAGAATAACAGATAGCCCGGGGTGAGTTACAGCCTGGAATCTAATCAAGGGGTTCAGGCTGGTTTATGTGACAGAATAATAGATAACCAGAAGTCAGTTAAAGCCTGGAATGTAATCGAGGGGTTCGGGGTGGTTTATATACAGAAAACAGAAACCCTGGTGTGAGTTAAGGCATGGAATCTAATTGAGGGGTTCAGGCTTATTTATATACATAATATATATTCAGAATATATATTTCATATTCAGAATAACAGATGGCTCGGAGTGAGTTACAGCCTGGAATCGAATCGCGGGCTTCAGGGTGGTTTATATACAGAATAACAGATAGCCCAGGGTGAGTTACAGCCTGGAATCTAATCGCAGGGTTCAGGGTAGTTTATATACAGAATAACAGACAGCCTGGAGTGAGTTACAGCTTGGAATCTAATTGAGGGGTTCAGAGTGGTTTACATACAGAATAACAGATAGCCCAGGGTGAGTTACAGCCTGGAATCTAATCAAGGTGTTCAGGGTAGTTTTTATACAGAATAACAGATAGCCTGGAGTGAGTTACAGCTTGTAATCGAATCGATGTGTTCAGGGTGGGTTCCATACAGAATAACAGATAGCCTGGAGTGAGTTACAGCTTGGAATTGAATTGAGGTGTTCAGGTTGGGTTATATACAGAATAACAGCTAGCCCAGGGTGAGTTACAGCCTGGAATCTAATCGTAGGGTTCAGGGTAGTATATATACAGAATAACAGATATCCTGGAGTGAGTTACAGCTTGGAATTGATTTGAGGTGTTCAGGTTGGGTTGCATACAAAATAACAGATAGACTGCAATGAGTTGCAGCTTGGAATCGAATCGAGGTGTTCAGGGTGGGTTATATACAGAATAACAGATAGACTGGAGTGGGTTGCAGCTTGGAATCAAATCGAGGTGTTTAGGGTGGGTTATATACAGAATAACAGATAGACTGGAGTGAGTTTCAAATTGCATTCAAATTGAGGGTATTGGGCGATTTATCGACAGAGCAACGGGATACGAGAGGAGAGAAAGCAGAGGAGAAATTACCCACCATGGACCAACTCAACAATGAGCTGAGCCAGACAGGATTCAACTGCTTTATGTGGAGGTTTCCATGTGTTCTGAAAGATGGGAGAGAAACAGGCAGATACCCACAGTTTCTATGATGTTGCAGTCAAATATCTGAAAGACAGGGAATCCCTAAGCAGAGACGCAGAGTTAAACTCAGTTTAAACTCTCTCCATCACACACACACACACCCACACATAGAAACTGTATATAATGTGGAGAAATGTCCATGTGCAGCACAGATTTCCAAACTAACTCAGTGACAGACGAAAACCCCGGTCTCTGCCCAGTCCCCACTTCCAGACCCAGGGAGGTTTTGTCCCTGACCCAGGGCATGTTTCTGACTGGATACTATTACATTGCAACATGAAGGTACTGAGTGTAACAGTTTGCTACATCCTATCATGTCATCTATTTTGCTGTCAGTGTTTTGTGAATTATATTGAAAACATTGGCATGTTCAAGAGATTATTCTGGAAGGTGATTTGCAGTAAGAATAGAAAAAGCTGAATGTTTCTGTGTAAAATGATGAGAAATTCTGAAGCAGTATTGTTCAAATGAAACAGATGATCATGTACGTAAACATCAGTAAGTTAACATGATGGTAGTGCCAGCAGATTGGAGGACCAGTGATACATTGATTATTATTGAGATTAGATTGTGTTGGGAACATGAACTTAACATGACAGGAAGTGGAATCAAATCAATGGGTTCAGGGTGGTTAATATACAGAATACCAGATAGCCCAGAGTGAGTTACAGCATGGAATCGAATTGAGGGGTTCAGGGTGGTTTATATACAGAATACCAGATAGCCCAGAGTGAGTTACAGCCTGGAATCTCATTGAGGGGTTCAGGGTGGTTTATATACAGAATAACAGATAGCCTGGAGTGAGTTACAGTCTGGATTCAAATCGAGGTGTTCAGGGTGGGCTATATACAAAATAACAGATAGCCCCAGAATGAGTTACAGCCTGGAATCTAATAGCAGAGTTCAGAGTGGTTTATATACAGAATAACAGATAGCCTGGAGTGAGTTACAGCCTGGAATCTAATCGAGGGGTTCTGGGTGGTTTACACACAGAATAACGGGTATCATGTAGTGAGTCACAAAATTCGCGGAGTCATACACTCCTAGGGATGTACAGTATGGAAACAGACCCTTTGGTCCAACCCGTCTATGCCGACCAGATATCCTAACGTACTCTAGTCTCTTTTTCAAGCACTTGGCCCATCTCCCTCCAAAACTTTCCCATTCACATACCCATCGAGCTGAATTATAAATGTTGCAATTGTACTACCCTCCACCACTTCCTCTGACAGTTCATTCCATTCATGGACCACCCTCTGAGTGAACAAGTTGCCCCTTAGGTCTCTTCCATATCTTTCCCCTCTCACACTAAACCTCTGCCCTCTAGTTCTGGACTCCCCTAAAGCAAGGAAAAGACTTTGTCAATTTCTCCTATCCATGCCCGTCTTGATTTTATAAACCTCGATAAAGTCACCCCTCAGCCTCTGATGCTCCAGGGAAAACAGCCTCAGCTTATTCAGCCTCTCCCCGTGGCTCAAATCCTTTGGTTTATGTTACAGAATAACAGATATCCCGGAGTGAGTTACAGCCTGGAATCTAATTGAGGGGTTCAGAGCGGTTTATATACAGAATAACAGATATCCCGGAGTGAGTTACAGCCTGGAATCAAATTGACGGGTTCAGGGTGGTTTACATACGGAAAAACAAATATCCCGAAGTGGGTTACAGCCGGGAATCTAATTGAAGGGTTCAGGGTGGATAACATACAGAATAACAGATATCCCGGAGTGGGTTTCACCCTGGAATCTAATTGAGGGGTTCAGAGTGGTTTATATACAGAATAACAGATAGCCCAGAGTGTGTAACTGCCTGGAATCTAATTGAGGGGTTCAGTGTGGTTTATATACAGAATAACAGATTCCCCGGAGTGAGTTACAGCCTGGAATCTAATTGAGGGGTTCAGAGTGGTTTATATACAGAATAACAGATAACCCAGAGTGAGTTACAGCCTGTAATCTAATTGAGGGGTTCTGAATCGTTAATATACAGAATAACTGATAGCCCACAGTGAGTAACTGCCTGGAATCTATTGAGGAGTTCAGAGTGGTTTATGCACAGAATAACAGATAGCCCACAGTGAGTAACTGCCTGGAATCTATTGAGGAGTTCAGAGTGGTTTATATACAGAATAACAGATAGCCCAGTGTGAGTTACAGCCTGGAATCTAATTGAGGGTTTCAGAGTGGATTATATACAGAATAACAGATAGTCCAGATGAGTTACAGCCTGGAATCTAACCAAGGGGTTCAGTGTGGTTTATGGACAGAATAAAAAGATAGCCCGGAGTGGTTTACAGCCTTGAATCTAGTCAATGGGTTCCCAATTTGAACCCACAGAAGGTCAGTGTGGGATTGGAGAAACCCTTCAATTTGGGATAACGCCTCTCCAGGCATTATTCTGATCCAATGCTCCAAATCTACAATTCAGTGGCTGAGCTCTTTCAGGTTTTGTATATTATGTTTCTCTCATATATTAGGAGCTTGGAAAGTAAGGCAGACCTTACTGGAATGTCACATTGTCTCTCCGCATTCACTGTAAAAAGGTTCTGGGATTTACATTTTAACCACCTTCAAAGAGCTGTCTCCATTTTTTATTTCTGCTGGCATCAATGAATGGAAATGGCTTTTGACACATTGCCCCCTCTCCCTTGCTGAAGGTATTCCTGACACAAATCAGTCAGGCAGACATTTTAGATTTGTCCACAGCCACCATTTTATATCAGCAAAATGATCACATTGAGTTTATAAATAAGGAAAAGCAAGAGAGACTGGCAACATCAATACAGTTTGAAAATATATATAACATTGAACATGCACACAGAATCACAGACACACATAATCACACACACAGGGATACAGACACCTTCCAGAAGCTGTCTCCATTTCCTATCTTGCAACAGAATTCATGTTATGATGATGCATTCATGCAGGACAGTAAACAGCTTTTGAGACTTTCCCCATTGTGACAGAAATTCAGCCCCAATCTGAAACTTGGAGATATGTAACAGGTCAGAAATGAACCAGCAGATTTCTGTGTTCCTGCCCCCAATGTAACATTTGACCATTTAGTTTATCTTGTCTTCGGTCTAACATCCAACAAGGATCACTACACAGATCCAATAACAGATCCCCAGGAGTGATTTCCAGACTGGAATCTAATTGAGGGGTTTCGGGTTTACATACAGCATATGAGGTACCCAGGAGTGAGGGACAGACTGGAATCTAATCGAGGGATTCGGGGTGGTTTATATACAGAATAACAGAAAGGCCGGAAAGAGTTACAGCCTGGAATCTAATTGCTGATTTCGGGGTGGATTATGTACAAAATAACAGGTAACCCGGAGTGATTTATATCCTGGAATCTAATTGAGCGGTTCAGGGTGGTTTATATACAGAATAACAGGTATCCCAGAGTGAATTACAGCCTGGAATCTAATTGAGGGGTTTATGGTTTATTATATACAGAATAACAGGTAGCCCGGGGTGAGTTACAGCCTGGAACCTAATTGAGGGGTTCAGGGTGGTTTATATACAGAATATCAGACAGCCCAGAGTGAGTTACAGCCTGGAATCTAATTGAGGGGTTCAGAGTGGTTTATATACAGAATAACAGATATCCCGGAGTGAGTTAAAGCCTGGAATGTAATCGAGGGGTTCAGAGTCGTTAATATACAAAACACAGATACCCTGGAGTGAGTTAAGGCATGGAATCTAATTGAGGGGTTCAGGCTTTTTTATATACAGATTAACAGATAGCCCTGACTGAGCTAATGCCCGGAACCTAATCGAGGAGTTCAGAGTGATTTATATACAGAATAACAGATGCCACACAATGAGATACAGACAGGAATCCAATCGAGGGGTTCAGGGTGGGTTACATACAGAATAACAGATAGTCTGGAGTGAGTTACAGCCTGGATTCAAATCGAGGTGTTCAGGGTGGGTTATATACAAAATATCAGATAGCCCAGCGTGAGTTACAGCCAGGAATCTAATCGCGGGGTTCAGGGGGTTAAAATACAAAATAACAGATAGCCTGGAGTGAGATACAGATTTGAATCAAATCGAGGCGTTCAGGGTGGGTTACATACAGAATAACAGATAGCCCAGCGTGAGTTACAGCCAGGAATCTAATCGCGGGGTTCAGGGGGTTAAAATACAGAATAACAGATAGCCTGGAGTGAGTTACAGATTGGAATCAAATCGAGGTGTTCATGTTGGGTTACATACAGAATAACAGATAACAAGTAGTGAGTCACAAAATTCGCGGAGTCATACAGTCTTAGAGATGTACAGTATGGAAACAGACCCTTTGGTCCAACCCGTCTATGCCGACCAGATATCCTAACCTACTCTAGTATCTTTTTCAAGCACTTGGCCCATCTCCCTCCAAAACGTTCCCATTCACATACCCATCGAGCTGAATTTTAAATGTTGCAATTGTACTACCCTCCACCACTTCCTCTGACAGTTCAATACATTCATGTACCACCCTCTGAGTGAACAAGTTGCCCCATCGGTCTCTTCCATATCTTTCCCCTCTCACACTAAACCTCTGCCCTCTAGTTCTGAGCTCCCCTACAGCGAGGAAAAGACTTTGTCTATTTTTCCTATCCATGCCGGTCATGATTTTATAAACCTCGATAAAGTCACCCCTCAGCCTCTGATGCTCCAAGGAAAACAGCCTCAGCCTATTCAGCCTCTCCCCGTGGCTCAAATCCTCTGGTTTATGTCACAGAATAACAGATATCCCGGAGTGAGTTCCAGCCTGGAATCGAATTGAGGGGTTCAGAGTGCTTTATATACAGAATAACAGATATCCCGGATGAGTTACAGCCTGGAATCTAATTGAGGGGTTCAGAGTGGTTCATATACAGAATAACAGATAACCTGGAGTGAGTTACAGTCTGGATCCAATTGAGGCCTTCAGAGTGGTTAATATACAGAATAACAGATAGTCCAGAGCGAGTTACAGCCTGCAATCTCATTGAGGGGTTCAGAGTGGTTTATATACAGAATAACACATAGCCCAGACTGAGCTACGGCCTGGAATCTAATAGAGGGGTTTAGAGTGGTTTATATACAGAATAACAGATAGCCCAGGGTGAGTTCCAGCCTGAAATCTAATTGAGGGGTTCAGAGTGGTTAATATACAAAATACCAGAAATCCCAGGGTGAGTTACAGCCTGGAATCTAATTGAGGGGTTCAGAGTGGTTTATATACAGAATAACAGATATCCCGGAGTGAGTTACAGTCTGGAATCTAATTGAGGGGTCCAGGGTGGTTTATACACAGAATAACAAATATCCCGAAGTGGGGTACAGTCTGGAATCTAATTGAGGGGTTCAGAGTGGTTTATATACAGAATAACAGATCGTCCAGAGTGAGTTACAGCCTGGAATCTAATTGAGGGGTTCAGGCTGGTTTATGTTACAGAATAACCGATATCCTGGAGTCAGTTAAAGCCTGGAAAGTAATCGAGCGGTTCGGGGTGTGTTATGTACAGAAAACAGATACCCTGGAGTGAGTTGAGGCACACTACCACACAAGCTCAGGAATTGGAATCAAATCCAGAGCTCTGGCTCAGAGACAGGGATAGTACCCAATACAACTACCATACTCAGAATTTGGGTCATATTTTAGTGCCCATTTTCAGTTCGGTGTGGATGATTATAATCAGGTTGCCATTACTGAATTACAAAAAATCACTTTGTATTATTAAACAAATGCAAGATATTTGTCTCAACTGTAGGATATTGAGTCCATATGCTATGCTATCGAAATTAACTATGACCATCTTTAATTGCTATTATCTGAAGTCTGCAATATTAAGGAAAGAAATCCTGCAGCCACACTCTGCCCAATGAAGGGTCTCAAATAGATATTTATTACTGAACACCAGAGACGAAGGAAGAGCTTAATTTCTGGTCCCAAAACACCGATCACTCTTACCCACCTCTAACGTGCGACTGCCCTCTTCCTAAAACCATGAAGTGACACCAGGCCGCTGATTACTGTCCAGCCTCTCCTCCCCACTGACTGTGTCTGCAATCTGTCCCTCCTCCCCCTAACCACACAAGGCAAACCAAGCTCAGGGTCTTTGTGAAACTCAAGGCCGGAGTGTGCAGGCCGTCTGGAGAGGGATGGGCATTTTAAAATTGAAGGGGAGGGGGAGGTGACAGTAATATCACACACTGGGCTGAGGGGTGGCTGATGGAGTTTAGTTTGGATTAATGCGATGCATTGGATTTGGTAAATCAAACAACAGCAGGACCTATACAATTAAAAGCAGGGCCTTTGGCAATGTTGTAGAACAGAAACCTAGGCCGTCAGATTTAATTCTTTAAAATTTGCACCTCATATAGATAGCGTGGTTAAGAAGGTGTTTAACACACTTGTCTTCATTGATCAGACCTTTGAGTATCGGAATGGGGATGTCATGTTGTGGTTGTACAGGTTATTGGTGAGACCTCTTCTGGAATACTGTGTCCAGTCTGGTCATCCTGCCCGCTCATTCCATAGGCACACCACCCTCTGGGTGAAAAAGCTGCCCTTTAGGTCACTTTTAAATGTTTCCCCTCTCACCTTAAGCTGATGTCCGCTAGTTTTGGTCTCCCCGTACCCTAAGAAAATACCTTGACTATTCACTTTGATATTACTGACGTTGATATTATTAAGCTGGAGAGGATTCAGAAGAGATTAACCTGGATGTTGCTGGGAAAGGAGGGATTGAGCTATAAGGAGAGGCTGGATCGGCTGGGACTTTTTTCACTGAAGAATATGAGATTAAGCAGTAACTTGACAGAGGTTTTTAAAATAATGGGGGGTACAGAGAAGCTGAAGGGAGGGCTGATGTCTTTTCCCTAGAGTTGGGGATTCAAAACTGAGGGATATTTTAAGTTGTGAGGAAAAATGATTCACAAATGTCACGAGAGGTAATTATTTTAGACCAAATCTGGCTTGTGTGTGGAATGAACTTCCAGAGGAAGTGGTGAAAGCAAGGACAGTTACAACATTTTAAGGACATTTAGATCAGTCCATGGATAAGACATCAGTTTGGATGGTGCCGTGAGTAGCTGTCCTCTCCCTCCCCTTCTCTGAATGAATCCCTGTTGGTTTTCACCCTCTGCCAATGCCTGTGCAGTGGCGTGTGGAGGCCAGCAGAGGGTGGCATTGTATCACTTTAAGCACCACAGAGACTGCCAGACCTGCCCCACACTGAGACACACAGATACACACAGCAATTGTTAGGACACAACATTGAGCTCATCTGGTAATATAAACTAAACATAAAGAAATGCTCAATTGGCCTTGTAAATTGTTAAACTATGAGTGACAGAGGACTCCCAAATTCCACTGTTTAAATAAAAACATCAATTTATTTTTTTAACTCTGAAACTGAATATTTTACATCAACTATTCACAACTCTACCCCTTTCCTGAACTGCTTATTATCCTACTCCAACCCTACAGTAATGTACTGTTTCAAAAAGACACTTATTAAAATTACACAAACGTAATTTCAAACCCACACAGCAGCTGTTGTTTCATCTGACCTCACACCAAGATCCTTTTTTCCCAAATTTCCTGGGAAGACTGGCTCATGTTACAGGATGCTATCGAAGTGTCTACATTTCAGCATTCTGCAACCTGGGAACACATCCTTCCATGACACTGTCTCTCAGTTTCCCCCTCTCTGTCTATTTCCTAAACCCCTCCCATGTCATGATATTTAAACTGATTCCCCCGCCATCTCTCTCTGGAAGTGACGTTCACACCCACAGCACCCCCTTGTCATGGCAACAATGGAGATATGGAGCTGTAAATGGATGGGAGCTGCACATCCTGTCACTTCCAGCCCGGGCTGCTAGTTTCCCCACACAGGGCAGGGATCGAACACAGTGTTACTGAGCAATGCACTGGGGTGGTGTACAGAGCTCTACATGCTGGGAGGGTAACTGCCCCTGGGTTACAGATCAATGTACTGGGGTGGGGTACACAGTCCTACATGCTGGGAGGGTAACTGCTCCTGGGTTACAGATTAATTCACGGGTGATCACTGCACATCCTGCTGAGTTGGTCAGACTATCTGTGGTTTATAGATAATGCAATGATGTGGTCAGTGCAGCTCCCCACGCTGGATGGATATGTGGCCTTTGCTCAGTACATCATGTTGGTGGGGTGGATAGTGGGGGAAGGTCATGGACAGGTCAAGGAATTCCTCAGAACGTCCTGTCCCCAACATTCTATAACTGACATTCCCCGGAACGTTCTGTCCCTGACATTGTTTGTGAACGGCCGGACGTCAGTGAATTGAACAAACGATAAGATCCCGAGGGAAGAGATCCCGTTCCAGGGAGAAGGAGACACTGTTCCGAAGGCCCCTCAGGCAGTTAAAGGGGTGAATACGTTTTCCCTGCGTTTACATTTCTCCTCGACACAGGATCGACCACAATTTAGACCAAAATACAGGAATTCCCAAACTCCGTTTGTCTTCAGGAAACTGGGAGAGAATCCTTCAGGACAGCAACGTTCCCACCCTCCGTATTAGGAACTGGGAAGGAGTGACCTGTGTCTGCTCTCGAGCGATCGAGAGTGTGGGAATGTTCTAGAAACCATCTGTCCTGATGGATGTGTCTCTGTGTGTTTGGGGAGGGAGGGTTTCTTGTGGTTTATGTCACATTTTTGTCAGTAATTCCGACCTTCCCATTTGTTATTCCAGCTCCAATTATTTTAATAAATCCCTGAATACAGGGACACATTTGAAAATCTCACTGGGTCCCCGATCAAACGGGTCCCTTTGCCTCCAGGCTGATGGATAATGGGTTTGTTTTCCTTCCTCACAGTTAACGTAGTGACCATCTACGTCCTGCTTTATAAAGATTGTGGATTGTCTCCATGTGTCAGACGTTACCTGGGGGCCATGGCAGCGGCGGATCTCCTGGTCATTATCCTCGACCTGATCCTGAGACACATTCCCATTGTTTATTGGGAACAGTTTTATTTCCTGGAGTACTCCGTCCCTGTGTGTAATATCCACGCCGTCCTGCTTTATGCAGCCACTGACTGCTCTGTCTGGTTCACCGTCACTTTCACCTTTGATCGGTTTGTGGCCATTTGTTGCCAGAAGCTGAAAAGTAAATATTGCAGTGAGAAAACGGCGGCTGTGGTTCTGGGAGCAGTGACTGTGCTGAGCTGTTTAAAGAACATTTCCTGGTATTTTATGCTCGAGGCTCGGTATCGGCTGGGGAACGACCCCTGGTTTTGTGATGTAACACGCGCTGTTCTATCCTCCAGTGTCTGGGTCACAATCGAGTCCCTCCACCACATTCTAACCCCGTGTGTCCCATTTCTCCTGATTCTGCTGCTCAATGTTCTCACCGTCAGACACATTTTAGTGACCAGCAGAGCCCGCAGGAGACTCCGCGCTCACACCAATGGGGACGCTCAGTCTGACACTGAAATGAGAAACCGAAAAAAATCCATCATTTTACTGTTTGTGATCTCGGCCAATTTCATCCTGTTATGGTCAATGTTAATGCTGTATTTTATATGGAACCGGATGTGGTGGATTGGGTATTACTCTGTGTATCTCCATCCCTTTGTGCTGGAATTGGGCTTCATGCTGCAGCTCCTCAGTTGCTGCACAAACACCGCGATTTATGCCGTGACCCAGACTAAGTTCAGGCAGCAGCTGAAGGATGTGCTGAAATATCCCTTCACCCAAATCCATCCATCTACCAAATTCCCTCATTAATCACACCATCCGGGATTTTCTCATTTCAGTTCAGTGTTTCAGCGATGGAGCAGCCTGTCGCTATGGTAACAGACTGAGGGTAGAGCTGGTTTGTCCATCCTTATCCCACAGGGGGGTTACAGGGAAACATTTCAATGTTTCTCACAACTCAGGGGCCAGTGAGAAAAGGCACCATCCCACTGACTGTATCCATCACTTCCATTTATAAACAATAAAAATGTTGATTAAAGCGTGCCGAGCAGCAGAGTGACTGATGTTGTTGTGTGTCTTTGTGTTGGAGAAGCTGGGCTGGAGAGAGACAGACTCAGCCCCAAGTCCTGGTCCTCAGGGAAGGGGAGGACACCGCGCCCTGAGCTCAGGAGCTGGATTTAACTCCATCTGTCCCCCCCCCCCCCACTCCAACCTGGACTCCCCATTTCCTGTCGTGAGTGGGACAGGATTTCAGTTGTTTCATGGGGACTACCCCCTCCCCAATATCTGGATCAGAGGGAGACAGACGCGTCAGGGAGACAGATTGCATCAGAGAGGGAGGGGGGCAGGAGCAAAAGAGATTTAGTCAGAGAGAAACAGAGGGAGGTGGGGAGAAAGAGAGACTGAGGTAGGGGGATCGAGAGTGAGAGAAGTGGAGAGAGAGTGAAGGAGCGGGGTGAGACAGAGAGAGCGAGAGTCAAGGGAGAGCTAGGTTGAAGAAGAGAGAGAGAAATAGGGGAGGACATAATGAGAGAGGGGTCAGAGAGTGGGGGACAGAGAGAGAGGGACAGAGAGAGAGGGGGAACAGAGAGAGGGGCTGAGAGTGGGGGACAGAGAGAGGGGGACAGAGACTGGGGGACGGAGAGAGTGGGGGACAGTGAGTGGGCGATGGAGAGACTGGGGGAAAGAGGTGGGTCAGACTGGGGGATAGAGAGAGTGGGGACGGGGGGCGGACGGGGGTCAGAGAGGGAGGTGACAAAGAGAGGAGTGAGTGAGTGGGGGACACAGAGAGAGGGGAAAGAGAGATGAGGACAGAGAGAGGGGACAGAGAGAGGAGGACAGAGAGAGGGGGACAAAGAGAGGAGGACAGAGAGAAAGGGGGGACAAAGAGAACGGGAAAGAGAGGGGGACAGAGAGAGGCAACAGAGAGAGGGGGACAGAGAGAGGCGGATAGAGAGAGGGGGACAGAGAGAGGGGGACAGGGAGGGGGGACAGAGAGCAGGGGGGATAGCGAGAGGGAGACAGAGAATGGGGAACAGAGAGAGGGGGACAGAGAGTGGGCAACAGAGAGTGGGGAATGGAGAGAGTGGGGGACTGGGGGACGGGGGACAGAAAGAGGGACAGAGTGAGAGAGGGATATAGAGGGGGGGACAGAGAGACTGGGGAGACAGAAAGAGGGGGGTACATAGAGAGGGCGGGGAACGAGAAGGCGGGACGGGTGTGGGGAACAGAGAGGGAGGTCAGAGAGGGGGGGACAGAGAGGAGAGGGGCGGAGAGGGGAGGGCCAGAGCTGGGAGGGACAGAGATGGGGGCAGAGAGAGGGGGAAACAGAGAGAGTGGGGACAGGGAGAAGGGGGACAGAGAGTGAAGGGGACAGAGAAACCGGGGTACAGAGAGAGGGGGCCACATAGAGGGGGGCAGAGAGAGGGGTAAAGAGAGACGGGGAGAGAGGGGGCGGACTGAGAGTGGGGGGACAGAGAGAAGGGGGACAGAGAGAAGGGGGACAGAAAGAGAGGGGGACCGAGAGAGGGGGACAGATAGCGGGAGATACAGAGAGGGGGAGGACAGAGATAGAGAGGGGGACTGAGAGTGGGACAGAGAGGGGGGAACAGAGAGAGGGCTGGGACCGAGAAGGGGGGGACAGAGAGGGGGGCTGAGAGAGGGGGACAGAGAGAAGGGAGGATAGAGAGAGGGGGACAGAGAGAGAGGAGGACAGTGAAAGAGGGAGGACAGCGAGAGGTGGTACAGAGAGAGGGGGACAGAGAGAGGGGGAACAGAGGGGGGTACAGGGAGAAGGGGAGACAGAGAGGGGAGCAGAGAGAGTGGGGACAGAAAGAGAGGGGAGACAGAGCGACGGGGGTGCAGTAGAGGGGGGACAGGGGAACGGAGAGAGGTGGGACAGAGAGAGGGGAAAATAGAGAAGGGGACAGAGGCCGCGGACTGAGAGCGGAGGGACAGAGAGAAGGAGGGGCAGAGAGAGAGGGGACCGAGAGAGGGGGACAGAGAGGGGGCGGTCAGAGTGAGAGAGGGAGTCAGAGAGAGAGGGGGACAGGGAGAGAGGGGGGGGCAAGAGAGTGGGGACAAGAGAGTGGGTGGAGAGAGAGGGTTGAGTGATAGGGGAGAGAGAGGAGGTAGTGAGAGGGGGAAGAGAGAGAGGGGGACAGAGAAAGGGGTACAGAGAGAGGGTGGACAGAGAGATGGGGACAGAGGGAGAGGGAGGGACAGAGTGAGAGGGTGACAGAGAGATTGGGGACAGAGTGAAGGGTGACAGAGCGGGGGGACAGAGAGAGAGTGGGGACAGAGAGAGGGGGGATATTGAGAGAGGGGGACAGGGAGATGGGGGCGAAGAGAGAGGGGGACAGAAAGAGGGGGGCAGAGATAGCGGGGGAAAGAAATAGTAGGTAAGAGAGACGGGGACAGAGGGGACGGACAGAGAGAGTGGGGACAGAGTGAGGTGGGACAGAGAGAGGGGGGACAGAGAGGGAGGGAACAGAGAGAGAGGGGGACAAGAGAGTGGGGGGAGCGAGGTAGGGGGCAGATGGGGAGAGAGAGGGGTGTATTGAGAGGGGTCAGACAGTGGGAGACAGAGAGAGGGGGACAGAGAGAGGGGGGACAGAGAGAGTGGGACACAGAGAGGGGGAACAGAGAGAGGGGGACAGAGGGTGGGGGACAGAGTGTGGGTCACAGAGAGAGGGGGACAGAGAGATGGGTCAGAGAGGGGGGGACAGAGAGAGGGGGACAAAGAGACGGGGAACAGAGAGAGGGGCCAGAGAGTGGGGGACAGAGAGAGGGGGACAGAGAGTGAGGGCAGAGAGAGGGGGGACATAGAGTGGGGGACAGAGAGAGGGGGACAGAGAGTGGGGGATGGAGAGAGTGGGGGACAGAGGGGGGACGAGGGAGAGAGTGGGGGACAGAGGGGGCAACGGGTAGACAGAGAGGGAGGTGACAGAGAGAGGAGGGAGTGAGAGGGGGACACAGAGACGGTGGGACAGAGAGAGCGTGGGGACAGAGAGGGGGACAGAGAGAAAGGTGGACAGAGATAGAGGGACAGAGAGAGGGGGTACAGAGAGAGGGGGACAGAGAGAGGTGGACAGAGATAGGGGGACAGAGAGAGAGGGGGTACAGAGAGAGGGGGACAAAGAGCGGGGGACAGAGAGAGAGGGGACAGAGAGAACGGGTGAGAGAGGGGAGACAGAGAGCAGGGGGATAGAGAGAGGGAGACAGAGAGTGGGGGACAGAGAGTAGGGGATGAAGAGAGTGGGGGACAGAGGGGGCACGGGGTACAGAGAGAGTTGTGATAGAGAGAGGACGGAGGGAGAGGGGGACACAGAGACAGGGGGACAGAGAGAGGTGGGACAGAGAAAGGGGCACAGAGAGGGAGACAGAGAGAGAGGGGGACAGAGAGAGAGGGATAGAGGGGGGGGACAGAGAGAGTGAGGGGACAGAGAGAGGGGGTACATAGAGAGGGCTGCGACCGAGAAAGCGGGAAGGGGTATCCAGAGAGGGGGGTCAGAGAGAGGGGTGACAGAGAGAGTGTGACAGAGAGGGGAGAGACGGAGATGGGGGACAGATATAGGGGCAGAGGGAGGGGGAACAGAGAGAATGGGGACAGGGAGAAGGGGGGCAGAGAGAGAGGGGTGGACGGAGAGATAGGGACAGAGGGAGAGGAGGATACAGAGTGAGAGGGTTGGACAGAGAGAATGGGAACAGAGAGGAGTGTGACAGAGGGAGGGGGGACAGAGAGGGGGGACAGAGAAGGGAGGGATGGAGAGGGGCACAGAGAGAAGGCGAACAGAGAGAGGGGGACAGAGAGAGAGGAGGACAGAGACAGAGGGGACGGAGGGGGGAGCAGAGAGAGAGGTGACGGAGGGGGGAGCAGAGAGAGAGGGGACGGAGGGGGGAGCAGAGAGAGAGGGACATAGAAGGGGGACAGAGAGGGGGGATAGAGAGAGGGGGGACAGAGAGAGGGGGCAGAGAAGGGAGAGACGGAGAGGGGGACAGAGAGAGGTGGGTCAGAGAGGGGAGGGATGGAGAGGGGGACAGAGAGAGAGGGTGAACAGAGAGAGAATTCAAAAGTTCAGAAAGTTCTCCCTCAGTACCTCAGATGGTGCTAAATCAGCACCTCAGACAGTGCCTCCTCAACACCTCAGAAAGTGCTCCCTCAATTCGTCAGAAAGTGCTCCCTCAGTACGTCTGAAACTGCTCCCTCAATACCTCAGAAATTACTCGCTCAATACCTCAGAAAGTGCCCCATCAATACATCAGCTCGTGCACACTCAGTACCTCATACAGTGCTTCCTCAATAGCTCAGATAGTGCTTCCTCAACACCTCAAATAGTGCTCCCTCAGTACCTCAGAACGCGCTCCCTCAGTACCTCAAATAGTGGGCTCCCTCAGTACTCACATGGTGCTTCCTCGTTACCTCAGATAGTACTCCCTCAATACCTCAGAAAGTGCTCCCTCAATACCTCAGATAGTGCACGCTCAGTACCTCAGACAGTGCTTCCTCAGTACCTCAGACAGTGGTCCCTCAATACCTCAGAAATTACTCGCTCAATACCTCAGAAAGTGCCCCATCAATACATCAATACCAAGGGGACATAAATTTAAGGTGAAGGGTAGAAGGTATAGGGGAGATGTCAGGGGTGGGTTCTTTACCCAGAGAGTGGTGGGGGCATGGAATGCGCTCCCCGTGGGAGTGGTAGAGTCAGAATCATTGGCGACCTTTAAGCAGCATTTGGATAGGTACATGGATGGCTGCTTAATCTAGGTTAGAGGTTCGGCACAACATCGTGGGCCGAAGGGCCCATTCTGTGCTGTATTGTTCAATGTTCTATGTTATATGTAGGAGGGAGGGTGGGTCTCTATATTTTGCCTCCACAGTGCTTCCTCAATACCGCAGAAACTACTCGCTCAATTCCTCAGATAATGCACACTCAGGACCACAGAAAGTGCTCTCTCAAACCTCAGAAAGTGCTCCCTCAGTACCTCAGGTAGTGCTTCCTTAATACCTCAGAAAGTGCTCCCTCAGTACCTCAGAGAGTTCTTCCTCAGTACATCAGATAGTGCTTCCTCAAATCCTCAGAAATTGCTCCATCAATACCTCAATAGTGCTTCCTCAATACCTCAGAAAGTGCACCCTTAATATCTCAGAAAGTGCTCCATCAGTAGCTCAGAAAGTGCTCCCTCAGTACCTCAGAATGTGCCCCCTCATTACCTCAGATAGTGCTTCTGTGAAGGGAGGGGGAGAAAGAGACAGAGAGAAAGTTCACTTTTCAATCCAGTGATTTCTGCGCGAAAGTTCCTTCAGAACAGACCGTTTTGAGGAAGAGTCACTTGAAATGGGAATTGTTCCTCTCTCTCTTCACCGTTGCTACCTGCTGAATTGTGCTGAATTTCCCCACCATCTGTTTACTTGAGAACTTGATCTTATTCAAGTGTCACTGAGTAATTCAGTCTGTGTTCAATGCCCTGAGGCTGCTACTGTTGCAAGTTGACAAACAGGTTTAAGGCTGTGGTAAAATCAATGACTGCAGATGCTGGAAACCAGATTCTGGATTAGTGGTGCTGGAAGAGCACAGCAGGTGTGCAGGTTTAAGGCTGTGTAAGGTATTGTATTCGGAGTGCTTGATACATGGGAGAACAGATACAGAACAAAGGCACACTGAAATGTTAGGTCTGAGCTGTTCCTTCTGAACTAACACCACAAAATTACATTGATCAGGATCTTTGTGAAGTGCCTTTGTCAAGTGACCCTTCCTCAAAACGGTCTGTTCTGAAGGAACTTTCCTGCAGAAATCACTGGATTAAAAGGTAAACTTTCTCTCTGTCTCTTTCTCCCTCTCCCCTCAGAGATGCTGCCGGACATGCTTAGCTTCTTCAGCAATCTCTGTATTGATGTTTCAGGTGTCCAGCGCGTCCGTACATATTGATTTTAGTGTTGAATTCTCAAGCTTGCTCTGTTCAAGGGATTGAATCCCTCTGCTACAAGTGGGGTTCAGCTACCACAGCTAACAGGTTCATGATGCCAACATTGTTGGTTCAATCTCTATCATGTCTGAAATTACCATGAAGTCCCCAGCTTCTCATCCTCGCCCCTTACCTGAGGTGTGTGAACCACCAGGCCTCTCCCTCTGACAAGACAGCAGCTCTCGGGTCCTCCTAGTCTATATTATCTTCCCAACGTTAAAAAGGCACTCCAGTAAGAGAGCTCTTCACATGGTTCAGGTCAAACTCCTGGAGTTCCCTCCCTAACATCACTGTGGGACACCCAAGGACTGCAGCAGGAGAGTACACCCCACCCCGACCTTCCAGGCAACTATTAGAGGGTGTGGGAATTACAAGCAAGCCACATTTGAAAATAGGTTTTATAACAGGGTCACGGTGGATGGTCACTAACTCTGTTTCTTTACCTCTGTTGAAATCAGAGTAATGAAGAAGCTAAGGGTTGGTTGAAAAGGACAATGATAGCCTTTCATAGGTTGGTGTTTATTAGAGTTTGTATCGACAGTATGAATGTTTGAGCACTTATTCAAGGGCATGCAGGTAGCTGCCAGAGGAAGTGATGGGGGCTGGGATAATTGCGACATTTCAAAGGCATCACGATGAGTATGTGAATAGGAAGGGTTTAGAGGGATATCAGCCAAGTGCTAGCAAATGGAATGAAATAAGATGAGAATATCTGGTTGGTATGGACGAGTTGGACAGGAGGGACTGGTTCCATGCTCTGCATCTCTGTGACTCTGTGCCTCTGAATCATCTATTGCAGAGAGTTTCAGACAGGCCTTAGTTCGTGTTTGTCTCTCATGCTTCCTCAGAATCTGCAAACCCTATGTCTCTATATTTCCCAAGAAATAAAGAGGGTCAGTACCGAGGGAGTGCTGCACTGGCAGAGGGTCAGGACTGAGGGAGTGCCGCACTGTCAGTGGGTCAGCACTGAGGGAGTGCTGCACTGTCAGAGGATCAGTACTGAGGGAGTGCTGCACTGTCAGAGGGTCAGCACTGAGGGAGCGCTGCACTGTCCGAGGGTCATTATTGAGGGAGTGCTGCACTGTTAGAGGGACATTACTGAGGGAGTTCTGCACTGTCAGAGGGTCATTACTGAGGGAGTGCTGCATTGTCAGAGGGTCAGTACTGAGAGAGTGCTGCAATGTCAGAGTGTCAGTACTGAGGGAGTGCCACACTGTCAGAGGGTCAGCACTGAGGGAGTGCTGCACTGTCAGAGGATCAGTACTGAGGGAGTGCTGCACTGTCAGAGGGTCAGCACTGAGGGAGCGCTGCACTGTCCGAGGGTCATTATTGAGGGAGTGCTGCACTGTTAGAGGGTCATCACTGAGGGAGTTCTGCACTGTCAGAGGGTCATTACTGAGGGAGTGCTGCATTGTCAGAGGGTCAGTACTGAGAGAGTGCTGCAATGTCAGAGTGTCAGTACTGAGGGAGTGCCACACTGTCAGAGGGTCAGTACTGAGG
Source organism: Chiloscyllium punctatum (assembly GCF_047496795.1). Taxonomy (NCBI): domain Eukaryota; kingdom Metazoa; phylum Chordata; class Chondrichthyes; order Orectolobiformes; family Hemiscylliidae; genus Chiloscyllium; species Chiloscyllium punctatum. The sequence goes on along the minus strand of NW_027309973.1, from coordinate 361,618 downwards.
GAGTGCTGCAATGTCAGAGTGTCAGTACTGAGGGAGTGCCACTCTGTCAGAGGGTCATTACAGAGGTAGTGCTGCACCGTCCGAGGGTCACGACTGAGGGAGCGCTGCACTATCCGAGGGTCATTACTGAGGGAGTGTTGCACTGTCAGAGTGTCATTACTGAGGGAGTGCCACACTGTCAGAGGGTCAGTACTGAGGGAGTGCTGCACTGTCAGAGTGTCAGTCCTGAGGGAGTGCCACACTGTCAGAGTGTCAGTCCTGAGGGAGTGCCACACTGTCAGAGGGTCATTACAGAGGGAGGGCCGCACTGTCAGAGGGTCATTACAGAGGGAGTGCTGCACTGTTTGAGGGTCAGTACTGAGGGTTCACCACACTGTCAGAGTGTCAGTACTGAGGGAGGGCCACACTGTCAGAGGGTCAGTACTGAGGGAGTGCTGCACTGTCAGAGGATCAAATTGAGGGAGTGCCACACTGTCAGAGGGTCAGTACTAAGGGAGTACCACACTGTCAGAGGGTCAGTACTGAGGGTGTGCCACACTGTCAGAGTGTCAGTACTGAGGGAGTGCCACACTGTCAGAGTGTCAGGACTGAGGGAATGATTCACTGTCAGAGGGTCAGTACTGAGGGAATGCAACACTGTGAGAGGGTCACTACTGAGGGTGTGCCTCACTGTCAGATGGTCAGTACTGAGGGAGTGCTGTACCGACAGAGGGTCAGTACTGAGGGAGTGCTCCACTGTCAGAGGGGTCAGTACTGAGGGAGTGCCACACTGTCAGAGGGTCAGTACTGAGGGAGTGCCACACTGTCAGAGGGGCATTACTGAGGGAGTGCTGCGCAGTCAGAGGGTCAGTACTGAGGGAGTGCTGCACTGTCAGAGGGGTCAGTACTGAGGGAGTGCCACACTGTCAGAGGGGCATTACTGAGGGAGTGCTGCACCGTCACAGGGTCAGTAACGAGGGAGTGTCACACTGTCAGACGGTCAGCACTGAGGGAATGCCACACTGTCAGAGTTTCAGTACTGAGGGAGTGCTTCACTGTCAGAGGGTCAGTACTGAGGGAGTGCCACACTGTCAGATGGTCAGTACTGAGGGAGTGCCACACTGACAGAGGGTCAGTACTGAGGGAGTGCCGCACTGTCAGAATGTCAGGACTGAGGGAGTGCTTTACTGTCAGAGTGTCAGTACTGAGGGAGTGATGCACTGTCAGAGGGTCTGTAATGAGGGAGTGCTGCAATGTCAGAGGGTCAGTACAGAGTAAGTGCTGCACTGTCAGAGTGTCAGTACTGAGGGAGTGCCACACTGTCAGAGGGTCAGTATTGAGGGAGTGCTGCACTGTCAGAGGGTCAGCACTGAGGGAGCGCTGCACTGTCAGATGGTCAGTACTGAGGGAGTGCTGTACCGACAGAGGGTCAGTACTGAGGGAGTGCTCCACTGTCAGAGGGTCTGTAATGAGGGAGTGCTGCAATGTCAGAGGGTCAGTACAGAGTAAGTGCTGCACTGTCAGAGTGTCAGGACTGAGGGAATGATTCACTGTCAGAGGGTCAGTACTGAGGGAATGCAACACTGTGAGAGGGTCACTACTGAGGGTGTGCCTCACTGTCAGATGGTCAGTACTGAGGGAGTGCTGTACCGACAGAGGGTCAGTACTGAGGGAGTGCTCCACTGTCAGAGGGGTCAGTACTGAGGGAGTGCCACACTGTCAGAGGGTCAGTACTGAGGGAGTGCCACACTGTCAGAGGGGCATTACTGAGGGAGTGCTGCGCAGTCAGAGGGTCAGTACTGAGGGAGTGCTGCACTGTCAGAGGGGTCAGTACTGAGGGAGTGCCACACTGTCAGAGGGGCATTACTGAGGGAGTGCTGCACCGTCAGAGGGTCAGTAACGAGGGAGTGTCACACTGTCAGACGGTCAGCACTGAGGGAATGCCACACTGTCAGAGTTTCAGTACTGAGGGAGTGCTTCACTGTCAGAGGGTCAGTACTGAGGGAGTGCCACACTGTCAGATGGTCAGTACTGAGGGAGTGCCACACTGACAGAGGGTCAGTACTGAGGGAGTGCCGCACTGTCAGAGTGTCAGGACTGAGGGAGTGCTTTACTGTCAGAGTGTCAGTACTGAGGGAGTGATGCACTGTCAGAGGGTCAGCACTGAGGGAGCGCTGCACTGTCCGAGGGTCATTATTGAGGGAGTGCTGCACTGTTAGAGGGTCATCACTGAGGGAGTTCTGCACTGTCAGAGGGTCATTACTGAGGGAGTGCTGCATTGTCAGAGGGTCAGTACTGAGAGAGTGCTGCAATGTCAGAGTGTCAGTACTGAGGGAGTGCTTCACTGTCAGAGGGTCAGTACTGAGGGAGTGCCACACTGTCAGATGGTCAGTACTGAGGGAGTGCCACACTGACAGAGGGTCAGTACTGAGGGAGTGCCGCACTGTCAGAGTGTCAGGACTGAGGGAGTGCTTTACTGTCAGAGTGTCAGTACTGAGGGAGTGATGCACTGTCAGAGGGTCTGTAATGAGGGAGTGCTGCAATGTCAGAGGGTCAGTACAGAGTAAGTGCTGCACTGTCAGAGTGTCAGTACTGAGGGAGTGCCACACTGTCAGAGGGTCAGTATTGAGGGAGTGCTGCACTGTCAGAGGGTCAGCACTGAGGGAGCGCTGCACTGTCAGATGGTCAGTACTGAGGGAGTGCTGTACCGACAGAGGGTCAGTACTGAGGGAGTGCTCCACTGTCAGAGGGTCTGTAATGAGGGAGTGCTGCAATGTCAGAGGGTCAGTACAGAGTAAGTGCTGCACTGTCAGAGTGTCAGGACTGAGGGAATGATTCACTGTCAGAGGGTCAGTACTGAGGGAATGCAACACTGTGAGAGGGTCACTACTGAGGGTGTGCCTCACTGTCAGATGGTCAGTACTGAGGGAGTGCTGTACCGACAGAGGGTCAGTACTGAGGGAGTGCTCCACTGTCAGAGGGGTCAGTACTGAGGGAGTGCCACACTGTCAGAGGGTCAGTACTGAGGGAGTGCCACACTGTCAGAGGGGCATTACTGAGGGAGTGCTGCGCAGTCAGAGGGTCAGTACTGAGGGAGTGCTGCACTGTCAGAGGGGTCAGTACTGAGGGAGTGCCACACTGTCAGAGGGGCATTACTGAGGGAGTGCTGCACCGTCAGAGGGTCAGTAACGAGGGAGTGTCACACTGTCAGACGGTCAGCACTGAGGGAATGCCACACTGTCAGAGTTTCAGTACTGAGGGAGTGCTTCACTGTCAGAGGGTCAGTACTGAGGGAGTGCCACACTGTCAGATGGTCAGTACTGAGGGAGTGCCACACTGACAGAGGGTCAGTACTGAGGGAGTGCCGCACTGTCAGAGTGTCAGGACTGAGGGAGTGCTTTACTGTCAGAGTGTCAGTACTGAGGGAGTGATGCACTGTCAGAGGGTCTGTAATGAGGGAGTGCTGCAATGTCAGAGGGTCAGTACAGAGTAAGTGCTGCACTGTCAGAGTGTCAGTACTGAGGGAGTGCCACACTGTCAGAGGGTCAGTATTGAGGGAGTGCTGCACTGTCAGAGAGTCAGTGCAGAGGGAGTGCTGCACTGTCAGAGGGGTCAGTACTGAGGGAGAGCTGCACTGTCAGAGGGTCAGTGCAGAGGGAGTGCTGCACTGTCAGAGGGGTAAGTACAGAGGGAGTGCTGCACTGTCAGAGGGGTCAGTATTGAGGGAGTGCTGCACTGTCAGAGGGTCAGTGCAGAGGGAGTGCTGCACTGTCAGAGGGGTCAGTACTGAGGGAGTGCTGCACTGTCAGAGGGTCAGTGCAGCGGAAGTGCTGCACTGTCAGAGGGGTCAGTACTGAGGGAGTGCTGCACTGTCAGAGGGTCAGTACTGAGCGAGTGCTGCACTGTCAGAGGGTCAGTACTGATGGAGAGCCGCACTGTCAGAGGGTCTGTACTGAGGGAGTGCTGCGCTGTCAGTTGGTCAGTACTGCGGGAGTGCTGCACTGTCAGAATGTCAGTACTGAGGGATTGCTGCACAGTCAGAGGGTCAGTACTGATGGAGTGCCACACTGTCAGAGGGGTCAGCACTGCGGGAGTGCTGCACTGTCAGAATGTCAGTACTGAGGGAGTGCTGCACTGTCAGAGGGTCAGTACTGAGGGAGCGCTGCACTGTCAGAGGGTCAGTACTGAGGGAGTGCTGCACTGTCAGAGGGGTCAGTACTGAGGGAGTGCCACACTGTCAGAGGGTCAGTACTGAGATAGTGTTGCTCTGTCAGAGGGGTCATTACTGAGCGAGTGCCACACTGTCAGAGCATCAGTACTAAGGGATTGTCACACTGTCAGAGGGTCAGTACTGAGGGAGCGCTACACTTCCAAACAGTTAGTGCTGAGAGAGTGCTACAGTGGAAAAGGGTCAGTAGAGAGAGAGTGCTGCACTCTCAGCGGTTCAGTACTGAGGGAGAGTCACACTGTCAGGGGGTCAACACTGAGGGAGTGTCACACTGTCGGAGGTTCAGTGCTGAGGGAGTGCTGCATTGCCAGAGGGTCAGTACTGAGGGAGTGCCACACTGTCAGAGGGGTCAGCGCTGAGGGAGTGCTGCAATGTCAGAGTATCAGCACTGGGGGAGTGTCACAGTGTCAGATGGTCAGTACAGACGGAGTGCTACACTCCCAAAGGGTCAGTACAGAGGGAGTGCAACACTGTCAGAGGGTCAGTGCTGAGGGAGTGCAACACTGTCAGAGGGTCAGTACTGAGGGAGTGCTGCACTGTCAGAGGGTCAGCACTGAGGGAGTGCTGCACTGTCAGAGGGTCAGTACTGAGGGAGTGCTGCAATGTCAGAGGGTCAGCACTGAGGATGTGCCGCAATGTTAGAGGGTCAGTACTGAGGGGGTGCTGCACTGTAAGAGGGGTCAGTGCTGAGAGAGTGCTGGACTGTCAGAGGGTCAGTACTGACTGAGTGTGGCACTGTCAGAGGGTCAGTACTGAGAGAGTGCTACAATAAAAAAGGATAAGTACTGAAGGAATGCTGCACTGCTCAACGGTCTATCCTGAGGTAGTGCTGCAATGTAACAGGGTCAGCACTGAGGGAGTGCCACACTGTCAGAGGGTCAGTACTGAGATAGTGTTGCTCTTTCAGAGGGGTCATTACTGTGTGAGTGCCACACTGTCGGAGCATCAGTACTAAGGGATTGTCAAACTGTCAGAGGGTCAGTACTGAGGGAGCGCTACACTTCCAAACAGTCAGTGCTGAGTGAGTGCAACACTGCAAAAGGGTCAGTACAGAGAGAGTGCTGCACTGTCAGGGGGTCAACACTGAGGGAATGCCACACTGTCAGAGGTTCAGTGCTGAGGGAGTGCTGCACTGCCAGAGTGTCAGTACTGAGGGAGTGCCACACTATCAGAGGGGTCAGCGCTCAGGGAGTGCTGCACTGTCAGATGGTCAGTACAGACGGAGTGCTGCACTGCCAGAGTGTCAGTACTGAGGGAGTGCCACACTATCAGAGGGGTCAGCGCTCAGGGAGTGCTGCACTGTCAGATGGTCAGTACAGACGGAGTGCTGCAATGTCAGAGGGTCAATACTTAGGGAGTGTCACACTATCAGAGGGTCAGCACTGAGGGAGTGTCCCACTGTCAGTGGGTCAGTGCTGAGGGAGTGCTATCGTGCCAAAGGGTCAGTACAGAGGGAGTGCAACACTGTTAGAGGGTCAGCACTGAGGGAGTGCTGCAATGTCAGAGGGTCAGCACTGAGGGAGTGCTGCATTGTCAGAGGGTCAGTACTGAGCGAGTGCTACACTGCCAGAAGGCCAGTAATGAGGGAGTGCTACACTGCTGGAGGTTCAGTAATGAGGGAGTGCTACACTGTCAGAGGGTCAGTACTGAGGGAGTGCTGCACTGTCAGAGGGTCAGTACTGAGGGCGTGCTGCACTGTCCGAGGTTTAGAACAGACGGAGTGCTGCAATGTCCGAGGGTCAGTACTTAGGAAGTTTCACACTATCAGAGGGTCAGCACTGAGGGAGTGTCACACTGTCAGTGGGTCAGTGCTGAGGGAGTGCTACACTGCCAAAGGGTCAGTACAGAGGGAGTGCAACACTGTCAGAGGATCAGTGCTGAGGGAGTGCTGCACTGTCAGAGGGTCAGTACTGAGGGAGTGCTGCACTGTTAGAGTGTCAGCACTGCGGGAGTGCCTCAGTGTCAGAGTGACAGTATTGAGGGAGTGCTGCACTGTCAGAGGGTCAGTACTGAGGGAGTGCTGCAATGTCCGAGGGTCAGTACTTAGGAAGTTTCACACTATCAGAGGGTCAGCACTGAGGGAGTGTCACACTGTCAGTGGGTCAGTGCTGAGGGAGTGCTACACTGCCAAAGGGTCAGTACTGAGGGAGTGCTGCACTGTTAGAGTGTCAGCACTGTGGGAGTGCCTCAGTGTCAGAGGGTCAGTACTGAGGGCGTGCTGCACTGTCCGAGGGTCAGAACAGACGGAGTGCTGCAATGTCCGAGGGTCAGTACTTAGGAAGTTTCACACTATTGAGGGAGTGCTGCACTGTCAGAGTGATAGTATTGAGGGAGTGCCACACTGTGAGAGAGTCAGTACTGAGGCAGTGCTGCACTGTGAGAGTGTCAGTACTGATGGAGTGCTTCCCTGTCAGAGGGTCAGTGCTTCGGGATTGTCACACTGCCAGAGGGTGAATACTGAGCGACTGCTGCACTGTCATAGGGTCAGCACTGAGGGAGTGCTGCAATGTCAGAGGGTCAGTACTGAGGGAATGCTACACTGATAGAGGGTGAGTAATGAGGGAGTGCTACACTGCTGGAGATTCAGTAATGAGGTAGTGCTACACTGTCAGAGGGTCAGTATTGAGGGAGTGCTGCACTGTCAGAGGGGTCATTACTGAGCGAGTGCCACACTGTCAGAGCATCAGTACTAAGGGATTGTCACACTGTCAGAGGGTCAGTACTGAGGGAGCGCTACACTTCCAAACAGTTAGTGCTGAGTGAGTGCTACAGTGGAAAAGGGTCAGTAGAGAGAGAGTGCTGCACTGTCAGCGGTTCAGTACTGAGGGAGTGTCACATTGTCAGGGGGTCAACACTGAGGGAGTGTAACACTGTCGGAGGTTCAGTGCTGAGGGAGTGCTGCATTGCAAAGTGTCAGTACTGAGGGAGTGCCACACTGTCAGAGGGGTCAGCGCTGAGGGAGTGCTGCAATGTCAGAGGGTTAGTACTGAGGGAGTGCTACACTGCCAGAGGGCCAGTAATGAGTGAGTGCAACACTGTCAGAGGGTCAGTGCTGAGGGAGTGCTGCACTATCAGAGGGTCAGTACTGAGGGAGTGCTGCACTGTTAGAGTGTCAGCACTGTGGGAGTGCCTCAGTGTCAGAGGGTCAGTGCTGAGGGAGTGCTGCACTGTCAGAGGGTCAGTACTGAGGGAGTGCTGCACTGTCAGAGGGTCAGCACTGAGGGAGTGCTGCAATGTCAGAGGGTTAGTACTGAGGGAGTGCTACACTGCCAGAGGGCCAGTAATGAGGGAGTGCAACACTGTCAGAGGGTCAGTGCTGAGGGAGTGCTGCACTGTCAGGGGGTCAGTACTGAGGGAGTGCTGCAATGTCAGAGGGTCAGCACTGAGGGAGTGCTGCAATGTCAGAGGGTTAGTACTGAGGGAGTGCTACACTGCCAGAGGGCCAGTAATGAGGGAGTGCAACACTGTCAGAGGGTCAGTGCTGAGGGATTGTTGCACTGTCAGAGGGTCAGTACTGAGGGAGTGCTGCAATGTCAGAGGGTCAGCACTGAGGGAGTGCTGCAATGTCAGAGGGTTAGTACTGAGGGAGTGCTACACTGTCAGAGGGCCAGTAATGAGGGAGTGCAACACTGTCAGAGGGTCAGTGCTGAGGGAGTGCTGCACTGTCAGAGGGTCAGTACTGAGGGAGTGCTGCACTGTTAGAGTGTCAGCACTGTGGGAGTGCCTCAGTGTCAGAGTGACAGTATTGAGGGAGTGCTGCACTGTCAGAGGGTCAGTACTGAGGGAGTCCTGCACTGTCAGAGTGACAGTATTGAGGAAGTGCTGCACTGTCAGAGTGATAGTTTTGAGGGAGTGACACACTGTGTGAGAGTCAGTACTGAGGCAGTGCTGCACTGTGAGAGTGTCAGTACTGATGGAGTGCTGCCCTGTCAGAGGGTCAGTGCTTCGGGATTGTCACACTGCCAGAGGGTCAATACTGAGCGAGTGCTGCACTGTGAGAGGGTCAGCACTGAGGGAGTGCTGCAATGTCAGAGGGTCAGTACTGAGGGAGTGCTGCAATGTCAGAGGGTCAGTACTGAGGGAGTGCTACACTGCCAGAGGGTCAGTAATGAGGGAGTGCTACACTGCTGGAGATTCAGTAATCAGGGAGTGCTACACTGTCAGAGGGTCAGTATTGAGGGAGTGCTGCACAGTCAGAGGGTCAGTACTAAGAGAGTGTTGCAATGTCAGAGGGTCAGCACTGAGGGAGTGCTGCAATGTCAGAGGGTCAGTACTGAGGGAGTGCTACACTGCCAGAGGGCCAGTAATGAGGGAGTGCTACACTGCTGGAGATTCAGTAATGAGGGATTGCTGCACTGTCTGAGGGTCAGTACTGAGAGAGTGCTGCAATATAAAAGGGTAAGTTCTGAAGGAATGCTGCACTGCTAAACGGTCTGTACTGAGGGAGTGCTGCAATGTCACAGGGTCAGCACTGTGGGAGTGCCACACTGTCAGAGGGTCAGTACTGAGATAGTGTTGCTCTGTCAGAGGGGTCATTACTGAGCGAGTGCCAAACTGTCAGAGTATCAGCACTGAGGGAGTGTCACACTGTGAGAGGGTCAGCACTGAGGGAGTGCTGCACTGTCGGAGGGTCACATTGAGGGAGTGCTGCACTGTCAGAGGTTCAGTACTGAGGGAGTGCTGCAATGTCACAGGGTCAGTACTGAAGGAGTGCCACACTGTCAGAGTGACAGTATTGAGGGAGTGTTGCACTGTGAGAGAGTCAGTACTGAGGGAATGCTGCACTGTCAGAAGGTCAGTACTGAGGGAGTGTTGTAATGTCAGAGGGTCAGCACTGAGGGAGTGCTGCAATGTCAGAGGGTTAGTACTGAGGGAGTGCTACACTGCCAGAGGGCCAGTAATGAGGGAGTGCAACACTGTCAGAGGGTCAGTGCTGAGGGAGTGCTGCACTGTCAGAGGGTCAGTACTGAGGGAGTGCTGCACTGTTAGAGTGTCAGCACTGTGGGAGTGCCTCAGTGTCAGAGTGACAGTATTGAGGGAGTGCTGCACTGTCAGAGGGTCAGTACTGAGGGAGTCCTGCACTGTCAGAGTGACAGTATTGAGGAAGTGCTGCACTGTCAGAGTGATAGTTTTGAGGGAGTGACACACTGTGAGAGAGTCAGTACAGAGGCAGTGCTGCACTGTGAGAGTGTCAGTACTGATGGAGTGCTGCCCTGTCAGAGGGTCAGTGCTTCGGGATTGTCACACTGCCAGAGGGTCAATACTGAGCGAGTGCTGCACTGTGAGAGGGTCAGCACTGAGGGAGTGCTGCTATGTCAGAGGGTCAGTACTGAGGGAGTGCTGCAATGTCAGAGGGTCAGTACTGAGGGAGTGCTACACTGCCAGAGGGACAGTAATGTGGGAGTGCTACACTGCTGGAGATTCAGTAATCAGGGAGTGCTACACTGTCAGAGGGTTAGTATTGAGGGAGTGCTGCACAGTCAGAGGGTCAGTACTGAGAGAGTGTTGCAATGTCAGAGGGTCAGCACTGAGGGAGTGCTGCAATGTCAGAGGGTCAGTACTGAGGGAGTGCTACACTGCCAGAGGGCCAGTAATGAGGGAGTGCTACACTGCTGGAGATTCAGTAATGAGGGATTGCTGCACTGTCTGAGGGTCAGTACTGAGAGAGTGCTGCAATATAAAAGGGTAAGTACTGAAGGAATGCTGCACTGCTAAACGGTCTGTACTGAGGGAGTGCTGCAATGTCACAGTGTCAGCACTGTGGGAGTGCCACACTGTCAGAGGGTCAGTACTGAGATAGTGTTGCTCTGTCAGAGGGGTCATTACTGAGCGAGTGCCAAACTGTCAGAGTATCAGCACTGAGGGAGTGTCACACTGTGAGAGGGTCAGCACTGAGGGAGTGCTGCACTGTCGGAGGGTCACATTGAGGGAGTGCTGCACTGTCAGAGGTTCAGTACTGAGGGAGTGCTGCAATGTCAGAGGGTCAGTACTGAGGGAGTGTTGTAATGTCAGAGAGTCAGTACTGAGGGAGTCCCACACTGTCAGAGGAGTCAGTACTGAGGGAGTGGCACACTGTCAGAGGGTCAGTACTGAGGGAGCGCTGCAATGTCAGAGGGTCAGTACTTAGGGAGTGCAGCACTGTCAGAGGGTCATTACTGAGGGAGTGCTGGACTGTCAGGGTGTCACTTCTGAGGGAGTGCTGCCCTGTCAGGCGGTCAGTCTGAGGGAGGGATGCACTGTCAAAGGGTCATTACTGAGGAGTGCTGCACTGTCAAATGGTCAATACTGAGGGAGGGCTGCACTGTCAGGGGGTCACTACTGAAGGAGTGCTGCGCTGTCAGGGGGTCAGTACTGAGGGAGTGCTGCACTGTCAGAGGGTCATTACTGAGGGAGGCTGCACTGTCAGGGGGTCAGTACTGAAGGAGTGCTGCGCTGTCAGGGGCTCACTACTAAAGGAGTGCTGGTCTGTCAGGGGGTCAGTCTGAGGGAGTGCTGCGCTGTCAGGGGGTCAGTCTGAGGGAGTGCTGCACTGTCAGGGGGTCAGTAATGAAGGATTCCTGCAATGTCAGAAGGTCCATATGGGTGCAGCGTTGTACTGTCAGAGGGTCATTACTGAGGGAGCGCTACACTGTCAGCGCATCAGTCTGGGGGATACCTGCATTGTAAGAAGGTCAGTACTGAGTGAGTGCCACACTATCAGATGGGCTGAAAGACCTAGATTCTTCTCCGATGTCTTGTGGTCTAAGAGGAATATCCGAAATTGTTCAGTATATTTCTGCCTCTGCATCCTACATACCCTGCTCAGCAATGATTCCCACGTCCAGATTCCAGAGACTATGTTCAAACAGACCATATTTAATTGGATATTGAACCTGAAGAGGTACCACCCTCTTTTCCCAGGGATCGAGTTTTTGTTTTATGCCTCAGCTTCCGTGTGCTCATCCCAAATGAATCCCACTGCTCCACACTCAGCACAATCGTGTGTTCCTTATTTATGAGCTTCCCAATGCTAATCCACATCCAGAATGACATCCCACACTCCTCTCAATCGTATCGCAGGCTAATTGCCTGGGAGAGAGGAATGCTAAGAGGGGAAATAAAACTCTGAATGTACCTTACAGTGACATTAAGGGTGAATTGCTAATGAGAGAAACACAGTGAGATTTTGTGCATGGACCCAGAGGCTAACGTGAATGAATGCATTTTGTCAGTGCTCATTGGGACAGGGTTGATATGAAATCGTGGAGATGCTCTGTGATACAATTAAATGAATGAGCATATAGAGAGAGAGATGGTTTTGAGTGGTCTGGCCTTCTTCCAACCCAATAAATCTCCAAAGACAGTGGAAATGTATCTCACTTTACCGAATGAGGTGATGGAGGAAGTAGCAGGTACACTTGCAAACATTTTCAAATCCCGTCTGGCCACCGGAGAGGTGTCGTCGGACTGACCATGTGGTACTGTTATTCAAGAAGGAGCATGGGATATACCAGGCAGCTACAGGCCAGTCAGGCTAATATCGTGGGTGGGACGTCTGTTGGAAGCAATTTTGGGAGAGAGAATTAATCAGCATTTAAAGAGACTGGAGTTCATGAAGAACAGTCAGAATGGTTGTGTTAAGGAGGGGTCAGGTCTGACCAATGGGATTGCACTTTTTAAGGAGGTGGTCAGGTGTGTAAATAAGGGCAATACTTTCCTGTCATCTGCTTGGAGGTCAGTAAGGCTTTTATCAGGATCCATACTGGAAACTGATAGTGAACATACAAACTCAAGATCCAAGGAATTTGGCGCAGAATGCTGAGTGGCAGGAAGCAGACAGTGATGGCCCAGTTAGAAATCTCTGTCAGTTCATGTCTCACTATTGGGGTCTTACTGATGTGGTTGATAGAAAAGATTTAGATTTGAATGGTGGAGGGTTAATCATTGGGTTCATGAATGATATGAAGATTGGTTGGATGATAAATACTGAGGATGATAGCCTTAGATTACAGAAGGATGGAGATGGCCTTGTCAGATGGACCGATCAGTGGCAACGGGTGAGGTGCCTGAGGCTGGAGGGTGATTAATGATGGGCCATTATTGAAGTAAGGCTACAAGGAACAGCCATTGAACTATGGAGCTGTGAGCCTGATGGCAGTGGTGGGTAAGCTGTTGGAGGGCATTCTGAGAGACAATTCACATGCATTTGGAAAAGCAAGGATTGATTAGGGATGGTCAGCTTGGCTTTGTTTATGGAAATGATGTGTCCAACTTGATAGAGCTTTTGAAGGGATGACCAAGGAGACAGATGAGAAGGTTTCACATGGGAGACTGCTTAGTAACAGGTTAGATGACATGGCATCCAAGGAGAGAGGACAGCACAGTGTCTCAGTGGATTGATTCTAACTCCCGGTGACTGTCTGTGTGGAGTTTTCACATTCTCTCTGTATCTGTGCGGGTTCCCTCCAGGTGATTCCGTTTCATCCCACCGCCCAAAGATGCCATGGGAAATGCAGCATTACAGGGATAGAGTAGAGGATGTGAGTCTGGGTGGGATGCTGTTCAGACAGTCAGTGTGGAGCCATTGGACCGAATGGCTTGCTTCTATACTGTAGGAATTCTAAAATTAATCCAGAGAGACAAGTAATGTTCTGGGGACCTGGGCTCCAATCTTGGACAGGGGTGGATGTGGGTCCTTCCAGTCTGAAGGGGTTTAAACACAATCTGAGGGGGGAGCTGGGCTGCACCCTGAAATGTTGAGGATGTGAATGTTTTGTGGAGCTACTGTCTAAGGGGCTTTGGGGGTTAAATACAATAAAGTAACGCTTTCTTCGGTATTGAGGGAGAACATTCTGAGGTATTGAGGGAGAACTATCTGAGCTATTGAGGGAGCAATTTCTTAGGTATTTAGGGAGTACTATCTGAGGTACTGGGGGAGCACTATCTGAGGTATAGAGGGTGAACTATCTGCAATATTGAGGGAGAACTATCTGAGGTATTGAGAAAGCACTTTCTGAGGTATTGAGGGAGAATTATCTGAGGTATTGAGCGAGCACAATCTGAGGTACTGAGGGAGCGCTTTCTGAGGTACTGAGGGAGAACTATCTGGGGTATTAGAGACCACTATCTGAGGTACTGGGGGAGCACTATCCGACGTATTGAGGGAGAGCTATCTGGGGTATTCAGGGAGAACTATCTGAGGTACTGAGGGAGCACTATCTGAGGTATTGAGGGAGAACTATCTGGGGTATTAGGGACCACTATCTGAGGTACTGGGGGAGCACTATCTGACGTATTGAGGGAGAACTATCTGGGGTATTCAAGGAGAACTATCTGAGGTATTGAGGGAGCACTTTCTGAGGTATTGAGGGAGCAATATCTGAGGTACTGAGGGAAATATATCTGAGGTATTGAGGGAGCACTTCCTGAAGTATTGAGGGAGAACTATCTGAGGTAATGAGGGAGCACTATCTGAGGTAATGAGGGAGCACTGTCTGAGGTACTGAGCGAGCACTATCTGAGGCATTGAGGGAGCACTATCTGACGTATTGAGGTAAGACTATCTGGGTTATTCAGGGAGCACTATCTGAGGTACTGAGGGAGCACTATCTCGTGGTACAGAATGCAGAGGATAGAAAGGTACAGATGTAATTCCCTGATCATTTCCTCAGGGTCCCCGAGACACTCTGGTGTTGTAATTTGAAATGGAAGCCACTCCCCATTTCAGAAGATTCAGATCATTTTAAACAATCCGTGAAAGATAACAGCAGCATGTGTCTGAAACATGGTTTGGGGGAAAACGTTCCTCAATCTATTGTTACTTGTTGCTTGGAGACGTTTTAGAAAAGCAGGCACCCAAACAGACTAACGCTGTCGATGCAAGAGGTGGTGTACAGGAAGATCCAACAAGTCCATCTGTAGCTGCTGTTTGTCTCCCTGGAGCAGTCATCATGTCAGATCAGGGTTCAGTCCTCAGAGAAATCATTTCTCCAGCAATACCTCAACCATGCCTTTACAGCCGTGTGTGTATGTGTGTGTGAGAGAGAGAGAGAGACAGAGAGAGAGAGAGAGAGAGACAGACTGCCCGTGTTTGTGTGTGTGAAAGAGTGGATGCATGTGCATCTCTGTGTGTCTGTATATGTGTGTGCGAGAGAGAAAGTGCATGTTCATGTGAGAGTGTGTGTGTGTATGTGTGTGTGTTTGAGGGAGTGTGTGTGTGTGTGTTTGAGGGAGTGTGCGTGTGTGTGTGTGTGTGTGTGCAATCTTATGAATATAAAATCCAGCTGCTGTTTCAGGTGAATTGGTCCTCGTGTCTCCAAAGACACAAAGGCTGCAAGAGTGAATTAACTGGGGGAAAGAGAGTGCTGTTCATTCCAGTGGGGATTCATCCAGTAAACCTTCCCCACACACTAACATCCCTCTGGCAATGCAGTGACTAGTCCTGCACACAGTGCCCCAGGTACAAACCAATGTAATGTCACCGTAGTCTTACCAGAGCATGGGACAGCTCCTCATTACAGAGTGGGGTCTGGTGGGGATTTAATCAGAGGGTCACCATGGCCCAACTGAGGGGAGAGGTTGGGAAGGAGAGTCCTTCAGGGTAACCCCAGCTGGTGTGGGAATTGAACACACGCTATTGGTTTTACTCTGCATTATAAACCAACTGTCCAGCTAACTGAGCTATCTGACTTCACTCCAGGGGCATGTCCTGTATAACCCAATCATTGCCAGCCTGCACCTCAATTAGAGCCAGGAGCAAGGCCATTCGGCCCCCACCCTTACCCAGAAGGGAGAGCACGGGAAGCTGATGAAGGAAACAAGCCCCTCCCATGTGGCCTTCTGAAGTGGAGCAAGAGGACAGGGTAGACCTGGCCTGCTGTTTACTTCCCCGAGACTGTCCTGCTCCACCTTACAGTGAGAGACTGAGGGGAATCTCGAGGAGATTTCACTTCTCACTGAGAGGCTGCAACTCCAATCCAAATCAGGCTGGTTCCCTCCGAGACTCACGGAAGGGTGCAACACTCTACAGATCAGGGCCTTGTGGAGTCATAACCTCCAGTGTGGGGGCCAAGAGCTGGGAGATAGTGTTAAGGACATAAGACCATCCGAAATAGGAACAGGAGGATACCATTCAGACCCTCGAGCCTGCTCTACTATTCAATAGGATCGTGGATCGTGAATGATTTAGCATTTGATTTGGGAGCTGAAACCCGGAGAGTACAGAGACAGAGAATCAAATTATTCTGCTATACGGAATCATCAGACAGGAGCTGGAACCAGAGAGAGTGAACACACACACACAGACACACACACACACACATTGTGGGATTCAGGCTGTCTGTGGGAATTTTACCACAAGGTGTGAGCTGTACACTGAGGAAAGACAAAGGCGCAAAATGCTAGAGAGGGGACAGCTGCACAGTCTAATCCCACCGATCTCACTGCTTCCCACTCCCATGAGAGCTCTAATGTATATTTCTATGTTCCCAGCTGTCTCTCCCACATTTTTCCTTCAATCCCTATCTCACAACATCCTTCATATCTCTGCCCTGTTGACATTTCCCTGCAGATTCCCTTCCTACAACACTCTGCCCCTTTGACACCCCATCATGTTTTTCAGGAATGCTTAATCATTCAATCTTCCACAAAACCAACACCTTGCTCATCTCTCTCTGCATCTTTCTCTCAGCTCTATGGGATCTTGCTATTCTTGTCTGTAAATCATTCTCGTTGCATCACAGCAGCCCCCCTCACCACTCCATTCTCTCAGCTCTATCTCTCTGCTGCTGCAACTCCTTTCTCTCTCTCTGTCCTATATCTCTCCCTGGGTTTTCTCTCTTGCTGTCTATCTGACCTTCACTCCCTGTCTTTGCCTCCCCTTTTTCCCCTTGTATCTTTCTGACATTGTATGTCTCTTCCTGGCGTTTTCCTCTTTCTCTCTCACTTTCTGTCCCTCCCTCTGCCTGCCCGTCTTTCTCTTGTTCTCTCCCTCCCTCTCACTGTCTGTCTACCCAGCTCTCTATCTCTCTTGTAGTTTCTCTCCCTCTGTCTCCCTAGACCCCTGTCCCAGTGACTGGGGAAGGGACATTGGGAAGAGTTGGTCTCTGTGGCGCTGGATGCTGTATAGTTAATGCGGGGGGACCAAACTTTTCCTGGTCTCTCCCGAATGTTACCCCGACTATGGGGAGGGGGTTAGTGTAAGGGACATAAAAGTACTTTTCTCATTGAGTCTGAAATGAAGAAAAAGAGAAGGGGAGGGTGACAAAAAGAGAAAGAGAGACATGGAGAGAGTGGGGATGGAGAAAGTGGGGAAAGAGAGAGAGATGGGCAGTGAGAAACAGGGAGAGGAAGAAGGAAACATATGGAGGGAGAAGGACAGTGTGTGTGGCTGGGGAATGGTTGCAGAGTGGGATCTTTCTGTGCATGACAGCAGTCAGTCAAAAGGTCTGCACCATGTCCTCCAGCCCAGGAGCTGTGGGTCTACATGGGAAGGGGGAGATTGGGAGACAAGGGGGGAGTGGGACACCCAGAGATGGTGGACTGTTTGATGGGGTTTTGGAGATGGTAGAGAAAGGAGGGGCTGCTGTGAGAGACAGAGAGATTGAGGGAGGGATAGCATGAGACGCAAAGTCTGAGACAGGATGGAGAAGAGGTGTTCAAAGTTTGTGAGAAGATTTGTAGCTCGGGTGCTCATTGTTGTGGTTCTGTTCGCCGAGCTGGGAATTTGTGTTGCAGACGTTTCGTCCCCTGTCTCGGTGACATCCTCATTGCTTGGGAGCCTCCTGTGTAGCGCTTCTGTGTTGGTTCCTCCGGCATTTGTAGTGGTTTGTCTCTACCGCTTCCGGTTGTTAGTTCCAGCTGTCCGCTGCAATGGCTGGTGTATTGAGTCCAGGTTGGTGTGTTTAACAAACACATCGGCCTGGACCCAACATATCAGCCACTGCAGCAGACAGCTGGAACTAACAACCGGAAGCGGTAGAGACAGGCCACTATAAATGCCGGAGGAAACATCACAGAAGCGCTTCACAGGAGGATCCCAAGCACTGAGGATATCACCGAGACAAGGGACGAAACGTCTGTAACACAATTCCCAGCACGGCGAACAGAACCACAACACGGAGAAGGGGTCTCCACAAAAAGGATAGTCAGTGAGGCCATTCAGGGGACAATCCTGAGGATCCTGAACAGGACGAGGATCATTTAATGGGGGAGGGGGGGAATGGGCAGAAAGGACTCCATCTGTGATACAAACCTTTTATAATTCTGGGACTGGGATCTTGCTGTGCATTAAAACAGCCACAGGCCAGTCAGCCAACCCAGACTCATTTACCTGTGTGAGAAAGTGAGGACTGCAGATGCTGGAAAGTCAGAGTTACAAAGTGTGGAGCTGGGGAAGCACAGCGGGTCAGCCAGGAGAGTCGATGGTTCAGGCCTGACCTGCTGGGCTTTTCCAGCTCCACACTATTCCACTCATTTCCCTCTGCCCCAGGGAGTGGGGCTCACAGCAATGTTGGGGGGGGGGGCAGCAAAATATTTCAGGGGGGCACAGTTGGGAAGGTAGGTATTTGGGAGGGAAGATATTTGGGAAAGGGGATAAATTTAAGAGGACAGTGAAAATGAAGGGCATAGTATTTTTGAGGGGGGACAAAATTGGGTGAGATCTTTCAGGGCTGAAATAGCGAAAAACAAAGGGAGGGTGAGAAAAAGAGAGAGAGATGGAGAGTGGGGGTGGGGAAGGGGGATGGGAGAAAGATGGGCAGAGAGAGACAGGGAGAGGGAGAGAGTGAGAGAAAGAGTGTGTATGTGAGAGAGAGACAGACAGAAGGATAGAGAGAGAGGGGACAGAGAGAGGGAGAGAAGGGGAAGTCAGACTAAGACTGAGGAGTTAAACATGGACAGACTGAAGGGGTGACACTCGTTATTCCAGTTGGTTCCAACTCTCTCTCTCAATGGATTTTCACATTCCCTCTCTCCCATGCCCCTGGGTTTTGCTTCAGCCTGTCTCTCTCTCTCTCTCCCTCTCTCACTGGTTCTGCCTCTGGGTCTGCAAAACTGTTTTCTCTCGCCCTCTCTCTCTCTGGATGGTCAGATGGTCTCTGTCTCTTGCCATGCTGGTCTCCTCAGAAGGCCTCCACAGATTCAGGCAATCAGTCTGCAGATAAACTCTGTTTTTGTTCATTTCTGGATGGTTTTCAGGAACTTTCTATCGTTTTGGCCAATTAGGAGAATCCGTTAATAGTTTGAAGCATTGCCAACCATTTGGATGGTTTGTTGCTGTTAGTTCCAATTGGGAAGAGCCCAAGCCAGTGAAAGGAGGGTCTCTGGGGATGGGGAGGCAGCCTCAGGTTACATTGACAATCTGGAAGGACAGTGTATGAGCTCCAAGCAGCTGCATGGGTCCTGTACACCTACAACACGGAACAACACACATCAGGCCCTAGTAGGGGGTGAGAGGAGCTGAATTCTTGGATACCAGGCTATGGGAATGTCATGGTATGACCGGTTCCTTCCCATTTAGGTAAGTATGGTCCCTGTCAATGTTCCCTCTATCTCCACAGTAAGTGGGAGGTAATCATGGTAGCCCATCCAAATACCTTTTTTATACAACTCCGATAATTTGGACTTCATCCCACCTTTGGTCACTTGGGTTAAGTGGAATCCCTCATACCAAGCCCAGGTGTCCCACCGAGAGTGTCCTTACAGCTGTTATTAACCCAGCCCTTGGTGAGCTGCTGTCACTGACAGTGAGAGACGTTGGTGTGGGGGTTCTCCTGGAACAAATATTGAAACTGTTTGTCACGAACCCGGGATGGGACTTTCCAATGTCTGGCCTGCCTGAGCTCCTCCCTCAGCTGTTCCATCATCGCGTTACTGCACAGGGTGTGGTTTTACTGCTCACCATAATCTCTGATTGGGCCGTGGATGATCTGATTAATCGTGTTGGCGTGACCCTCCAGTCTGGTCACTAAGTGATGGTTAGCCTAATTCTCCACGAGTTGTCCCATGGTCTCCTCTGGGTTTTCTGTATTAAGTCTTTCTCAGGCTCATTAGAGAGTTGTTGGGTCAGGATCCTGATTTATTCTCCAAATTAGCCAAGTCAGCGTTCTGACCTGTAACACTCCTGCCCTGGGAGTGGACTCGTATACTGGGCTAAATCATTAAGGAGTTCCCTTCTCTTTTGTCTGTTAATTACTTTTCTGGGTTTTGTGTTTTCCCTCAAATTTCCCTGTCCATTGTCCCAATATCCTGTGGGTCAGTTGGGAACATGATTATTTTAATGGGGAAGGACACCACTCTGATTACTGTATCCCTTACACATTCATAATGATTATTATCAGTTTGTGATAAATGTTCGTGAACAAGGAATTCCCTGTGAGTTTAATGCCTAGTCCATTGTGAGAGCCTGGTATGTGTGGGACAAGCTGGGGGAGGAGCCTTCCCTCCTGGTCACAGCCCGTTTTTAATTTTGTTTCTGCGGAATTCTCCCTGGTGGGCTTCCTGGGATATTACTGTCCGAAAATGACCCCTAGTTCAGGCAGGGTGCTTGGTATCCTACTACCATTCTCGGGGAAACCCTACCAATCGCTTCTGACCCCTGAGCTCCTGTAACACAATGTGGAAATCCCTAAAGTCTATTTTGTATTCAGTGATTAATGAGCAGAGAGCCCAAGCCTCATTACGGGTGCGATTGAGGGGTCGAATCCCAGGTGTCCCTCCTCCTTTCTGAGACATGGGAGACAAAGGGTCGGGCCCAGTTTCTCATCGCTAAGAGAGGTGCAGGTCATATCCCCAAAAATCCAGACAAATTGGACCCAGAGTCTCCAGGTGAAGCTGACAGGGGGAGGGGAGGGGCATTCCCCTGGTTGTTGTTCTGCAGTTATGTAGCGCCTCTCAGGATATGCCTTATCCTGCCCTCGAGCAGTGAGCATCGCTGCCTTCATCTCATCATGGATGCCCCTCCCTAGCTGTTGGCCCTCAGGGAGGGCTGAATGGCCTGCTGGACTAAGGCACATGGCGATTCATTTGGTTTGCTCCTCAGCGTCCACTCTGTGTATGACAGACTGTCAGTCAGTATCTGTGACAGAGAGGGGATCTTTTTGGTGCTGCCCACCAGCTGGGTGCCTGGAATGGCTGTTGTGTCCGGAGTGAGACCAGAAGCTGCTTTACACTGGGTAACCACAGGATTCATGGAATCTGAGTTCGGCTGTGGGTCAGGGCTGGGGGCAAAAGGTGCAGTTACCTGGGAGACAGGCAGTGGGAGACCCCATCTGTGAGCGGGTGTGGATGTGTCAGTGTGGGGCCTGTCATTATCTCCCTGGGGAGGTAGAACCCCAAAGGCACACATTATCCCATTCTGGGAGGGGTCCTAGTTCCCTAGCGATTGTATTTGTTCCTGGCACCCCCTACTAGTGTGTCTCAGAGAGTCTGCGAGAGTCACAGTCTGTCTTTGAGAGTGTCACAGTGTGCCACAGAGAGAGTCAGTGTCACAGTGTGTTTAAGAGAGTGTCAGAGAGAGTCACAGTGTGTCTAAGAGAGAGTCTCAGCGTGTCTCAGAGAGAGTCACAGTGTGTCTCAGAGAGTCAGAGAGAGTCAGAACATGTCACAGTCTGTCTCATAGAGTGTCACAGTGTGTCACAGTCTGGCAGAAAAGGTTACATGTATTTCAGAGTGTGTCAGGGGGAGTCAGAGAGTGTCACAGTGAGTCCTACTGTGTCTCACAGAGTGTCAGAGTTGGTCAGTGTTTGTCTCTGAGAGGGTCACAGTCTGTGAGAGAGTGTTATAGTGGGTCTCAGAGAGTGACAGAATGACTCAGAAAGTGTCACAGTCGGTCTCAGAGAGAGTCAGAGAGTGTCACAGTCGGTCTCAGAGAGGGTCAGAGAATGTCACAGTGTGTCAGAGTCTGTCAGAGCGTGTCACAGTGTGCTGCAGAGTATGTCAGAGAGTTTCACAGTCTGTGAGAGAGTGTCACAGTGTGTTTCAGAGAGTGTCTCAGTCTGCCTCAGAGAGTGTCAGAGAGAGTCAGAGAGTGTCACAGTGTGTTTCAGAGAGAGTCAGAGAGTGTCACAGTGTGTTTAAGAGAGTGTCAGAGAGAGTCACAGTGTGTCTAAGAGAGAGTCTCTGCGTGTCTCAGAGAGTCAGAGAGACGGAACGTGTCACAGTCTGTCTCTGACAGTGTCACAGTGTGTCACAGTCTGTCAGAAAAGGTTACAGTATATTTTGGAGTGAGTCAGAGAGGGTCAGAAGTGTTACAGTCTGTCTGAGAGTGTTACAGTGTGCCTAAGAGAGTGCCAGAGAGAGTCAGAGAGTGTCACAGTGTGTCATAATGTGCCTCACAGAGTGTCAGAGTGAGTCAATGAGTGTCACAGTGTGTCTCAGAAAGAGTCAGAGAGTCAGAGCAGATCAGAGAGTGTCACAGTGTGTCTCAAAGAGTGTTACAGTGTGTCTAAGAGAGTGTCAGAGAGAGTCAGAGAGTGTCACAGTCTGTCAGAGAGTGTCACAGTGTGCCTCAGAGAGAGTCACAGTGTGTCTCAGAGAGAGAGACAGAGAGTGTCACAGTGTGTCTCAAATAGTGTTACAGTGTGTCTAAGAGATTGTCAGAGAGAGACAGAGAGTGTCACAGTATGCCACAGCGTGTCACAGTCTATCAGAGACTGTCAGAGTGTGCCTCAGAAAGAGACACAGTGTGTCTCAGAGAGAGTCAGAAAGTGTCAGAGCGGGTCAGACAGTGTCACAGTGTGTCTCAGCGAGTCAGAGAGAGACGGAAAGTGTCACAGTGTGTCTCAGAGAGTGTCGCAGTGTCGCAGAAAATGTCACCGTGTGTCAGAGAGTGTCACAGTAGGTCAGAGAGTGTCATCGTGTGCTTCAGAAATTGTCAAAGTCTGTCAGAGTCTGTCAGAGAGTGTCACAGTGTTTCTCAGAGAGTGTCAGAGAGCATCACAGTGTATCTCAATGTGTCAGAGAGAGTCACATTGTGTCTCAGAGAGTGTCAGAGTGAGTCAGTGAGTGTCACAGTGTGTCTCAGAGAGAGTCAGAGATTATCACAGTCTATCTCAGAGAGTGTCTCAGTGAGTCTCAGAAAGTCTGAGAGAGACGGAAAGTGTCACAGTGTGTCTCAGAGAGTGTCGCAGTGTCTCAGAAAATGTCACCGTGTGTCAGAGAGTGTCACAGTAGGTCAGAGAGTGTCATTGTGTTTCTCAGAGAGTGTCAGAGAGCATCACAGTGTATCTCAGTGTGTCAGAGAGAGTCACATTGCGTCTCAGAGAGAGTCAGAGAGTGACACAGTGTGTCTCAGAGAGTGTGAGAGAGAGTCAAAAAATGTTACAGTGTGTCTCAGAGAGTGACCGAGTGTTTCAGAGTCAGAAAGAGACAGCAAGTCTCACAGTGTGTCTCAGAGAGTGTCACAGTGTCTCAGAAAATGTCACCGTGTGTCAGAGAGTGTCACAGTAGGTCAGAGAGTGTCATCATGTGTCTCAGAAATTGTCACAGTCTGTCAGAGTCTGTCAGAGAGTGTCACAGTGTTTCTCAGAGAGTGTCAGAGAGCATCACAGTGTACCTCAGAGAGAATCAGAGAGTGTCACAGTGTGTCTCAAAGAGTGTCGCAGTGTCGCAGAAAATGTCACCGTGTGTCAGAGAGTGTCACAGTAGGTCAGTGAGTGTCATTGTATGTCTCAGAAATTGTCACAGTCTGTCAGAGTCTGTCAGAGAGTGTCACAGTGTTTCTCAGAGAGTGTCAGAGAGCATCACAGTGTACCTCAGAGAGAATCAGAGAGTGTCACAGTGTGTCTCAAAGAGTGTCGCAGTGTCGCAGAAAATGTCACTGTGTGTCAGAGAGTGTCACAGTAGGTAAGTGAGTGTCATTGTGTTTCTCAGAGAATGTCACAGTCTGTCAGAGTCTGTCAGAGAGCATTACCGTGTTTCTCAGAGAGTGTGAGAGAGCGTCACAGGGTATCTCAGAGTGTCAGAGAGTCACAGTATGTCTCAGAGAGAGTCAGTGAGTGTCACAGTGTGTCTCAAAGAGTGTGAGAGAGGGACAGAGAGTGTCACAGTGTTTTCCAGTGTATCAGAGAGAGTCACAGAGGGTCAGAGTGCATCTCAGAGAGTCAGAGAGAGTCAGAAAGTGTCACAGTCTGTCAGAGAGTGTCACAGTGTGTCTCAGAGAGTGTCAGAGATGGTCAGAGTTTGTCTCAGAGAGGTTCACAGTCTGTGAGAGAGTGTCAGAGCTTGTCTCAGAGAGTGTCAGAGTGAGTCAGAGAGTGTCGTAGTGTGTCATACAGTGCCTCATAGGGTGTCACAGAGAGTCAGACTGTATCACAGTGTGTCTCAGAGAGTCAGAGTGTGTCACGGTGTGTCTCAGAGAGTGTCAGAGAGAGTCGAAGTGTGTCACAGTGTGTCTCTGAGAATGTCAGATAGGATCATAGAATGTCACAGTGTGTCACAGAGAGTCAGAGAGAGTCAGAAAGTGTCACAGTCTGTCTCAGAGAGTGTCACAGTGTGTCACATTCTGTCAGAGAAGGTTATAGTATATTTCAGAGAGAGTCAGAGTGAGTCAGAAAGTGTCACAGTCTGTCTTTGAGAGTGTCTCAGTGTGTCACAGTCTGTCAGAGAGTATCACAGTGTGCCTTAGAGAGAGTCAGAGAGAGTCAGGGAATGTCACAGTGTGGTTAAGAGAGTGTCAGAGAGGGTCACAGTGTGTCTAAGAGAGTGTCACAGTGTGTCTCAGAGAGTCAGAAAGAGTCAGAAAGTGTCACAGTATTTCTCAGAGAGTTTCACTGTGAGACACAATCTGTCAGACAATCTTGCAGTGTATTGCAGAGTGTGTCAGAGAGAGTCAGAAAGTGTCACAGTGTGTCATACTGTGTCTCAGAGAGTGTCAGAGAGTGTCAGCATTTGGCTCAGAGAGGGTCACAGTCTGTCAGAGAATGTTACATTGTATTTCAGAGTGTGTCAGAGAGAGACTGTAAGTGTCACAGTGCATCATACTGTGTCTGAGAGAGTGTCATATAAAGTCAGACGGTTTCACAGTGTGTCTCAGAGAGTGTCAGAGTGAGTCAGAGAGTGTCAGAGTCAGTGAGTGTCACAGTGTGTCCCATAAAAGTCAGGGTGTGTCACAGTGTGTCTCAGAGAGTGTCAGAGAGAGCGAGAAAGTGTCACAAACTTGCTAAGAGATGTCACAGTGTGTCTCCAAGAGTCAGAAAGTGTCACAGTGTGCCTAAGAAAGTGTCAGAGAGTGTCACAGTCTGTCACAGTCTGTCAGAGTGTCACAGTGTGTCTCAGAGAGTGTCAGATAAGATCAGAGAGTATCACAGTGTGTCTCAGAGAGTGTCTCAGTGTATCAGTCTGTCAGAGTGTGTTCATTGTATCTCAGAGAGTGTCAGACAGTATCACAGTGTGTGTCAGAGTTTCAGAGAGAGTCAGAATGTGTCACTATCTGTCAGAGAGTGTCACAGTGTGTCACAGTCTGTCAGAGAGTGTCACAGTGTGTCTCAGAGAGTGTCAGATAAGATCAGAGAGTGTCACAGTGCATCTCAGAGAGTGTCTCAGTGTGTCAGTCTGTCAGAGTGTGTTCATTGTATCTCAGAGAGTGTCAGACAGTATCACAGTGTGTGTCAGAGTTTCAGAGAGAGTCTGAATGTGTCGCTATCTGTCAGAGAGTGTCACAGTGTGTCACAGTCTGTCAGAGAGTGTCACAGTGCTTTTCAGAGAGTGTCAGTGAGTGTCACAGTGTGTCTCAGAGTGTGTTGGATAGGATCAGAGAGTGTCCCAGTGCATGTCAAATTGTCAGAGAGGATCCCGCTGTGTCGCAGAGTGTGTCAGAGTGTGTCACAGTCTCTCAGAGATTGTCACAGTGTGTTTCAAAGAATGTCAGAGAGTGTCACAGTGTGTCTTATAGAGTGTCAGAGTGTGTCACAGTTCATCTCAAAGTCTCAGAGAGGGTCCCAGTGGGTCTCAGAGAGTGTCACAGTTTGTCACAGTTTCTCAGAGAGTGTCACAGTGTATTTCAGATAGAGTCAGACTGTATCCCAGTGTGTCTCCGAGAGTGTCAGATAGGATTAGAGAGCATCACAGTGTGTCTCAAATTGTCAGAGAGTGTCAGAGAATGTCGCAGTGTGTCACAGTCTGTCAGAGAGTGTCACAGTGTGTCTCAGAGAGTGTCAGATAAGATCAGAGAGTGTCACAGTGTGTCTCAGTGAGTGTCACAGTGTGTCTCAGAGAGTCAGAGAGAGTCCGATAGTGTTTCAGTGAGTCAGAGTCTGTCAGAGAGTGTCACAGTGTGCCTCAGAGAGAGTCAGAGAGTGTCCCAGTGTGTCTCAGAGAGTGTCACAGTGTGACTCAGAGAGTCAGAGAAAGAGTCAGAAAGTGTCACAATCTGTCTTGAGAGTGTCTCAGTGTGACACGGTCTGTCAGAGAGTGTCACAATGTGTCTCAGAGAGTGTCAGATAGGATCAGAGAGTGTCACAGTCTGTTTGAGAAAGTGCCAGAGTGTCACACTGTGTCTCAGCGTATGTCAGAGTGTGTCAGAGAGTTTAAGAGAGATTCAGAGAGTGTCACAGTGTGTCTCAGCGTGTGTCAGAGAGTGCCACAGAGAGTTTCAGAGAGAGTCAGAGCGTGTCACAGTGTGTCTCAGAGATTCAGGGAGAGTCAGAAAGTGTCATAGTCTGTCAGCGAGTGTCACAGTGTTTTTCAGAGAGAGTCAGAGAGTGTCACAGTGTGTCTAAGAGAGTGTCAGATAGGATCAGAGAGTGTCACAGTGCGTCTCAGAGAGCGTTAGGAGGAACAGTGCGTGTCACAGTGTGCCTAAGGAAGTGTCAGAGAGTGTCACAGTGTGTCACAGTCTGTCACAGAGTGTCACAGTGTGTCTCAGAGAGTGTCCGATAGGATCAGAGATTTTCACAGTGTGTGTCAGAGTCAGAAAATGTCACAGTCTGTCTCTGAGAGTGTCACAATGTGTCACAGTCTGTCAGAGAGTGTCACAATGTGTCACAGTCTGTCAGAGAGTGTCACATTCTGTCAGAGAGTGTCACAGTGTGTCTCAGAGAGTCAGACAGAACCAGAAAGTGTCACAGTCTGTCTCAGAGAGTGTCACAGTGTGCCAGAGACTGTGACAGAGTGTCAGGCAGTGCCACAGTGTGTCTCAGAGAAAGTGAGAGAGAGTCAGAAAGTGTCACAGACTGTCTCAGAATGTGTCACAGTGTGTCTCAGAGAGTCAAAGGAGTCAGAAAGTGTCACTGTGTGCCTCAGAGAGTGTCACAGTGTGTCTCAGAATGTGTCAGAGAGTGTCCCAGTGTGACTCAGCGAGTGTCACAGTGTGTCTCAGAGAGTCAGAGAGAGTTAGAATGTGTCACAGTTTGTCTCAGAGGGTGTCACAGTGTGTCACAGTCTGTCAGAGAGTGTCACACTGTGCCTCAAAGAGTGTCAGAGAGAGTCAGAAAATGTCACAGTCTGTCTTTGAGAGTGCCTCAGTGTGTCACAGTCGTTCAGAGAGTGTCATAGTGTGCCTTAGAGAGTGTCACAGAGAGTCAGAGAATGTCGATATGTGTTTAAGAGAGAGTCAGAGAGGGTCACAGTGTACCTAATAGAGTGTCACAGTGTGTCTCAGAGAGCCAGAGAGAGTCAGAAAGTGTCACAGTATTTCTCACAGAGTGTCACTGTGAGATACACTGTAAGATTTTCTGACAGATTGTATTGCAGAGTGTCTCAGAGAGAGTCAGAAAGTGTCACCGTGTGTCTCAGAGATTCAGAGAGTCAGAAAGTGTCACGGTCTGTCTCAGAGAGTGTCACAGTGTGTAAGAGAGTGTCATAGTGTGTCTGAGAGATTATCAGAAAGTGTCACAGTGTGTCACCGACTGTAAGAGCGTGTCACAGTGTGTCTCAGAGATTCAGAGGGAGTCAGAGAGTGTCACAGTCTGTCTTTGAGAGTGTCACAGTGTGCGACAGTCTGTCAGAGATTGTCACAGTGTGTCTCAAAGTGTCAGAGAGAGTCAGAGAGTGTCACAGTGCCTCTCCGTGATTGTCAGATAGGATCAGAGAGTGACACAGACGTCTCAAAGTGCCAGAGAGTGTCACAGTGTGTCACAGTCTGTCAGAGAGTGTCACAGTGTGTCTCAGAGAGTGTTAGATAAGATCAGAGAGTGTCACAGTCTGTCTGAGAGTGTCACAGTGTGTCTCAGAGAGTGTTAGATAAGATCAGAGAGTGTCACAGTCTGTCTGAGAGTGTCACAGTGTCTCACAGTCTGTCAGAGAGTGTCACAGTGCTTTTCAGAGAGTGTCAGAGAGTGTCACAGCGTGTCTCAAATTGTCAGAGAGGGTCCCAGTGTGTCGCAGACAGTGTCAGAGTGTGTCACAGTCTGTCAGAGAGGGTCCCAGTATGTCGCAGACAGTGTCAGAGTGTGTCACAGTCTGTCAGAGAGGGTCCCAGTATGTCGCAGACAGTGTCAGAGTGTGTCACAGTCTGTCAGAGAGTGTCACAGTGTGTTTCAAAGAATGTCAGAGAGTGTCACAGTTTGTCTTAGTGTCAGAGAGAGTCAGAAAGTGTCACAGTCTGTCTTTGAGACTGTCTCAGTGTGTCACAGTCTTTCAGAGAGTGTCACAGAGTGTCACAGTGTGTCTCAGAGTGGCAGAGAGAGTCAGAAAGTGTCAGTTTTTCTCAGATAGCGTCACTCTGAGACACAATCTGTCAGAGAATCTTACAGTGTATTGCAGGGTGTCTCAGAGAGAGTCAGAAAGTGTCACAGTGTGTCATACTGTGTCTCAGAGAGTGTCAGCATTTGTTTCAGAGATGGTCACAGTCTGTGAGAGAGTGTTACAGTGTGTCTCAGAGTGCCAGCATTTGGCTCAGAGAGTGTCATAGTCTGTGAGAGAGTGTCACAGTGTGTCTCAGAGATGTCAAAATGAGTCCAAGAGTGTCACAGTATGTCATACTGTGCCTCAGAGAGTGTCAGTTAGAGTCAGACTGTATCACAGTGTGTCTCAGAGATGTCAGAGTGAGTCAGAGAGTGTCACAGTATGTCATACTGTGCCTCAGAGAGTGGATGATAGAGCAGACTGTATCACAGTGTGTCTCAGAGAAAGTCAGAAAGTGTATCAGTGTGTGTCAGAGCAGGTCAGAGAGTGTCACAGTGAGTCTCAGGGAATCAGAGAGAGACAGAAAGTGACACAGTATGTCTCAGAGAGAGTCACAGTGTCTAAGAAAATGTCACCGTATTTCAGCGCGTGACACAGTGTGCCTCAGAGAGTGACAGAGTCAGAGAGTTTCACTGTGTGTCTCAGAGAGTGACAGAGAATGTCACAGTTTGTCACAACCTGTCACAGTGTCACAGTGTGTCGTGCTGTGCCTCAGAGGGTATCAGAGAGAGTCCGAGAGTGTCACAGTCTATCAGAGAGTGTCACACTGTGCCTCAAAGAGTGTCAGAGAGAGTCAGAAAATGTCACAGTCTGTCTTTGAGAGTGCCTCAGTGTGTCACAGTAATTCAGAGAGTGTCATAGAGTGCCTTAGAGAGTGTCAGAGACAGTCAGAGAATGTCAATATGTGTTTAAGAGAGTGTCAGAGAGGGTCACAGTGTATCTAATAGAGTGTCACGGTGTGTCTCAGAGAGTCAGAGAGAGTCAGAAACTGTCACAGTATTTCTCACAGAGTGTCACTGTGAGATACAATCTGTCAGAGAATTTTACAGTGTATTGCAGAGTGTCTCAGAGAGAGTCAGAAAGTGTCACAGTGTGTCTCAGAGATTCAGAGAGTCAGAAAGTGTCACAGTCTGTCTCAGAGAGTGTCACAGTGTGTCAGTGTGTCAGAGAGTGTCTCAGAGAATATCAGAAAGTGTGGCAGTGTGTCACCGACTGTAAGAGCGTGTCACATTGTGTCTCAGAGATTCAGAGGGAGTCAGAAAGTGTCACAGTCAGTCTTTGAGAGTGTCACGGTGTGTCACAGTCTGTCACAGAGTGTCACAGTGTGCCTCAGCGAGTGTCCGATAGGATCAGAGAGTGTCACAGTGTGTCTAAGAGAGTGTCAGATAGGATCAGAGAGTGTCACAGTGCGTCTCAGAGAGCGTTAGGAGGAACAGTGCGTGTCACAGTGTGCCTAAGGAAGTGTCAGAGAGTGTCACAGTGTGTCACAGTCTGTCACAGAGTTTCACAGTGTGTCTCGGAGAGTGTCCAATAGGATCAGAGATTTTCACAGTGTGTGTCAGAATCAGAGTCAGAAAATGTCACAGTCTGTCTCTGAGAGTGTCACAATGTGTCACAGTCTGTCAGAGAGTGTCGCAGTGTGTCTCAGAGAGAGTAAGAGAGTGTCACAGTGTGTCACAGTCTGTCAGAGAGTGTCACAGTGTGTCTCAGAGAGTGTCACGCAGTGTCACAGTGTGTCTCAGAGATTCAAAGAGAGTCAGAAAGTGTTACAGTCTGTCTCAGAGAGTCGCACAGTGTGTCAGCAAGTGTCATAGTGTGTCTCAGAGAATATCAGAAAGTGTCACAGTGTGTCACCGACTGTAAGAGCATGTCACAGTGTGTCTCAGAGATTCAGAGGGAGTCAGAAAGTGTCACAGTATGTCTCAGAGAGTGTCACAGTGTGTCTCAGAGAGGATCAGATAGGATCAGAGAGTGTCACAGTGCGTCATAAAGTGTCACAGTCTGTCAGAGAGTGTGCCAGTGTGTCTCAGAGCATGTCAGATAAGATCAGACAGTGTCACAGTGTGTCTCAGAGAGTGTCTCAGTGTGTCTAAGAGAGTCTCAGAGAGACTCAGAGTGTCACAGTCTGTCAGAGAGTATCACATTGTGTCTCAGAGAATGTCACAGTGTACACAGTCTGTCAGAGAGTGTCACAGTGCTTTTCAGAGAGTGTCAGAATGTCACATTGTGTCTCAGAGTGAGGCGGGTAGGATCAGAGAGCGTTTCAGTGTGTCACAGATTGTAAGAGAGTGTCACAGTGTGCCTCAGAGACAGTCAGAGAGTGTCACAGTGTGCCTCAGAGAGAGTCAGAGTGTGTCACAGTCTGTCTCAGAGAGTGTCACAGTGTGCACAGTCTGTCAGAGAAGGCTACAGTATATTTCAGAGCGAGTCAGAGAGAGTCAGAAAGTGTCACAGTCTGTCTTTGAGAGTGTCTCAGTGTGTCACAGTCTGTCAGAGACTGTCACAGTGTGCGTCAGAGAGTGTCAGAGAGAGTGAGAAAGTGTCACAAACTCTCTAAGAGATGTCACAGTGTGTCCCCGATAGTCAGAAAGTGCCACAGTGTGTCTAAGAAAGTGTCAGAGAGTGTCACAGTGTGTCACAGTCTGTCAGAGTGTCACAGAGTGTTTCAGACAGAGTCAGCGAGTGTCACAGTGTGTCTCAGAGAGTGTCACAGTGCCATTCAGAGAGAGTCAGAGAGTGTCACAGTGTGTCTCAGAGAGTGTCAGAAAGGATCTGAGAGTGTCACAGTGCGTCTCAAGGTGTCACAGTGTGTCACAGTCTGTTAGAGAGTGTCCAGCATGTCTCAGAGAGTCTCAGAGAGTGTCACAGTTTGTCACATTTTCTCAGAGACTGTCACAGTGTGTTTCAGAGAGAGTCAGAGAGTGTCACAGTGTGTCTAAGAGAGTGTTAGAGAGAGTCAGAGCGTGTTTCAGTGTGTCACACTCTGTCAGAGAGTGTCTAGTGCGCCTCAGGGAGAGTCAGAGAGTGTCACAGTGTGTCATACTGTGTCTCAGAGAGTGGCAGAGAATGTCAGCATTTGGCTCAGAGATGGCTACTGTCTGAGAGAGTGTCACAGTGTGTCTCAGAGATGTCAGAGTGAGTCAGAGAGTGTCAAAGTACATCATACTGTGCCTCAGAGAGTGACAGATAGAGTCAGACTGTATCCCAGTGTGTCTCCGAAAGCGTCAGATAGGATCAGAGAGTGTCACAGTGCGTCTCAAAGTGCCAGAGAGTGTCAGATAGCGTCACAGTGTGTCACAGTCTGTCAGAGAGTGTCACAGTGTGTGTCAGAGAGTGTCACAGTGTGTCACAGTCTGTCTGAGAGTGTCACAGTGCTTTTCAGAGAGTGTCAGATAAGATCAGAGTGTCACAGTGCTTCTCAAAGAGTGTCTCAGAGTGTCACAGTCTGTCAGAGAGTGTCACATTGTGTCTCAGAGTGACAGAAAGTATTACAGCATGTGTCAGAGATTCTGAGAGAATCTGAAAGTGTCACTATCTGTGAGAGAGTGTCACAGTGTGTCACAGTCTGTCAGAGAGTGTCACAGT
Source organism: Chiloscyllium punctatum (assembly GCF_047496795.1). Taxonomy (NCBI): domain Eukaryota; kingdom Metazoa; phylum Chordata; class Chondrichthyes; order Orectolobiformes; family Hemiscylliidae; genus Chiloscyllium; species Chiloscyllium punctatum. The sequence continues at coordinate 330,225 of NW_027309973.1, read as the reverse complement.
GTGTCTTAGAGAGTGTCGGATAGGATCAGAGAGTGTTACAGTGCGTCTGAAATTGTCAGAGAGGGTCCCAGTGTGTCTCAGAGACTCTCAGAGAGTGTCACAGTGTGTCTCAGACAGTGCCAGATAGGACCAGAGAGTGTCACAGTGCGTCTCAAAGTGTCAGTGAGAGGCAGAGAGTGTCAAAGTGTGTCTCAGAGTGTGTTGGATAGGATCAGAGAGTGTCTCAGTGCGTGTCAAATTGTCAGAAAGGGTCCCGCTGTGTCACAGAGTGTGTCAGAGTGTGTCACAGTCTGTCAGAGATTGTCACAGTGTGTTTCAAAGATTGTCAGAGAGTGTCACAGTGTGTGTAAGACTCTGTCAGAGAGTGTCACAGTGTGTGTCAGAGTGTGTCACAGTGTGTCACAGTCTATCAGAGAGTGTCACAGAGCATCTCAAGTTGTCAGAGAGGGTCCCAGTGTGTCGCAGATAGTGTCAGAGTGTGTCACAGTCTGTCAGCGATTGTCACAGTGTGTTTCAAAGAATGTCAGAGAGTGTCACAGTGTGTGTCAGAGTGTGTGTCAGAGTGTGTCAGAGTGTGTCACAGTCTGTCAGAGAGTGTCACAGTGTGTTTCAAAGAATGTCAGAGAGTGTCACAGTGTGTATCAGAGAGTGTCACAGTGCGTGTCAAATTGTCAGAGAGGGTCCCAGCGTGTCACAGAGTGTGTCGGAGTGTGTCAGTCAGTCAGAGAGTATCACAGTTTGTCTCAAAGAATGTCAGAGAGTGTCACAGTATGTCTTATAGAGTGTCAGAGAGTGTCACAGTGTGACTTATAGAGTGTCAGAGTGTGTCACAGTGTGTCACTTTCTGTCAGAGAGTGTCACAGTGCATCTCAAAATCTCAGAGAGTGTCACAGCGTGTCTCAGAGAGTGTCAGAGAGTGTCACAGTTTGTCACAGTTTCTCAGAGACTGTCACAGTGTGTTTCACCCTCTCTCTCTCAGCCTGTCTCTCTCTCACCCCCCTCTCTTTCTCACCCGCTCACTCTTCCTCTCCGATCTCTCTCACACCCTCTCTCTCTCTCACCCCTCTCTCTCTCACCCTTCTCTCTTTCTAACACTCTCTCTCACACCTCTCTCTCACCCCTTCTCTCACACAGTCTGTCAGAGAGTGTCACAGTGTGTCTCAGATAGGATAAGAGAGTGTCACAGTGCATCTCAAATTGTCAGAGCGAGTCAGAGAGTGTCCCAGTGTGTCTCAGAGAGTGTCAGAGTGTGTCGCAGTGTGTCACAGTCTGAGAGGGCGTGTCTCAGTGTGTTTGAGAGAGTGTCACAGTGCTTTCGGAGAGAGTCACAGAGTGTCACAGTGTGTCTCAGAGAGTGTCACAGTGTGTTTCAGAGAGTGTCACAGTTTGTCACAGTCTGTCAGAAATGGTTACATGTATTTCAGAGTGTGTCAGAGGGAGTCAGAGAGTGTCACAGTGAGTCCTACTGTGTCTCAGAGAGTGTCTGAGTGGGTCAGTGTTTGTCTCTGTGAGGATCACAGTCTGTGAGAGAGTGTTATAGTGTGTCTCAGAGAGTGACAGAATGACTCAGAAAGTGTCACAGAGTGTCTCAGAGAGAGTCAGAGAGTGTCACAGTCTGTCTTTGAGAGTGTCACAGTGTGCCACAGAGGGTGTCAGAGATAGAGAGTGTCTAAGAGAGAGTCACAGTGTGTCTCAGAGAGAGTCACAGTGTGTCTCAGAGAGTCAGAACGTGTCACAGTCTGTCTCATAGAGAGTCACAGTGTGTCACAGTCTGTCAGAAAAGGTTACATGTATTTCATAGTGTCTCAGAGATCATCACAGTGAGTCCTACTGTGTCTCAGAGAGTGTCAGAGTTGGTCAGTGTTTGTCTCTGAGAGGATCGCAGTCTGTGAGAGAGTGTTATAGTGTGTCTCAGAGAGTGACAGAATGACTCAGAAAGTGTCACAGAGTGTCTCAGAGAAAGTCAGAGAGTGTCACAGTTTGTCACAGTCTGTCAGAGAAGGTTACAGTATATTTCGGAGTGAGTCAGAGAGAGTCCGAGAGTGTCACAGTTTGTCACAATCTGTCAGAGAGGGTCACAGATGTCGTGCTGTGCCTCAGAGAGTGTCAGGGAAAGTCAGAGAGTGTCACAGTCGGTCTCAGAGAGGGTCAGAGAGTGTCAGAGAGTTTCACAGTCTGTGAGAGAGTGTCAGAGTGTGTTTCAGAGAGTGTCTCGGTCTGCCTCAGAGAGTGTCAGAGAGTGTCACAGTATGTCTATGAGGGTGTCACAGTGTATCTCAGAGAGTCAGAGAGAGTCGAAACGTGTCACAGTCTGTGTCTGAGAGTGTCACAGTGTGTTTCAGAGAGAGTCAGAGAGTGTCACAGTGTGTTTAAGAGAGTGTCAGAGAGAGTCACAGTGTGTCTAAGGGAGAGTCTCTGCGTGTCTCAGAGAGTCAGAGAGAGTCGGAACGTGTCACAGTCTGTCTCTGAGAGTGTCACAGTGTGTCACAGTCTGTCAGAAAAGGTTACAGTATATTTCGGAGTGAGTCAGAGAGGGTCAGAAGTGTTACAGTCTGTCTGATAGTGTCACAGTGTGCCTAAGAGAGTGCCAGAGAGAGTCAGAGAGTGTCGCAGTATGTCATACTGTGCCTCACTGAGTCTCAGAGTGAGTCAACGTGTGTCACAGTGCGTCTCAGAAAGAGTCAGAGAGTCAGAGCAGATCAGAGAGTGTCACAATGTGTCTCAGGGAGTCAGAGAGAGAATGAAAGTGTGACAGTCTGTCTCAGAGAGTGTCAGAGTGGGTCAGAGAGTGTCACAGTCGTTCAGAGAGTGTCATAGTGTGTCACAGAAATTGTCACAGTCTGTCACAGCGTGACAAGTGTGTCTCAGAGAGTGAAAGAGAGAGTCAGAGAGTGTCACAGTGTGTCTGAGAGAGTGTCAGAGAAAGTCAGAGAATGTCACTGTTTGTCACACCCTGTCAGTGAGTGTCACAGTGTGTCGTGCTGTGCCTCAGAGAGTATCAGAGAGTGTCACATTCTGTCTCAGAGAGTGTCAGAGAGAATCAGCATGTGTCTCAGAGAGTCCGAGTGTCACAGTGTGTCACAGTCTGTCAGAGAGTGTCACAGTATGTCTCAGAGAGTGTCAGAGAGTGTCACAGTGTGTCTCAGAGAGTCAGAGAATGTCCCAGCGTGTCTCAGCGAGTGTAAGAGTGTGTCGCAGTGTGTCACAGTCTGACAGAGCATGTCACAGTGTGTTTGAGAGAGTGTCAGAGAGTGTCAAATTGTCAGAGCGAGTCAGAGAGTGTCCCACTGTGTCTCAGCGAGTGTCAGAGTGTGTCGCAGTGTGTCACAGTCTGCCAGAGCGTGTCGCAGTGTGTTTGAGAGAGTGTCAGACAGTGTCACAGTGTGTGTCAGAGAGTGTCACAGTGCCTTTCATAGAGAGTCAGAGAGTGTCACAGTGTGTCTTTGAGAGTGTCACAGTGTGTCACAGCCTGTCAGAGAGTGTCAAAGTGTATTTCAGAGAGTGTCAGAGAGTGTCACGCAGTGTCACAGTGTGTCTCAGAGATCGTCAGATAGGATCAGAAAGTGTCTCAGTGCATCTCAAAGTGTCAGAGAGAGTCAGACATTGTGACAGTGTGTCTCAGAGAGTGTCAGTTGGATCAGAGAGTGTCACAGTGCGTCATAAAGGGTCACAGTCTATCAGAGAGTGTGCCAGTGTGCCTCAGAGCATGTCAGCTAAGATCAGACAGTGTCACAGTGCGTCTCAGAGAGTGTCTCAGTGTGTCTAAGAGAGTCTCAGAGAGACTCAAGGTGTCAGATTCTGTCAGAGAGTATCACATTGTGTCTCAGAGAATGTCACAGTGTACACAGTCTGTCAGACAGTGCCACAGTGCTTTTCAGAGAGTGTCAGAGTGTCACATTGTGTCTCAGAGTGAGGCGGGTAGGATCAGAGAGCATTTCAGTGTGTCACAGATTGTAAGAGAGTGTCACAGTGTGCCTCAGAGACAGTCAGAGAGTGTCACATTGTGTGTAAGAGTCTCAGAGAGAGTCAGAGTGTGTCACAGTCTGTCAGAGAGTGTCACAGTGTGTCTCAGAGTGTCAGAAAGAGTCAGAGAGTGTTTCAATGTGTTACAGTGTGTCAGAGAATGTCACAGTGTGCCTCAGAGAGAGTCAGAGAGTGTCACAGTGTGTCTAAGAGAGGATGATAGTGTGTCTCGGAGAGTCAGAGAGAGTCAGAACGTGTCACAGTTTGTCTCAGAGTGTCAGAGAGTGTCACAGTGTGCCTCAGAGAGTGTCACAGTGTGTCTCAGCGTGTGTCAGAGAGTGTCACAGTGTGCCTCAGAGAGTGTCAGAAAGGGTCACAGTGTGTCTCAGAAATTCAGAGTGAGTCAGAATGTGTCACAATCTGTCAGCGAGTGCCACAGTGTGTTTCAGAGAGAGTCAGAGAGTGTCCCAGTGTGTCTCAGAGAGTGTCACAGTGTGTCACAGTCTGGCAGAGAGTGTCACAATTTATCTCAGAGAGTGTCGCAGTGTGTTTGAGAGAGTGTCAGAGAGTGTCATAGTGTATCTCAGAGAGTCGGAGAGTGTCACAGTGCGTTTGAGAGAGTGTCAGAGAGTGTCACATTGTGTCTCAGAGAGAGTCAGAGAGTGTCATAGTGTGTATGAGAGAGTGTCAGAGGGTGTCACAGTGTGCCTCAGCGTGTGTCAGAGAGGGTCACAGTGTGTCTCAGAAATTCAGGTAGAGTCAGAATGTGTCACAATCTGTCAGCGAGTGCCACAGTGTGTTTCAGAGAGAGTCAGAAAGTGTCCCAGTGTGTCTCAGAGAGTGCCAGATAGGATCAAAGAGTGTCACAGTGCAGCTCAAAGTATCAGACAGAGTCAGAGAGTGTCACAGTGTGTCTCAGAGAGGATGACAGTGTGTCTCGGAGAGTCAGAGAGAGTCAGAACATGTCACAGCTTGACTCAGAGAGTGTCAGAGAGTGTCACAGTGTGTCTCAGCGTGTGTCAGAGTGAGTCAGCGAGTGTCACAGTATGTCGTACTGTACCTCAGAGAGAGCCAGAGAGAGTCAGACTGTATCACAGAGTGTCTCAGAGAGTGTCAGAGATTGTCACAGTGTGTAACAGAGAGAGTTAGAGAATGTCAGTGAGTCTCACAGTCTGTCTCAGAGAGTGTCAGAACGGGTCAGAGAGTGTCAGTGTGTCTCAGAGAGAGTCAGAGAGAGACGGAAAGTGTCACAGTGTCTCTCAGAGAGTGTCACAGTTTGTCACAGTCTGTCAGAGAATGTCACAGTGTGTCTCTGTGAGTGTCACAGTGTGTCTCAGAGAGTCAGAAAGTGACACAGTCTGTCTTTGAGGGTGTCACAGTCTGTCACAGTCTGTCAGAGAGTGTCACTGTGTGTCTCAGAGAGTCTCAGAGAGTGTCACAGTGTGTTTCAGAGAGTGTCACAGTGTGTTTCAGAGAGAGTCAGAGAGTGTCACAATGCGTCTCAAATAGTCACAGAGTCAGAGACTGTCCCAGTGTCTCAGCGACTGTCAGAGAGTGTCACAGTGTGTCACAGTCCCTCAGAGAGTGTCAGAAAGTGTCACAGAGAGTGACGCAGTGTGTTTGAGAGAATGTCAGAGAGTGTCATACTGTATCTCAGAGAGTCAGAGAGTATCACAGTGCGTTTGAGAGAGTGTCATAGTGTGTCGCAGAGCGTGTCACGGTGTGTCTGAGAGTGTCAGAGAGAGCCAGAGAGTGTCACAGTGTGTCTAAGAGTTTTGGAGAGTCAGAGAGTGTCAGATTGTGCCTCAGTGAGTGTCACAGTGTGTCTCAGAGAGTCAGAGAGAGAGAGACAGAAAGGGTCACAATCTGTCTTGAGAGTGTCTCAGTGTGACACAGTCTGTCAGAGAGTGTCACAGTGTGTCTAAGAGTTTTGGAGAGTCAGAGAGTGTCAGATTGTGCCTCAGTGAGTGTCACAGTGTGTCTCAGAGAGTCAGAGAGAGAGAGACAGAAAGGGTCACAATCTGTCTTGAGAGTGTCTCAGTGTGACACAGTCTGTCAGAGAGTGTCACAGTGTGTCTGAGAGTTTCAGAGAGAGTCAGAGAGTGTCAGATTGTGCCTCAGTGAGTGTCACATTGTGTCTCAGAGAGTCAGAGAGAGAGAGACAGAAAGGGTCACAATCTGTCTTGAGAGTGTCTCAGTGTGACACAGTCTGTCAGAGAGTGTCACAGTGTGTCTGAGAGTTTCAGAGAGAGTCAGAGAGTGTCAGATTGTGCCTCAGTGAGTGTCACATTGTGTCTCAGAGAGTCAGAGAGAGAGAGACAGAAAGGGTCACAATCTGTCTTGAGAGTGTCTCAGTGTGACACAGTCTGTCAGAGAGTGTCACAGTGTGTCTGAGAGTTTCAGAGAGAGTCAGAGAGTGTCAGATTGTGCCTCAGTGAGTGTCACATTGTGTCTCAGAGAGTCAGAGAGAGAGAGACAGAAAGGGTCACAATCTGTCTTGAGAGTGTCTCAGTGTGACACAGTCTGTCAGAGAGTGTCACAGTGCATCTAAGAGAGTGTCACAGTGCATCTAAGAGAGGATGACAGTGTGTTTCAGATAGTCAGAGAGAGTCAGAAAGTGTCACAGTTTGCCTCAGAGAGTGTCAAATAGGATCAGAGAGTGTCACAGTGTGTTTGAGAAAGTGCCAGAGTGTCACAGTGTGAGTCAGCGTGTGTCAGAGAGTGTCACAGAGAGTTTCAGAGAGAGTCAGATGGTGTCACAGTGTGTCTCAGAGATTCAGGGAGAGTCAGAAAGTGTCACAGTCTGTCAGCGAGTGTCACATTGTGTTTCAGAGAGAGTCAGAGAGTGTCACAGTGTGTCTCAGAGAGTGTAAGATAGGATCAGAGAGTGTCAAATTGTGTCTCAAAGTGTTAGAGAAAGTCAGAGAGTGTCACGGTGTGTCTGAGAGTGTCACAGTGAGTCAGAGAGTGTCTCAGTGTGTCTGAGAGTTTCGGAGAGAGTCAGAGAGTGTCAGATTGTGTCTCAGTGAGTGTCACAGTGTGTCTCACAGAGTCAGAGAGAGAGAGACAGAAAGGGTCACAATCTGTCTTGAGAGTGTCTCAGTGTGACACGGTCTGTCAGAGTGTGTCACAGTGTGTCTCAGAGAGTGTCACAGTGCATCTAAGAGAGGATGAGAGTGTGTTTCAGAGAGTCAGAGAGAGTCAGAAAGTGTCACAGTTTGTCTCAGAGAGTGTCACATTGTGACAGTCTGTCAGAGAATGTTACATTGTATTTCAGAGTGTGTCAGAACGTGTCACAGTGTGTCATACTGTGTCTCAGAGAGTGCCAGAGAGTGTCAGCATTTGGCTCAGAGAGAGTCACAGTCTATGAGAGAGTGTCACAGTGTGTCTCAGAGAGTGTCACAGTGTCGCGGAAAATGTCACCGTGTGTCAGAGAGTGTCACAGTAGGTCAGTGAGTGTCATCGTGTGTCTCATAAATTGTCACAGTCTGTCACAGTCTGTCAGAGAGTGTCACAGTGTTTCTCAGAGAGAGTCAGAAAGTGACACAGTGTGTCTCAGAGAGTGTGAGAGAGAGTCAAAAATTGTCACAGAGAGAGACAAAGAGGGTCTCAGTGTCTCTCAGAGAGTGTCACAGTGTGTCTTAGAGAGTGTCACAGTGTCACAGAGAATTTCACCATGTGTCAGAGAGTGTTTTTGTGTGTCAGGGAGTGTCACAGTGTGTCACAGTCGGTCAGAGAGTGCCACATTGTGTTTCAGAAAGTGACCGAGAGAGTCACAGAGTGTCACAGTGCATCTCAAAGAGTGTCAGAGAGAGGCACAGAGTGTCACAGTGTGTCTCAGAGTGTCACAGTGTCACAGAGAATTTCACCATGTGTCAGAGTGTGTCAGAGCCAGTCAGAGAGTGTTACAGTGTGTCAGGGAGTCACAGTCTGTCCCTGTCTGTCAGAGAGTGCCACATTGTATTTTGGAGAGTGTCAGAGAGAGAGTCACAGTGTATCACAGTGTGTCTCAGAGTGTCAGAGAGAGACAGAGAGTGTCACAGTGTGTCCCAGAGAGTCAGAGAGAGTCAGAGAGTGTCACATTGTGTTTCAGAGAGTGTCACAATGTCTCAGAGAATGTCATAGTGTGTCCGGGAGTGTCACAGTCAGTCAGTGTCACAATGTGTCAGAGAGTGTCGAAGTGTGTCTCAGGGAATCAGAGAGAGATGGAACGTGTCACAGTGTCACAGAGAGCATCACAGTATCTCAGAATATGTCACCATGTGTCAGAGAGTGTCACAGTGTGTCTCAGAGAGTGTCAGGGAGAGTCAGAGCGTGTCACCGTGTGTCTAAGAGAGTGTCAGAGAGTGTCACAGTGTATTACAGTCTGTCAGAGTTTCACAGTGTGTTTCAGAGAGAGTTAGAGAGTGTGACAGTGTGTCTAAGAGAGTGTCAGAGAGTGTCACAGTGTGTCTAAGAGAGTGTCATAGTGTGTCACAGTGTGTCACAGAGAGTCTCACACTGTGTATCAGAGAGCGTCAGAGTGTGTCATTGTGTGTCACAGTCTGTCAGAGAGTGCCACAGTGTGTCATAGTCTGTTAGAGAGAATTATAGGGTGACTCAGAGATAGTCAGAGAGTGTCACAGTGTGTCTTAAAGAGTGTCACAGCGAATTTCACCATGTGTCAGAGTGTGTCACAGTCAGTCAGAGAGTGTTATAGTGTGTCAGGGAGTGCCACAGTCTGTCACAGTCTGTCAGAGAATGTCATATTGTGTTTCGGGGAGTGTCAGAGAGAGTCAGAGAGTGTCGCAATGTGTATCAGAGAGTGTCAGATAGAATCAGAGAGTGTCATAGTGTGTCTATGAGAGTGTCACAGTGTGTCACAGTCTGGCAGAGAGTGTCACAATTTGTCTCAGAGAGTGTCGCAGTGTGTTTGAGAGAGTGTCAGAGAGTGTCATAGTGTATCTCAGAGAGTCGGAGAGTGTCACAGTGCGTTTGAGAGAGTGTCAGAGAGTGTCACATTGTGTCTCAGAGAGAGTCAGAGAGTGTCATAGTGTGTATGAGAGAGTGTCAGAGGGTGTCACAGTGTGCCTCAGCGTGTGTCAGAGAGGGTCACAGTGTGTCTCAGAAATTCAGGTAGAGTCAGAATGTGTCACAATCTGTCAGCGAGTGCCACAGTGTGTTTCAGAGAGAGTCAGAAAGTGTCCCAGTGTGTCTCAGAGAGTGCCAGATAGGATCAAAGAGTGTCACAGTGCAGCTCAAAGTATCAGACAGAGTCAGAGAGTGTCACAGTGTGTCTCAGAGAGGATGACAGTGTGTCTCGGAGAGTCAGAGAGAGTCAGAACATGTCACAGCTTGACTCAGAGAGTGTCAGAGAGTGTCACAGTGTGTCTCAGCGTGTGTCAGAGTGAGTCAGCGAGTGTCACAGTATGTCGTACTGTACCTCAGAGAGAGCCAGAGAGAGTCAGACTGTATCACAGAGTGTCTCAGAGAGTGTCAGAGATTGTCACAGTGTGTAACAGAGAGAGTTAGAGAATGTCAGTGAGTCTCACAGTCTGTCTCAGAGAGTGTCAGAACGGGTCAGAGAGTGTCAGTGTGTCTCAGAGAGAGTCAGAGAGAGACGGAAAGTGTCACAGTGTCTCTCAGAGAGTGTCACAGTTTGTCACAGTCTGTCAGAGAATGTCACAGTGTGTCTCTGTGAGTGTCACAGTGTGTCTCAGAGAGTCAGAAAGTGACACAGTCTGTCTTTGAGGGTGTCACAGTCTGTCACAGTCTGTCAGAGAGTGTCACTGTGTGTCTCAGAGAGTGTCACAGTGTGTTTCAGAGAGTGTCAGAGAGTGTCACAATGCGTCTCAAATAGTCACAGAGTCAGAGACTGTCCCAGTGTCTCAGCGACTGTCAGAGAGTGTCACAGTGTGTCACAGTCCCTCAGAGAGTGTCAGAAAGTGTCACAGAGAGTGACGCAGTGTGTTTGAGAGAATGTCAGAGAGTGTCATACTGTATCTCAGAGAGTCAGAGAGTATCACAGTGCGTTTGAGAGAGTGTCATAGTGTGTCACAGAGCGTGTCACGGTGTGTCTGAGAGTGTCAGAGAGAGCCAGAGAGTGTCACAGTGTGTCTAAGAGTTTTGGAGAGTCAGAGAGTGTCAGATTGTGCCTCAGTGAGTGTCACAGTGTGTCTCAGAGAGTCAGAGAGAGAGAGACAGAAAGGGTCACAATCTGTCTTGAGAGTGTCTCAGTGTGACACAGTCTGTCAGAGAGTGTCACAGTCTGTGAGAGAGTGCCACAGTGTGTTTCAGAGAGTGTCTCAGTCTGCCTCAGAGAGTGTCAGGGAGAGTCAGAGAGTGTCACAGTCGGTCTCAGAGAGGGTCAGAGAATGTCACAGTGTGTCACAGTCTGTCAGAGAGTGTCACAGTGTGCCGCAGAGAGTGTCAGAGAGAGTCACAGTGTGTTTAAGAGAGACTCACAGCGTGTCTCAGAGTCAGAGAGAGTCGGAACGTGTCACAGTCTGTCTCTGAGAGTGTCACAGTGTGTCACAGTCTGTCAGAGAAGGTTACAGTATATTTCAGAGTGAGTCAGAGAGGTTCAGAAGTGTTACAGTCTGTCAGAGAGTGTCACAGTGTGCCTCAGAGACTGCCAGAGAGAGTCAGAGAGTGTCACAGTATGTCATACTGTGCCTCACAGAGTGTCAGAGTGAGTCGACGAGTGTCAAAGTGCGTCTCAGAAAGAGTCAGAGAGTCAGAGCAGATCAGAGAGTGTCACAGTGTGTCTCAAAGAGTGTTACAGTGTGTCTAAGAGAGTGTCAGAGAGAGTCAGAGAGTGTCACAGTCTGTCACAGTCTGTCAGAGAGTGTCACAGTGTACCTCAGAGAGGGTCACAGTGTGTCTCAGAGAGAGAGACAGAGAGTGTCACAGTGTGTCTCAAATAGTGTTACAGTGTGTCTAAGAGAGTGTCAGAGAGAGTCAGAGAGTGTCACAGTCTGTCACAGTCTGTCAGAGAGTGTCACAGTGTGTCTCAGAGAGAGTCAGAGCGGGTCAGAGCGATTCAGAGAGTCTCACAGTATGTCTCAGGGAGTCAGAGAGAGACAGAAAGTGTCACAGTGTGTCTCAAGGAGTGTCACAGTGTCTCAGAAAATGTCACCCCAGTGTCAGAGAGTGTCACCGTCCGTGAGAGAGTGTTATTGTGTGTCACAGAAAGTGTCACAGTCTGTCAGAGTCTGTCAGAGAGCATTACCGTGTTTCTCAGAGAGTGTGAGTGCGCGTCACAGGGTATCACAGAGAGAGTCAGAGAGTGTCACAGTGTGTCTCAGAGAGAGTCAGAGAGTGTCACAGTGTGTCTCAGAGAGAGTCAGAGAGTGTCACAGTGTGTCTCAAAGAGTGTGAGAGCGGGTCAAAAATGTCACAGTGTGTCTCAGAGAGTGTCAGAGAGTGTCACAGTGTGTCTCAGAGAGAGTCAGTGAGTGTCACAGTGTGTCTCAAAGAGTGTGAGAGCGGGTCAAAAATGTCACAGTGTGTCTCAGAGAGTGTCAGAGAGGGACAGAGAGTGTCACAGAGTTTTCCAGAGTATCAGAGAGAGTCACAGAGTGTCACAGTGTGTCTCAGAGAGTCAGAGAGTGTCACAGTGTGTCTACAAAAGTATAAGAGACAGTCATAGAGTGTCACAGTCTGTGAGAGAGTGTCACAGTTTGTCTCAGAGAGTGTCAGAGTGAGTCAGAGAGTGTCGTAATGTGTTATACTGTGCCTCATAGAGTGTCACAGAGAGTCAGACTGTATCACAGTGTATCTCAGGGAGTCAGAGTGTGTCACAGTCTGTCTCAGAGAGTGGCACCGGGGGTCATGCTCTGTCAGAGAAGGCTACAGTATATTTTAGAGTGAGTCAGAGGGAGTCAGAAAGTATCACAGTCTGTCTTTGAGAGTGACACAGTGTGTCACAGTCTGTCAGAGAGTGTCACAGTGTGTCACAGATAGGATCAGAGAGTGTCACAGTGCATCTCAAATTGTCAGAGAGAGTCAGAGAGTGTCCCAGTGTGTCTCAGCGAGTGTCAGAGTGTGTCGCAGTGTGTCACAGTCTGAGAGGGCGTGTCACAGTGTATTTGAGAGAGTGTCACAGTGTGTCTCAAAGTGTCAGAGAGTGTCACAGTGTGTCACAGCCAGTCAGAGAGTGTCACGGTGTGTCTCAGCGAGTGTCAGAGAGAGTCGAAGTGTGTCACAGTGTGTCTCTGGGAATGTCAGATAGGATCAGAGAGTGTCACAGTGTGTCACAGAGAGTCAGAGAGAGTCAGAAAATGTCACAGTCTGTCTCAGAGAGTGTCACAGTGTGTCTCAAAGAGTATCACAGTGTGTCTCAGAGAGTCAGAGGAAGTCAGAAAGTGTCACAGTTTGCCTCAGAGAGAGTCAGAGAGTGTCACAGTGTGTCACAGAGAGTGTCTTTGAGAATCAGAGAGTGCACAGTCTGTCTTAGAGAGTGTCAGTGTGTCAGAGAGTGTCACAGTGTGCCTCAGAGAGTGTCACAGTGTGTCTCAGAGAGAGTCAGAGAGTATCACAGTGTGTCTCAGAGAGTCAGAAAGTATCACAGTCTGTCTTTGAGAGTGTCTAAGTGTGTCACAGTCTATCAGAGAGTATCACAGTGTTCCTTAGAGAGAGTCAGAGAATGTCACAATGTGTTTAAGAGAGTGTCAGAGAGGGTCACAGTGTGTCTAAGAGAGTGACACAGTGTGTCTCAGAGACTCAGAAAGAGTCCGAAAGTGTCACAGTATTTCTCAGAGAGTGTCACTGTGAGACACAATCTGTCAGAGAATCTTAAAGTGTATTGCAGAGTTTCTCAGAGAGAGTCAGAAAGTGTCACAGTGTGTCATACTGTGTCTCAGAGAGTGTCAGAGAGTGTCAGCATTTGGTTCAAAGTGTGTCACAGTCTGTGAGAGAATGTCACAGTGTGTCTCAGAGAGTGTCAGATAGGATCAGAGAGTGTTGCAGTGCGTCTCAGAAAGTGTTAGATAAGAACAGTACGTGTCAGTGTGTCTAAGAGAGTGTCACAGTGTGTTACAGGCTGTCAGAGAGTGTCACAGTGCACCTCAGAGAGTGTCCGATAGGATCAGAGATTTTCACAATGTGTGTCAGAGACACAGGGAGAGTCAGAAAGTGTCACAGTCTGTCTCTGAGAGTGTCACAGTGTGTCACAGTGTGTTAGAGAGTGTAACAGTTAGTTTCAGAGAGAGTCAGAGAGTGTCACAGTCTGTCACAGAATGTCACACTGTGTCTCAGAGAGTGTCAGGCAGTGCCACAGTGGGTCTCAGAGATTCAGAGAGTCAGAAATTGTCACAGTCTGTCCCAGAGAGTGTCACACTCTGTCACAGTGTGTCAGAGAGTGTCATAGTGTGTCTCAGAGAGTGTCACACTCTGTCACAGTGTGTCACCGTCTGTAAGAGCATGGCACAGTGTGCCTCAGAGAGTGTCACAGTGTGTCTAAGATAGTATCAGAGAGAGTCAGAGAGTGTCACAGTGTGCCTCAGAGAATGTCACAGTGTGTCTCAGAGAGTGTCACAGTGTCTCAGAAAATGTCACCCAGAGTCAGAGAGTGTCACCATCCATCAGAGAGTGTCATTGTGAGACACAGAAAGTGTTACAGTCTGTCACAGTCTGTCAGAGAGTGTTAAAGTGTTTCTCAGAGAGTGTGGGAGAGTGCCACAGACTATCTCAGAGTGTCAGAGAGTTTCACAGTGTGTCTGAGAGAGTGTGACAGAGAGAGTCATAAATGTCACAGTGTGTCTCAGAGCGTGTCAGAGTGGGACAGAGAGTGTCACAGAGTTTTCCAGAGTATCAGAGAGAGTCACAGAGTGTCACAGTGTGTCTCAGAGAGTCAGAGAGTGTCACAGTGTGTCACAGTCTGTCACAGAGTGTCACAGTGTGTCTCAGAGAGTCACAGAGTGTCACAGTGTGTCTCAGAGAGTCAGAGAGTGTCACAGTGTGTCACAGTCTGTCACAGAGTGTCACAGTGTGTCTCAGAGAGTCAGAGAGTGTCACAGTGTGTCACAGTCTGTCACAGAGTGTCACTGTGTGTCTCAGAGAGTCAGAGAGTGTCACAGTGTTTCTCAGAGAATGTCAAAACGTGTCACAGTATGTCTCAGAGAGTCAGAAAGTGTCACAGTCTGTCTCAGAGAGTGTCAGAGCGTGTCACAGTGAGTCACAGTCTGTCAGAGTGTGTCACAGTGTGTTTCAGAGAGAGTCAGAGCGTGTCGCAGTTTGACTAAGTAAATGTCAGAGAGAGTCGGAGTGTGTCACAGTCTCTCAGAGAGTGTCACAGTGTGTCTTAGAGAGTGTCAGAGTGAGTCAGAGAGTGTCTTAGTGTGTCATACTGTGCCTCATAGAGTGTCAGAGAGAGTCAGACTGTATCACAGTGTATCTCAGAGTGTGTCAAAGTCTGTCTCAGGGAGTGTCATAGTGGGTCACAGTCTGTCAGGGAAGGTTACAGTATATTTCAGAGTGAGTCAGAGGGAGTCAGAAAGTGTCACAGCCTGTTTTTGAGAGTGACACAGTGTGTCACAGTCTGTCAGAGAGTGTTACAGTGTGTCTCAGAGAGTGTCAGATAGGATCAGAGAGTGTCACAGTGTGTCTCAAATTGTCAAAGGGAGTCAGAGAGTGTCCCAGTGTGTCTCAGCGAGTGTCAGAGTGTGTCACAGTCTGTCAGAGTGTGTCACAGTGTGTTTCAGAGAGAGTCAGAGAGTGTCACAGTATGTCTCAGAGAGTGTCAGATAGGCTCAGAGAGTGTCCCAGTGCGTCTCAAAGTGTCAGAGAGAGTCAGAGAGAGTCACAGTGTGTCTCAGAGAGTGTCAGATAGAATCAGAGACTGTCACAGTGTGTCTCAGTGAGTGTCACAGCCTGTCTCAGAAAGTGTCATAATGTGTCTCAGAGAGTGTCACAGTGTGTCTCAGAGGGAGTCAGAGAGTGTCACAGTGTGTCTCAGAGAGAGTCAGAGAGTGTCACAGTGTGTCTCAGAGAGTGTCAGATAGGATCAGAGACTGTCACAGTGTGTCTCAGAGAGTGTCATAGTCTGTCTCAGAGAGTGTCACAGTGTGTCAGAGTGTGTCACAGTCTGTCTCAGAGAGTGTCACAGTGTGTCTCAGAGAGCATCAGAGAGTGTCACAGTGTGTCTCAGAGAGTCAGAGAAGGTTACAGTACATTTCAGCGAGAGTCAGAGAGAGTTAGAACATGTCACAGTCTGTCTTTGAGAGTGCCTCAGTGTGTCACAGTCTGTCAGAGAGTGTCACAGGGTGTTTCAGAGAGTGTCACAGTGTGTCACAGTCTGTCTCAGAGAGAGTTAGAACGTGTCACAGCCTGTCTCAGAGAGTGTCACAGTGTTTAGATTACATTACAGATTAGATTACATTACAATGTGGAAACAGGCCCTTCGGCCCAACAAGCCCACACCGACCCGCCGAAGCGCAACCCACCCATACCCCTACATTTACCCCTTAGCTAACACTACGGGCAATTTAGCATGGCCAATTCACCTAACCTGCACATCTTTGGACTGTGGGAGGAAAGCAGAGCACCCGGAGGTAACCCACGCAGACACGGGGAGAATGTGCAAACTCCACACAGTCAGTCGCCTGAGGCGGGAATTGAACCCTGGTCTCAGGCGCTGTGAGGCAGCAGTGCTAACCACTGTGCCACCGTGCCGACCACAGTGAGTCACGGTCTGTCAGAGAAGGCTACAGTATATTTCAGAGTGAGTCAGAGAGAGTCAGAAAGTGTCACAGTCTGTCTTTGAGAGTGTCTCAGTGTGTCACAGTCTGTCAGAGAGAGTCACAGTGTGTCACAGAGAGTGTCAGAGAGAGTCAGAAAGTGTCACAGTCTGTCAGAGAGTGTCACAGTGTAACACAGAGAGTGTCAGAGAGTGTCACAGTGTGACACAGAGAGTGTCACAGTGTGTCACAGAAATTCTCACAGTCTGTCAGAGCGTGACACAGTGTGTCTCAGAGAGTGTCACAGTGTGTCTCAGAGAGTGTCAGAGAGAGTCACAGTGTGTCACAGTCTGTCAGAGAGTGTCACAGTGTGACACAGAGAGTGTCAGAGAGTGTCACAGTATGTCACAGAAATTCTCACAGTCTGTCAGAGAGTGACACAGTGTGTCTCAGAGAGTGTCACAGTGTGTCTCAGAGAGTCAGACAGAATCAAAAAGTGTCACAGTCTGTCTCAGAGAGTGTCACAGTGTGTCTCAGAGAGTCAGACAAAATCAGAAAGTGTCTCAGTCGGTCTCAGAGAGTGTCACAGTGTGCCAGAGAGTGTGACAGAGTGTCAGGCAGTGCCACAGTGTGTCTCAGAGAGTCAAAGTGGAGTCAGAAAGTGTCACTGTGTGCCTCAGAGAGTCCGAGAGTGTCACAGTGTGTCTTAGAGAGTGTCAGATAGAATCAGAGAGTGTCACAGTGTGTCTATGAGGGTGTCAGAGAGTGTCACAGTCTGTCAGAGAGTGTCACAGTGTGTCTCAGTGAGTGTCACAGCGTGTCTCAGAGAGTCAGAGAGAGTCAGAAAGTGTCACAGTCTGTCTCAGAGAGTGTCACAGTGTGTCACAGTCTGTCAGAGAAGGCTACAGTCTATTTCAGAGTGAGTCAGATAGAGTCAGAAAGTGTCACAGTCTGTCTTTGAGAGTGTCTCAGTGTGTCACAGTCTGTCAGAGAGTGTCACAAAGAGTCACATTGAGTCTAAGAGAGTTTCACTGTGTGTCCCAGAGTGTCAGAGAGAGTCAGAAAGTGTCATGGTTTTTCTCAGAGATTGTCACAGTGTGACACAATCTGTCAGAGAATCTTACAGTGTATTGCAGAGTGTCTCAGAGAGAGTCAGAAAGTGTCACAGTGTGTGATACTGTGTCTCAGAGAGTGTCAGCATTTGGCTCAGAGACAGTCACAGTCTGTGAGAGAGTGTTACAGTGTGTCTCAGAGAGTGTCAGAGAGTGTCACAGTGTGTCATACTGTGTCTCAGAGAGTGTCAGAGTGTCAGCATTTGGCTCAGAGATGGTCACAGTCTGTGAGAGAGTGTCACAGTGTGTCTCAGAAATGTCAGAGTGAGTCAGAGAGTGTCACAGTATGTCAAACTGTGCCTCAGAGAGTGTCATAGAGAGTCAAACTGTATTCCATTATGTCTGCGAGAGCATCAGATAAAATCAGAGAGTGTCACAGTCCATCTCAGAGAGTGTCACAGTGTGTCACAGTCTGTCAGAGAGTGTCACAGTGCTTCTCAGAGAGTGTCAGAGAGTGTCACAGTGTGTCTGAAATTGTCAGAGAGGGTCCCAGTGTGTCGCAGACAGTGTCAGAGTGTGTCACAGTGTGTCACAGTCTGTCAGAGAGTGTCACAGTGTGTCTCAAATTGTCAGAGAGGGTCCCAGTGTGTCTCAGACAGTGTCACAGTGTGTCACAGTGTGTCACAATCTCTCAGAGAGTGTCACAGTGTCTTTCAGAGAGAGTCAGAAAGTGTCACAGTCTTTCAGAGAGTGTCTCAGTGTGCCTCAGAGAGTCCCAGAGAGTCAGAAAGTGTCACAGTCTGTCTTTGAGAGTGTCTCAGTGTGTCACAATCTTTCAGAGAGTGTCACAGAGTGTCACAGTGTGCCTCAGAGAGTGTCAGAGAGAGTCAGAAAATGTCAGTGTGTCTTTGAGAGTGTCTCAGTGTGTCACAGTCTTTCAGAAAGTGTCACAGAGGGTCACAGTGAGTCTAAAAGAGTTTCAAAGTGTGTCTCAGAGTGTTAGAGAGAGTCAGAAAGTGTCACAGTTTTTCTCCGAGAGTGTCACTGTGGGACACAATCTGTTAGAGAATCTTACAGTGTATTGCAGAGTGTCTTAGAGAGAGTCAGAAAGTGTCACAGTGTGTCATACTGTGTCTCAGAGAGTGTCAGAGAGTGTCAGCATTTGCTCAGAGCATGTCACAGTCAGTGAGACAGAGTCACAGTGTGTCTCAGAGAGTGTCAGAGTGAGTCAGATAGTGTCACAGTATGTCATACTGTGCCTCAGAGAGTGTCAGATAGAGTCAGAGTGTATCACAGTGTGTCTCAGAGAAAGTCAGAAAGTGTCACAGTGTGTCTCAGAGAGTGTCAGAGCGGGTCAGAGAGTGTCACAGTCGTTCAGAGAGTGTCATAGTGTGTCACAGAAATTGTCACAGTTTGTCAAGCGTGACACAGTGTTTCTCAGAGAGTGACAGAGAGCGTCAGAGTGTGTCACAGTGTGATGTGCTGTGCCTCAGAGGGTACCAGAGAGAGTCAGAGCATGTCACAGTCTGTCTTAGAGAGTGTCAGAGAGAGTCAGCGTGTGTCTCAGAGAGTCAGAAAGTGTCACAATGTGTCACAGTCTGTCACAGAGTGTCACAGTGTGTCTCAGAGAGTGACAGAGAGCATCACAGTGTGTCTCAGAGAGTGACAGAGAGCAGCACAGTGTGTCTCAGAGAGTGTCAGGTAGGATCAGAGGGTGTCAGACTGGATAAGAGAGTGTCACAGTGTGTCTCAGAGAGTGTCAGGTAGGATCACAGTGTGTCTCAGAAAGTGTCAGGTAGGATCAGAGAGTGTTACAATGCATCTCAAAGTATCAGACAGGATAAGAGAGTGTCACAGTGTGTCTAAGAGAGTTCAGAGAGTGTCACAGTGTGTCTCAGAGATTGTCAGGTAGGATAAGAGAGTGTCACAGTGTGTCTAAGAGAGTTCAGAGAGTGTCACAGTGAGTCACAGTCTTTGAGAGAGTGTCACAGTGTATTTCAGAGAGAGTCAGAGTGTCACAATGTGTCTATGAGATTGTTAGAGAGTGTCACAGTCTGTCAGAGAATGTCACAATTTGTCTCAGTGAGTTTCACCGTGTGTCTCAGAGAGTCAGAGAGAGTCATAAGGTGTCACAGTCTGTCTCAGAGAGTATCACAGTGTGTCACAGTCTGTCAGAAAGTGTTATAGTGTGTCTCAGTGAGTTTCACTGTGTGTCTCAGAGCGACAGAGAGAGTCAGAAAACGTCACAGTCTGTCTCAGAGAGTGTCACAGTGTGTCAGAGGGTGGCACAGTGTGCCTCAGAGAGTGTCAGAGAGTGTCACAGTGTGTCAGAGAGTGTCTCAGAGAATCAGAGAGTGGTCAGCGTGTGTCTCAGAGAGTCAGAAAGTGTCACAATGTGTCACAGTCTGTCACAGAGTGTCACAGTGTGTCTCAGAGAGTGTCAGGTAGGATCAGAGAGTGTCACAATGCATCTCAAAGTATCAGACAGGATAAGAGAGTGTCACAGTGTGTCTAAGAGAGTTCAGAGAGTGTCACAGTGAGTCACAGTCTTTCAGAGAGTGTCACAGTGTATTTCAGAGAGAGTCAGCGTGTGTCTCAGAGAGTCAGAAAGTGTCACAATGTGTCACAGTCTGTCACAGAGTGTCACAGTGTGTCTCAGAGAGTGTCAGGTGGGATCAGAGAGTGTCACAATGAATCTCAAAGTGTCAGACAGGATAAGAGAGTGTCACAGTGTGTCTAAGAGAGTTCAGAGAGTGTCACAGTGAGTCACAGTCTTTCAGAGAGTGTCAAAGTGTATTTCAGAGAGAGTCAGAGACTGTCACAGTGTGTCAGAGAATGTCACATTGTGTCTCAGTGAGTTTCACCGTGTGTCTCAGAGTCAGAGAGAGTCATAAGGTGTCACAGTCTGTCTCAGAGAATATCACAGTGTGTCTCAGAGAGTATCACAGTGTGTCACAGTCTGTCAGAGAGTGTCATAGTGTGTCTCAGTGAGTTTCACCGTGTGTCTCAGAGCGACAGAGAGAGTCAGAAAATGTCACAGTCTGTCTCAGAGAGTGTCACAGTGTGTCAGAGCGTGGCACAGTGTGCCTCAGAGAGTGTCACAGTGTGTCACAGTCTGCCAGAGACGTTTACAGTATATGTAAGAGTGAGTCAGAGAGAGTCAGAAAGCGTCACAGTCTGTCTCAGAGAGTGTCTCAGTGTGTCACATTCTGTCAGAGAGCGTCACAGTGTGTGTCAGAGAGTGTCAGAGAGAGTGGGAAAGTGTCACAAACTCTCTAAGAGATGTCACAGTGTGTCTCCGAGAGTCAGAAAGTGTCACAGTGTGTCTATGAAAGTGTCAGAGAGTGTCACAGTGTGTCACAGACTGTCAGAGTGTCACAGTGTGTCTCAGAGATAGTCCGATAGGATCAGAGAGCTTCACAGTGTGTGTCAGAGAGACAGGGAGTGTCAAAAAGTGTCACAGTCTGTCTCTGAGAGTGTCACAGTGTGTCGCAGTCTGTCAGAGAGTGTCACAGTGTGTTTCAGAGAGAGTCAGCGAGTGTCACAGTGTGTGTCAGAGAGTGGCACAGTGCCATTCAGAGGGAGTCAGAGAGTGTCACAGTGTGTCTCAGAGAGTGTCACAGTGTGTCTCAGAGAGTGTCAGATAGGATCAGAGAGTGTCACAGTGCGTCTCAAGGTGCCACAGTGTGTCACAGTCTGTTAGAGAGTGTGACAGTGTGTCTCAAGTGTGTCTCAGTGTGTCTAAGAGAGTGTCAGAGACTCTCACACTCTCACAGTCTGTCAGAGAATGTCACATTGTGTCTCAGAGAGTGTCGCAGTGTGTCACAGTCCGTCAGAGAGTGTCACAGTGTCTTTCAGAGAGTGTCAGAGAGTGTCACAGTCTGTCAGCGAGTATCACAGTGTTTCTCAAAGAGTGTCAGAGAGAGTCAGAAAATGTCACAGTCTGTCTTTGAGAGTGTCACAGTGTGTCACAGTCTGTCAGAGAGTGTCACAGTGCTTTTCAGAGAGTGTCAGTGAGTGTCACAGTGTGTCTCAGAGAGTGTTGGATAGGATCAGAGAGTGTCCCAGTGCATGTCAAATTGTCAGAGAGGGTCCCAGTGTGTCGCAGAGTGTGTCAGAGTGTGTCACAGTCTGTCAGAGATTGTCACAGTGTGTTTCAAAGAATGTCAGAGAGTGTCACAGTGTGTCTTATGGAGTGTCAGAGTGTGTCACAGTTCATCTCAAAATCTCAGAGAGTGTCCCAGCATGTCTCAGAGAGTCTCAGAAAGTGTTACAGTGTGTCACAGACTTTCAGAGAGTGTAAGTGTGTTTCAGAGAGTGTCAGAAAGCATCACAGTGTGTCTCAGAGCGTGTCATAGTGCATCTCAAAGTGTCAGTGAGAGTCAGAGAGTGTCACAGTGCGTCTAAGAGAGTGTCAGAGAGAGTCAGAGAGTGTTACAGTGTGTCTAAGAGAGTGTCAGAGGGTGTCATAGTGTGTTTCAGTGTGTCACAGTCTGACAGAGAAGTTTACAGTATATTTTAGAGTGAGTCAGAGAGAGTGTGTCACAGTCTGTCTTTGAGACTGTCTCAGTGTGTCACAGTCGGTCATAGAGTGTCATAGTGTGTCTCAGAGAGTGTCACAGTGTGTCTCAGAGAGTGTCACAGTGTGTCTCAGAGAGTGTCAGATAGGATCAGAGAGTGTCACAGTGCGTCTCAAGGTGCCACAGTGTGTCACAGTCTGTTAGAGAGTGTGACAGTGTGTCTCAGAGTGTGTCTCAGTGTGTCTAAGAGAGTGTCAGAGACTCTCACACTCTCACAGTCTGTCAGAGAGTGTCACATTGTGTCTCAGAGAGTGTCACAGTCTGTCAGAGAGTGTCACAGTGCTTTTCAGAGAGTGTTAGAGAGTGTCATAGTGTGTCTCAGAGAGTGTTGGATAGGATCAGAGAGTGTCCCAGTGCATGTCAAATTGTCAGAGAATGTCCCGCTGTGTCACAGAGTTTATCAGAGTGTGTCACAGTCTGTCAGAGATTGTCACAGTGTGTGTCACTTTCTGTCAGAGTGTCACAGTGCATCTCAAAATCTCAGAGTGTCCCAGCATGTCTCAGAGAGTCTCAGAGAGTGTTACAGTGTGTCACAGACTTTCAGAGAGTGTAACAGTGTGTTTCAGAGAGAGTCAGAGAGTGTCACAGTGTGTCTCAGAGAGTGTCAGATTGGAGTAGAGAGTACCACAGTGTGTCTCAGAGCGTGTCATAGTGCATCTCAAAGTGTCAGCGAGAGTCAGAGAGTGTCACAGTGCGTCTAAGAGAGTGTCAGAGAGAGTCAGAGTGTGTCACAGTGTGTCTAAGAGAGTGTCAGAGAGAGTCACAGTGTGTTTCAGTGTGTCACAGTCTGACAGAGAAGTTTACAGTATATTTTAGAGTGAGTCAGAGAGAGTGTGTCACAGTCTGTCTTTGAGACTGTCTCAGTGTGTCACAGTCGGTCATAGAGTGTCATAGTGTGCCTCAGAGAGTGTCAGAGAGAGTCAGAGAGTGTCACAGTGCGTCTAAGAGAGTGTCAGAGAGAGTCAGAGTGTGTCACAGTGTGTCTAAGAGAGTGTCAGAGAGAGTCACAGTGTGTTTCAGTGTGTCACAGTCTGACAGAGAAGTTTACAGTATATTTTAGAGTGCGTCAGAGAAAGTGTGTCACTGTCTGTCTTTGAGACTGTCTCAGTGTGTCACACTCGGTCATAGAGTGTCACAGTGTGCCTCAGAGAGTGTCAGAGAGAGTCAAAAAGTGTCACAAACCGTCTAAGAAAGTATCACAGTGTGTCTCAGAGAGTCAGAGAGAGTCCAAAAGTGTCGCAGTGTGTCTACAAAAGTGTCAGAGAGTGTCACAGTGTGTCACAGTCTGTCAGAGAGTGTCACAGTGTGCCTCAGAGAGTGTGCGATAGGATCAGAGAGTTTCACAAGAGAGACAGGGAGTGTCAGAAAGTGCCACAGTCTGTCTCTGAGAGTGTCACAGTGTGTCACAGTCTGTCAGAGAGTGTAACAGTGTGTCACAGTCTGTCAGAGAGGGTAGCATTGTGTTTTAGAGAAAGTCAGCGAGTGTCACAGTGTGTCTCAGAGACTGTCACAGTGTGTTTCAGAGAGAGTCAGAGAGTGTTACAGTCTGTTTCAGAGAGTGTCACAGTGTGTTTCAGAGAGAGTCAGCAAGTGTCACAGTGAGTCTCAGAGATTGTCAGATAAGATCAGAGAGTGTCATAGTTCGTCTCAGTGAGTGTAACAGAGTCTTAGAGAGAGTCAGAGTGTCACAGTCTGTCACAGAGTATCACATTGTGTCTCAGAGCGTGGCACAATGTGTCACAGTCTGTCAGAGAGTGTCACAGTGTGTTTCAGAGAGTCTCAGAGAGTGTCATAGTGTGTCACAGTCTGTCAGACAGTGTCACAGTGTGTTTCAGAGAGTGTCAAAGAGTGTCATAGTGTGTCTCAGAGAGAGTCAGAGAGTGTCACAGTGTGTCTCAGAGAGTGTCAGAGAGAGTCATAGAGTGTCACAGTGTGCCTCAGAGAGTGTCAGAGAGAGTCAAAAAGTGTCACAAACTGTCTAAGAAAGTATCACAGTGTGTCTCAGAGAGTCAGAGAGAGTCCAAAAGTGTCGCAGTGTGTCTACAAAAGTGTCAGAGAGTGTCACAGTGTGTCACAGTCTGTCAGAGAGTGTCACAGTGTGTCTCAGAGAGTGTCAGATTGGATTAGAGAGTACCACAGTGTGTCTCAGAGCGTGTCATAGTGCATCTCAAAGTGTCAGCGAGAGTCAGAGAGTGTCACAGTGCGTCTAAGAGAGTGTCAGAGAGAGTCACAGTGTGTTTCAGTGTGTCACAGTCTGACAGAGAAGTTTAAAGTATATTTTAGAGTGAGTCAGAGAGAGTGTGTCACAGTCTGTCTTTGAGACTGTCTCAGTGTGTCACAGTCGGTCATAGAGTGTCATAGTGTGCCTCAGAGAGTGTCATAGAGAGTCAGAGAGTGTCACAGTGCGTCTCAGTGAGTGTAACAGAGTCTTAGAGAGAGTCAGAGTGTCACAGTCTCTCACAGAGTATCACATTGTGTCTCAGAGCGTGTCACAGTGTGTCACAGTCTGTCAGAGAGTGTCACAGTGTGTTTCAGAGAGAGTCTGTCTCAGAGAGTGTCACAGTGTGTCACAGTCTGTCAGAGAGTGTCACAGTGCTTTTCAGAGTGTGTCAGAGAGTGTCACAGTGTGTCTCAGAGTGTGTTGGATAGGATCAGAGAGTGTCCTAGTGCGTGTCAAATTGTCAGAGAGAGTCCCGCTGTGTCGCAGAGTGTGTCAGAATGTGTGACAGTCTGTCAGAGAGTGTCACAGTGTGTATCAAAGAAGGTCAGAGAGTGTCACAGTGTGTCTTATACAGTGTCAGAGTGTGTCTCAGTGTGTCACTTTCTGTCAGAGAGTGTCACAGTGCATCTCAAAATCTCCGAGAGTGTCCAGCATGTCTCAGAGAGTCTCAGAGAGTGTCACAGTTTGTCACATTTTCTCAGAGACTGTCACAGTGTGTTTCAGAGAGAGCCAGAGAGTGTCACAGTGTGTCTAAGAGAGTGTCAGAGAGAGTCAGAGCGTGTTTCAGTGTGTCACAGTCTGTCAGAGAGTGTCTAGTGCGCCTCAGGGAGAGTCAGAGAGTGTCACAGTGTGTCATACTGTGTCTCAGAGAGTGGCAGAGAGTGTCAGCATTTGGCTCAGAGATGGCTACTGTCTGAGAGAGTGTCACAGTGTGTCTCAGAGATGTCAGAGTGAGTCAGAGAGTGTCAAAGTACGTCATATTGTGCCTCAGAGAGTGACAGATAGAGTCAGACTGTATCCCAGTGTGTCTCCGAAAGCGTCAGATAGGATCAGAGAGTGTCACAGTGCATCTCAAAGTGCCAGAGAGTGTCAGATAGCGTCACAGTGTGTCACAGTCTGTCAGCGAGTGTCACAGTGTGTGTAAGAGAGTGTCACAGTGTGTCACAGTCTGTCTGAGAGTGTCACAGTGCTTTTCAGAGAGTGTCAGATAAGATCAGAGAGTGTCACAGTGCTTCTCAAAGAGTGTCTCAGAGTGTCACAGTCTGTCAGAGAGTGTCACATTGTGTCTCAGAGAGTGACAGACAGTTTCACAGCATGTGTCAGAGATTCTGAGAGAATCTGAAAGTGTTACTATCTGTGAGAGAGTCACAGTGTGTCACAGTCTGTCAGAGAGTGTCACAGTGCTTTTCAGAGAGTTTTAGAGAGTGTCACAGTGTGTCTCAGAGAGTGTCGGATAGGATCAGAGAGTGTCCCAGTGCGTCTGAAACTGTCAGAGAGGGTCCCAGTGTGTCTTAGAGAGTGTCAGAGTGTATCACAGTCTGTCAGAGAGTGTCACAGTGCTTCTCAAATTGTCAGAGAGGGTCCCAGTGTGTCTCTGAGACTCTCACAGAATTTCACAGTGTGTCTCAGACAGTGTCAGTTAGGACCAGAGAGTGTCACAGTGCGTCTCAAAGTGTCAGTGAGAGGCAGAGAGTGTCAAAGTGTGTCTCAGAGTGTGTTGGATAGGATCAGAGAGTATCCCAGTGCGTGTCAAATTGTCAGAGAGGGTCCCGCTGTGTCACACAGTATGTCAGAGTGTGTCACAGTCTGTCAGAGATTGTCACAGTGTGTTTCAGAGATTTTCAGAGAGTGTCACAGTGTGTTTCAAAGATTGTCAGAGAGTGTCACAGTGTGTGTCAGAGATTTTCAGAGAGTGTCACAGTGTGTTTCAAAGATTGTCAGAGAGTGTCACAGTGTGTTTCAAAGATTGTCAGAGAGTGTCACAGTGTGTGTCAGACTCTGTCAGAGAGTGTCACAGTGTGTGTCAGAGTGTGTCACAGTGTGTCACAGTCTATCAGAGAGTGTCACAGAGCATCTCAAGTTGTCAGAGAGGGTCCCAGTGTGTCGCAGATAGTGTCAGAGTGTGTCACAGTCTGTCAGCGATTGTCACAGTGTGTTTCAAAGAATGTCAGAGAGTGTCACAGTGTGTGTCAGAGAGTGTCACAGTGCGTGTCAAATTGTCAGAGAGGGTCCCGCTGTGTCACACAGTATGTCAGAGTGTGTCACAGTCTGTCAGAGATTGTCACAGTGTGTTTCAGAGATTTTCAGAGAGTGTCACAGTGTGTTTCAAAGATTGTCAGAGAGTGTCACAGTGTGTGTCAGAGATTTTCAGAGAGTGTCACAGTGTGTTTCAAAGATTGTCAGAGAGTGTCACAGTGTGTTTCAAAGATTGTCAGAGAGTGTCACAGTGTGTGTCAGACTCTGTCAGAGAGTGTCACAGTGTGTGTCAGAGTGTGTCACAGTGTGTCACAGTCTATCAGAGAGTGTCACAGAGCATCTCAAGTTGTCAGAGAGGGTCCCAGTGTGTCGCAGATAGTGTCAGAGTGTGTCACAGTCTGTCAGCGATTGTCACAGTGTGTTTCAAAGAATGTCAGAGAGTGTCACAGTGTGTGTCAGAGAGTGTCACAGTGCGTGTCAAATTGTCAGAGAGGGTCCCAGCGTGTCACAGAGTGTGTCGGAGTGTGTCACAGTCAGTCAGAGAGCATGACAGTTTGTTTCAAAGAATGTCAGAGAGTGTCACAGTATGTCTTATAGAGTGTCAGAGTGTGTCACAGTGTGTCACTTTCTGTCAGAGAGTGTCACAGTGCATCTCAAAATCTCAGAGAGTGTCACAGCGTGTCTCAGAGAGTCTCAGAGAGTGTTACAGTTTGACACAGTTTCTCAGAGACTGTCACAGTGTGTTTCACCCTCTCTCTCTCAGCCTGTCTCTCTCTCACCCCCCTCTCTTTCTCACCCGCTCACTCTTCCACTCCGATCTCTCTCACACCCTCTCTCTCTCTCACCCCTCTCTCTCTCACCCTTCTCTCTTTCTAACACTCTCTCTCACACCTCTCTCTCACCCCTTCTCTCACACAGTCTGTCAGAGAGTGTCACAGTGTGTCTCAGATAGGATAAGAGAGTGTCACAGTGCATCTCAAATTGTCAGAGGGAGTCAGAGAGTGTCCCAGTGTGTCTCAGCGAGTGTCAGAGTGTGTCGCAGTGTGTCACAGTCTGAGAGGGCGTGTCTCAGTGTGTTTGAGAGAGTGTCACAGTGCCTTTCGGAGAGAGCCACAGAGTGTCACAGTGTGTCTCAGAGAGTCAGAGAGTGTCACAGTGTGTCTCAGAGAGTCAGAGAGTATCACAGTGTGTTTCAGATAGGATAAGAGAGTGTCACAGTGCATCTCAAATTGTCAGAGGGAGTCAGAGAGTGTCCCAGTCTGTCTCAGCGAGTGTCACAGTGTGTCACAGTGTGTCACAGTCTGAGAGGGCATGTCACAGTGTGTTTGAGAGAGTGTCAGAGAGTGTCACAGAGTGCCTCAGCATGTGTCAGAGAGTGTCACAGTGTATTTTAGAGAGTGTCACAGTGCCTTTCGGAGAGAGTCAGAGAGTGTCACAGCCTGTCAGAGAGTGTCACGGTGTGTCTCAGCGAGTGTCAGAGAGAGTCGAAGTGTGTCACAGTGTGTCTCTGAGAATGTCAGATAGGATCAGAGAGTGTCACAGTGTGTCACAGAGAGTCAGAGAGAGTCAGAAAGTGTCACAGTCTGTCTTTGAGAGTGTCTCAGTGTGTCACAGTCTGTCAGAGAGTATCACAGTGTGTTTCAGAGAGTGTCAGAGAATGTCACAGTGTATTTAAGAGAGTGTCAGAGAGGGTCACAGTGTGTCTAAGAGAGTGTCACAGTGTGTCTCAGAGAGTCAGAAAGAGTCAAAAAGTGTCACAGGATTTCTCAGAGAGTGTCACTGTGAGACACAATCTGTCAGACAATCTTACAGTGTATTGCACAGTGTCTCAGAGAGAGTCAGAAAGTGTCACAGTGTGTCATTCTGTGTCTCAGAGAGTGTCAGAGAGTGTCAACATTTGGCTCAGAGAGTGTCATAGTCTGTGAGAGAATGTCACAGTGTGTCTCAGAGAGTGTCAGTGTGAGTCAGAGAGTGTTGCAGTGCGTCTCAGAGAGTGTTAGATAAGAACAGTGCGTGTCAGTGTGTCTAAGAGAGTGTCAGAGAGTGTCACAGTGTGTAACAGTCTGTCAGAGAGTGTCACAGTGTGCCTCAGAGAGTGCCTCAGCATGTGTCAGAGAGTGTCACAGTGTGTTTTAGAGAGTGTCACAGAGTGTCACAGTGTGTTCCAGAGAGTGTCACAGTCTCTCAGAGAGTGTTTCAGTGTATCACAGTCTGTATGAGAGTTTCACAGTGTGTCTCAACATGTCTCAGTGAGTGTTACAGTGTGTTTCAGAGAGTGTCACAGTGCCTTTCAGTGAGAGTCAGAGAGTGTCACAGTGTGTTACAGTCTGTCAGAGAGTGTCACAGTGTGCCTCAGAGAGTGTCCGATAGGATCAGAGATTTTCACAGTGTGTGTCAGAGACACAGGGAGAGTCAGAAAGTGTCACAGTCTGTCTCTGAGAGTGTCACAGTGTGTCACAGTCGGTCAGAGAGTGCAACAGTTAGTTTCAGAGAGAGTCAGAGAGTGTCACAGCATGCCACAGTCTGTCACAGAATGTCACACTGTGTCTCAGAGAGTGTCAGGCTGTGCCAAAGTGTGTCTCAGAGATTCAGAGAGTCAGAAATTGTCACAGTCTGTCCCAGAGAGTGTCACACTCTGTCACAGTGTGTCAGAGAGTGTCATAGTGTGTCTCAGAGTGTCAGAAAGTGTCACAGTGTCTCACCGTCTGTAAGAGCAGGGCACAGTGTGCCTCAGAGAGTGTCACAGTGTGTCTCAGAGATTCAGAGAGTCAGAAATTGTCACAGTCTGTCTCAGAGAGTGTCACACTCTGTCACAGTGTGTCAGAGAGTGTCATAGTGTGTCTCAGAGTGTCAGAAAGTGTCACAGTGTCTCACCGTCTGTAAGAGCAGGGCACAGTGTGCCTCAGAGAGTGTCACAGTGTGTCTCAGAGATTCAGAGAGTCAGAAATTGTCACAGTCTGTCTCAGAGAGTGTCACACTCTGTCACAGTGTGTCAGAGAGTGTCATAGTGTGTCTCAGAGTGTCAGAAAGTGTCACAGTGTCTCACCGTCTGTAAGAGCAGGGCACAGTGTGCCTCAGAGAGTGTCACAGTGTGTCTCAGAGATTCAGAGAGTCAGAAATTGTCACAGTCTGTCTCAGAGAGTGTCACACTCTGTCACAGTGTGTCAGAGAGTGTCATAGTGTGTCTCAGAGTGTCAGAAAGTGTCACAGTGTCTCACCGTCTGTAAGAGCAGGGCACAGTGTGCCTCAGAGAGTGTCACAGTGTGTCTCAGAGATTCAGAGAGTCAGAAATTGTCACAGTCTGTCTCAGAGAGTGTCACACTCTGTCACAGTGTGTCAGAGAGTGTCATAGTGTGTCTCAGAGAGTGTCAGAAAGTGTCACAGTGTCTCACCGTCTGTAAGAGCGTGGCACAGTGTGCCTCAGAGAATGTCACAGTGTGTCTCAGAGAGTGTCACAGTGTCTCAGAAAATGTCACCCAGAGTCAGAGAGTGTCACCATCCATCAGAGAGTGTCATTGTGAGACACAGAAAGTGTTACAGTCTGTCACAGTCTGTCAGAGAGTGTTAAAGTGTTTCTCAGAGAGTGTGGGAGAGTGCCACAGACTATCTCAGAGTGTCAGAGAGTTTCACAGTGTGTCTGAGAGAGTGTGACAGAGAGAGTCATAAATGTCACAGTGTGTCTCAGAGCGTGTCAGAGAGGGACAGAGAGTGTCACAAAGTTTTCCAGAGTATCAGAGAGAGTCACAGAGTGTCACAATGTGTCTCAGAGAGTCAGAGAGTGTCACAGTGTGTCACAGTCTGTCACAGAGTGTCACAGTGTGTCTCAGAGAGTGTCCAATAGGATCAGAGATTTCCACAGCGTGTGTCAGAGTCAGAGTCAGAAAATGCCACAGTCTGTCTCTGAGAGTGTCACAATGTGTCACAGTCTGTCAGAGAGTGTAACAGGGTGTTTCAGAGAGAGTACGAGAGTGTCACAGTGTGTCACAGTCTGTCAGAGAGTGTCACAGAGAGTTTCAGATAGTGTCAGAGAGTGTCATATTGTGTCACAGAAATTGTCTCAGTCTGTCAGAGCGTGACACAGTGTGTCTCAGAGAGTGACCAGAGAGAGTCAGAGAGTGTCACAGTGTGTCTGAGAGATTGTCAGAGAATGTCACTGTTTGTCACAACCTGTCAGAGAGTGTCACAGCGTGTCGTGCTGTGCCTCAGAGAGTATCAGAGAGTGTCACATTCTGTCTCAGAGAGTGTCAGAGAGAATCAGCATGTGTCTCAGAGAGTCAGTGATTGTCGCAGTGTGTCACAGTGCCCCACTGTGTCTCAGCGAGTGTCAGAGTGTGTCCGATAGGATCAGAGATTTTCACAGCGTGTGTCAGAGTCAGAGGCAGAAAATGTCACAGTCTGTCTCTGAGAGTGTCACAATGTGTCACAGTCTGTCAGAGAGTGTCGCAGTGTGTTTCAGAGAGAGTAAGAGAGTGTCACTGTGTGTCACAGTCTGTCAGAGAGTGTCACACTGTGTCTCAGAGAGTGTCACGCAGTGTCACAGTGTGTCTCAGAGATTCAGAGAGAGTCAGAAAGTGTTACAGTCTGTCTCAGAGAGTCGCACAGTGTGTCAGAAAGCGTCATAGTGTGTCTCAGAGAATATCAGAAAGTGTCACAGTGTGTCACCGACTGTAAGAGCGTGTCACAGTGTGTCTCAGAGATTTAGAGGGAGTCAGAAAGTGTCACAGTCTGTCTTTGAGAGTGTCACAGCGTGTCACAGCCTGTCAGAGAGTGTCACAGTGTATTTCAGAGAGAGTCAGAGAGAGTCGAAGTGTGTCACAGTGTGTCTCAAAGTGTCAGAGAGTGTCACAGTGTGTCACAGCCTTCTCAGAGAGTGTCACGGTGTGTCTCAGAGAGTGTCAGAGAGAGTCGAAGTGTGTCACAGTGTGTCTCTGAGAATGTCAGATAGGATCAGAGAGTGTCACAGTGTGTCTATGAGGGTATCAAAGTGTGTCACAGAGAGGCAGAGAGAGTCAGAACGTGTCACAGACTGTCTCAGAGAGTGTCACAGTGTGTCACAATCTGTCAGAGAAGGTTACAGTATATTTCAGAGAGAGTTAGAGAGAGTCAGAGAGTGTCAAGTCTGTCTCAGAGGGTGTCACATTGTGTCAGAGAGTGTCACAGTGTGTCTCTGAGAGTTTCACAGTGTGTCTCAGAGAGTCAGAGTGAGTCTGAAAGTGTCACAGTATGCCGCAGAGAGAGTCAGAGAGAGTTATAACGTGTCACAGTCAGTCTCAGAGAGTGTCACGGTGTGTCACAGTCTGTCTGAGAGTGTCACATTGTGCGTCAGAGAGTATCAGAGAGTGTCACAGTGTGTCACAGTCTGTCAGAGAGTGTCACAGTGCTTTTCAGAGAGTGTCAGAGAGTGTCATAGTGTGTCTCAGAGAGTGTTCGATAGGATCAGAGAGTGTCCCAGTGCATGTCAAATTGTCAGAGAGGGTCCCGCTGTGTCACAGAGTGTGTCAGAGTGTGTCACAGTGTGTTTCAAAGAATGTCAGAGAGTGTCACAGTGTGTCTTATAGAGTGTCAGAGTGTGTCACAGTTCATCTCAAAGTCTCAGAGAGGGTCCCAGTGTGTCTCAGAGAGTGTCACAGTTTGTCACAGTTTCTCAGAGAGTGTCACAGTGTATTTCAGATAGAGTCAGACTGTATCCCAGTGTGTCTCCGAGAGTGTCAGATAGGATTAGAGAGCATCACAGTGTGTCTCAAATTGTCAGAGAGTGTCAGAGAATGTCGCAGTGTGTCATAGTCTGTCAGAGAGTGTCACAGTGTGTCTCAGAGAGTGTCAGATAAGATCAGAGAGTGTCACAGTGTGTCTCAGAGAGTGTCTCAGTGCGTCACAGTCTGTCAGAGAGTGTCACAGTGTGTCACAGTCTGTCAGAGAGTGTCACAGTGCTTTTCAGAGAGTTTCAGACACTGGCACAGTGCATCTCAAATTGTCAGAGAGGGTCCTGGTGTGCCGCAGATAGTGTCAGAGTGTGTCACAGTGTGTTTCAATGAATGTCAGTGAGTGTCACAGTGTGTGTCAGAGTGAATGTCAGAGTGTGTCACAGTGTGTCACAGTCTGTCAGAGAGGGTCACAGTGCATCTAAAAGTGTCATATAGGGTCCCAGTGTGTCTCAGAGAGTCTCAGAGTGTGTCACAATGTATCACAGTCTCTCAGAGAGTGTCGCAGTGGGTTTCAGACAGAGTCACAGAGTCTCACAGTGTGTCTCAGAGAGTGTCACAGTATGTCATACTGTGCCTCAGTGTGTCTCAGAGAGAGTGAGAGAGTGGCACAGTGTGTCTCAGAGAGAGGCACAGTGTGTCCCATTCTCTTAGAGAGTGTAACAGTGTGTTTCAGAGACAGTCAGAGAGTGTCACAGTGCGCCTCAGAGAGTCAGAGAGTGTCACAGTGTGTCTCAGAGAGTGTCATAGTTTGTCTCAGAGAGTCAGAGAGAGTCAGATAGTGTTTCAGTGAGTCAGAGTCTGTCAGAGAGTGTCACAGTGTGCCTCAGAGAGTCAGAGAGTGTCACAGTGAGTGTCACAGTGTGTCTCAGAGAGTCAGGGCGAGTCAGAAAGTGTCACAGTGTGTCTAAGAAAGGATGACAGTGTGTCTCAGAGAGTCAGAGAGAGTCAGAACTTGTCACAGTTTGTCTCAGAGTGTGTCACATTGTGACAATCTGTCAGAGAATGTTACATTGTATTTCAGAGTGTGTCAGAGAGAGTCAGAAAGTGTCACAGTGTGTCATACTGTGTCTCAGAGAGTGTCAGAGAGTGTCGGCATTTGGCTCAGAGAGGGTCACAGTCAGTGAGAGAGTGTCACAGTGTGTCTCAGAGAGTGTCAGAGTGAGTCAGAGAGTGTCACAATATGTCATACTGTGCCTCAGAGAGTGCCATATGGAGTCAGACTGTATCACAGTGTGTCTCAGAGAGTGTCAGAGATTTTCACAGTGTGTCTCAGAGTGTCAGAGTTAGTCAGTGAGTGTCACAGTGTGTCTCAGAGAGTCAGAGAGAGACGGAAAGTGTCACATTGTGTCTCATTGAGTGTTGCAGTGTCGCAGAAAGTGTCACCGTGTGTCAGAGAGTGTCACAGTAGGTCAGAGAGTGTCATCGTGTGTCTCAGAAATTGTCACAGTCTGTCAGAGAGTGTCACAGTGTTTCTCAGAGAGTGTCAGAGAGCATCGCAGTGTATCTCAGTGTGTCAGAGAGAGTCACATTGTGTCTCAGAGAGAGTCAGAGAGTGACACAGTGTGTCTCAGAGCGTGTGAGAGAGAGTCAAAAAATGTTACAGTGTGTTTCAGAGAGTGACCGAGTGTCTCAGAGTCAGAAAGAGACAGCAAGTCTCACAGTGTGTCTCAGAGAGTGTCTCAGTGTCTCAGAAGATGTCACCATCTGTCAGAGAGTGTCACAGTGTGTCAGAGAGTGTCTCAGTGTGTCCCAGAGAGTGTCGCAGTCTGTCAGAGTGTGTCACAGTGTGTCTCAGAGAGGGACAGAGAGTGTCATAGTGTGTTCCAGTGTGGCAGATAGAGACACAGAGTGTCACTATGTGTCACAGTCTGTCTCAGAGAGAGTCAGAGAGTGTCACAGTGTGTCTCAGACAGTGTCAGAGAGTGTCACAGTGTGTCTAAGAAAGGATGAGAGTGTGTCTCAGAGAGTGAGAGAGAGTCAGAGAGTGTCACAGTGTTTCTCAGAGAGTACAGAGAGCATCACAGTGTATCTCAGTGTGTCAGAGAGAGTCACATTGTGTCTCAGAGAGAGTCAGAGAGTGACACAGTGTGTCTCAGAGAGTGTGAGAGAGAGTCAAAAAATGTTACAGTGTGTTTCAGAGCGTGACCGAGTGTCTCAGAGTCAGAAAGAGACAGCAAGTCTCAGTGTGTCTCAGAGCGGGACAGAGAGTGCCATAGTGTGTTCCAGTGTGGCAGATAGAGTCACAGAGTGTCACTATGTGTCACAGTCTGTCTCAGAGAGAGTCAGAGAGTGTCACAGTGTGTCTCAGACAGTGTCAGAGAGAGTCAGAGAGTGTCACAGTGTGTCATACTGTGTCTCAGAGAGGGTCAGAGAGTGTCAGCATTTGGCTCAGAGAGGGACCCAGTCTGTCAGAGAATGTTACATTGTATTTCAGAGTGTGTCAGAGAGACACAGTAAGTGTCACAGTGCATCATACTGTGTCTCAGAGAGTGTCAGAGAGTGTCAGAGTCATTGAGTGTCACA
Source organism: Chiloscyllium punctatum (assembly GCF_047496795.1). Lineage (NCBI taxonomy): Eukaryota > Metazoa > Chordata > Chondrichthyes > Orectolobiformes > Hemiscylliidae > Chiloscyllium > Chiloscyllium punctatum. The sequence continues at coordinate 296,328 of NW_027309973.1, read as the reverse complement.
GTGTGTCTCAGAGAGAGTCAGGGAGTGTCACAGTGTGTTTCAGAGAATGTCAGAGATTGTCACAGTGTGTCTCAGAGAGAGTCAGGGAGTGTCACAGTGTGTTTCAGAGAATGTCAGAGAGTGTCACAGTGTGTCTCACAGAGTGTCACAGTCTCTCAGAGAGTGCTTCAGTGTATCACAGTCTGTCAGAGAGTGTCACAGTGCGCCTCAGAGAGAGTCAGAGTGTGTCACCGTGTGTCTCAGTGAGTGTCGCAGTGTGTCTCAGAGAGTCAGAGAAAGAGTCAGAAAGTGTCACAATCTGTCTTGAGAGTGTCTCAGTGTGACACGGTCTGTCAGAGAGTGTCACAGTGTGTCTCAGAGAGTCAGAGAGAGTCAGAAAGTGTCACAGTTTATCTCAGAGAGTGCAATATTGTGATAGTCTGTTAGAGAATGTTACATTGTATTTCAGAGTGTGTCAGAGAGAGTCAGAAAGTGTCACAGTGTGTCATACTGTGTCTCAGAGAGTGTCAGAGAGTGTCAGCATTTGGCTCAGAGAGAGTCACAGTCAGTGAGAGAGTGCCACAGTGTGTCTCAGAGTGTGTCAGAGTGAGTCAGAAATGTGTCACAGTATGTCATACTGTGCCTCAGAGAGTGCCATAGAGAGTCAGACTATATCACAGTGTGTCTCAGAGCGTGTCAGAGAGTGTCACAGTGTGTCTCAGAGAGTGTCAGAGTGAGTCAGTGAGTGTCACAGTGTGTCTCAGAGAGAGTCAGAGATTATCACAGTCTATCTCAGAGAGTGTCTCAGTGTGTCTCAGAGGGTCAGAGAGAGACGGAAAGTGTCACAGTGTGTCTCAGAGTGTGTCGCAATGTCGTAGAAAATGTCACCGTATGTCAGAGAGTGTCACAGTAGGTCAGAGAGTGTCATCGTGTGTCTCATAAATTGTCACAGTCTGTCAGAGTCTGTCAGAGAGTGTCACAGTGTTTCTCAGAGAGTGTCAGAGAGCATAACAGTGTATCTCAGTGTGTCAGAGAGAGTGACATTGTGTCTCAGAGAGAGTCAGAGAGTGACACAGTGTGTCTCAGAGAGTGTGAGAGAGAGTCAAAAAATGTTACAGTGTGTCCCTGAGAGTGACAGAGTGTCTCAGAGTCAGAATGAGACAGCAAGTGTCACAGTGTGTCTCAGAGAGTGTCACAGTTTTTCAGAAAATGTCACCATCTTTCAGAGAGTGTCAGAGAGTGTCACATTGTGTCCCAGAGAGTCAGAGAGTGTCATAGAGTGTCTCAGAGAGTGTCACAGTGTGTGTGAGATTTTCAGAGAGAGTCAGAGAGTGTCACATTGTGTCTCAGTGAGTGTCGCAGTGTGTCTCAGAGGGTCAGAGAGAGAGACAGAAAGTGTCACAATCTGTCTTTGAGAGTGTCTTAGTGTGACACAGTCTGTCAGAGAGTGTCACAGTGTGTCTAAGAGATTCAGGGAGAGTCAGAAAGTGTCACAGTCTGTCAGAGAGTGTCACAGTGTGTCTCAGATAGGATCAGAGAGTATCAACGTGCGTCTCAAAGTATCAGAGAAAGTCAGAGAGCGTCACGGTGTGTCTGAGAGTGTCAGAGAGAGTCAGAGAGTGTCACAGTGTGTCTGAGAGTTTCAGAGAGAGTCAGAGAGAGGCAGAGAGTCAGAGAGTGTCAGATTGTGTCTCAGTGAGTGTCACAGTGTGTCTCAGAGAGTCAGAGAGAGAGACAGAAAGGGTCACAATCTGTCTTGAGAGTGTCTCAGTGTGTCACAGTCTGTCAGAGAGTGACAAAATGTGCCTCAGAGAGTGCCACAGTGCGTCTAAGAGAGGATGATTTTGTGTTTCAGAGAGTCAGAAAGTGTCACAGTTTGTCACAGAGAGTGTCACATTGTGACAGTCTGTCAGACAATGTTACATTGTATTTCAGAGTGTGTCAGAGAGAGTCAGCATTTGTCTCAGAGAGGGTCACAGTCTGTGAGAGAGTGTCACAGTGTGTCTCAGAAAGTGTCAGCGTGAGTCTGAGAATGTCACAGTATGTCATACTGTACCTCAGCGAGAGCCAGAGAGAGTCAGACTGTATCACAGTGTGTCTCAGAGAGTGTCAGAGATTGTCACAGTGTGTAACAGAGAGAGTTAGAGAATGTCAGTGAGTCTCACAGTCTGTCTCAGAGAGTGTCAGAACGGGTCAGAGTGTCACAGTGTTTCTCAGAGAGAGTCAGAGAGAGACAGAAAGTGTCACAGTGTCGTTCAGAGAGTGTCAAATTTTGTCACAGTCTGTCAGAGTGTGTCACAGTGTGTTTCTGTGAGTGTCACAGTGTGTCTCAGAGAGTCAGAAAGTGTCACAGTCTGTCTTTGAGGGTGTCACAGTCTGTCAGAGAGTGTCACATTGTGTCTCAGAGAGTGTCGCAGTATGTTTGAGAGAGTGTCAGAGAGTGTCATAATGTGTCTCAGAGAGTGTCGCAGTGTGTTTGAGAGAGTGTCAGAGAGTGTCACAGTGTGTTTGAGACAGTGTCAGAAAGTGTCACACTGTGTCTCAGCGTGTGTCAGAGAGTGTCGCAGTGTGATTCAGAGAGTATCAGAGAGTGTCACAGCCTATCATGAGAGTGTCACGGTGTGTTTCAGAGAGTGTCACAGCGTGTCTCAGAGTGTCAGAGAGAGTCAGAGAGTGTTTCACTGTGTTACAGTCTGTCAGAGAATATCACAGTGTGCCTCAGAGAGAGTTAGAGAGTGTCACAGTGTGTCTAAGAGAGTGTCACAGTGTGTCTCAGAGAGTGTCGCAGTGTGTTTGAGAGAGTGTCAGAGAGTGTCACAATGTGTCACAGAGAGTGTCACAGTGTGTGTGAGAGTTTCAGAGAGAGTCAGAGAGTGTCACAGTGTGTCTCTGTGAGTGTCACAGTGTGTCTCAGAGAGTCAGAAAGTGACACAGTCTGTCTTTGAGGGTGTCACAGTCTGTCACAGTCTGTCAGAGAGTGTCACTGTGTGTCTCAAGGAGTGTCACAGTGTGTTTGAGAGAATGTCAGAGAGTGTCACATTGTGTCTCAGAGAGTGTCAGAGAGTGTCATAGTGTGTCTCAGAGAGTGTCACAGTGTGTTTGAGAGAGTGTCAGAAAGTGTCACAGTGTGTCTCAGCATGTGTCAGAGAGTGTCGCAGTGTGATTCAGAGAGTATCAGAGAGTGTCACAGCCTATCATGAGAGTGTCACAGTGTGTCTCAGAGAATCAGAGAGAGTCAGAGAGTGTTTCACTGTGTTACAGTGTGTCAGAGAATGTCACAGTGTGCCTCAGAGAGAGTCAGAGACTGTCACAGTGTGTCTAAGAGAGGATGACAGTGTGTCTCGGAGAGTCAGAGAGAGTCAGAACGTGTCACAGTTTGTCTCAGAGAGTGTCAGATAGGATCAGAGAGTGTCACAGTGTGTTTGAGAAAGTGGTGTCTCGAATGTATGTGGGGAGTTCCTGGACTAGGGGGGATAGGACAGTGTCAAGGTAGGTAGAGATGAGTTCAGTGGGGCAGGAGCATGCTGAGACAATGGGTCGGCCAGGGTGGTCAGGCTTGTGGATCTTGCGAAGGAGGTAGAACCGGGCAGTGCGGGGTTCCCGGACTATGAGGTTGGAAGCTGTGGGTGGGAGATCTTCTGAGGTGATGAGGTTCTGTATGGTCTGGGAGATGATGGTTTGGTGATGGGGGGTGGGGTCATGGTCGAGGGAGCAGTAGGAAGAGGTGTCCTCGAGTTGGTGTTTGGCTTCAGCGGTGTAGAGGTCAGTGCGCCAGACTACCACTGCGCCCCCTTTATCCGCTGGCTTGACGGTGAGGTTGGGATTGGAGCAGAGGGATTGGAGGGCTGCGCGTTGTGAGGGTGAGAGGTTGGAGTGGGGGAGGGGGGACGACAGGTTGAGGCGGTTAATGTCCCGGCGGCAGTTGGAAATGAAGAGGTCGAGGGCAGGTTATAGGCCAGTGCGGGGTGTCCAGTGGATACAGTGTTTTGGAGGTGGGCGAAGGGGTCCTCGGAAGGTGGGCGGGAGTCCTGATTCTGAAAGTAAGCTCGGAGGCGGAGGCGACGGAAGAATTGTTCGATGTCATGTCGTGTATTAAATTCATTGATGCGTGGACGGAGGGGGATGAAGGTGAGTCCTTTGCTGAGGACTGATCGTTCGTCCTCAGTGAGTGGGAGGTCTGGAGGGATGGTGAAAACTCGGCAGAGCCGGGGGCTGGGATCTGGTGTGGGTGTGGAGCTGGGAGTGGGGTCGGAGCCAGTACCTGCTCCCGCGAGGAGGTTGAGCAATTCATCAACTTCACCAACACATTCCACCCTGACCTTAAATTTACCTGGACTATCTCTGACACCTCGCTCCCCTTCCTGGACCTCTCCATCTCCATTAATGACGACCGACTTGACACGGACATTTTTTACAAACCCACTGACTCCCATAGCTACCTGGATTACACCTCTTCCCACCCTATCTCTTGCAAAAATGCCATCCCGTATTCCCAATTTCTCCGCCTCCGCCGTATCTGCTCCCAGGAGGACCAGTTCCACCATAGGACACACCAGATGGCCTCCTTCTTTAGAGACCGCAATTTCCCTTCCCATGTGGTTAAAGATGCCCTCCAACGCATCTCATCCACATTCCGCACCTCCGCCCTCAGACCCCACCCCTCCAACCGTAAAAAGGACAGAACGCCCCTGGTGCTCACCTTCCACCCTACAAACCTTCGCATCAACCAAATCATCCACCGACATTTCCGCCACCTCCAAACAGACCCCACCACCAGGGATATATTTCCCTCCCCACCCCTTTCCGCCTTCCGCAAAGACCGTTCCCTTCGTGACTACCTGGTCAGGTCCACACCCCCCTACGACCCACCCTCCCATTCTGGCACTTTCCCCTGCCACCGCAGGAACTGTAAAACCTGTGCCCACACCTCCTCCCTCACCTCTATCCAAGGCCTTAAAGGAGCCTTCCACATCCATCAAAGTTTCACCTGCACATCCACCAATATCATTTATTGTATCCGTTGCTCCCGATGTGGTCTCCTCTACATTGGGGAGACTGGACGCCTCCTAGCAGAGCGCTTTAGGGAACATCTCCGAGACACCCGCACCAATCAACCAAACCGCCCCGTGGCCCAACATTTCAACTCCCCCTCCCACTCTGCCGAGGACATGGAGGTCCTGGGCCTCCTTCACCGCCGCTCCCTCACCACCAGACGCCTGGAGGAAGAACGCCTCATCTTCCCCCTCGGAACACTTCAACCCCCGGGCATCAATGTGGACTTCAACAGCTTCCTCATTTCCCCTTCCCCCACCTCATCCTAGTTTCAAACTTTCAGCTCAGTTACTGCCTCCTTGACTTGTCCGACCTGCGTATCTTCTTTTCCACCTATCCACTCCACCCTCTCCTCCTTGACCTATCACCTTCATCTCCTCCCCCACTCACCCATTGTACTCTATGCTACTCTCTCCCCACCCCCACCCTCCTCTAGCTTATCTCTCCATGCTGCAGGCTCACTGCCTTTATTCTTGATGAAGGGCTTTTGCCCGAAACGTTGATTTCGCTGCTCGTTGGATGCTGCCTGAACTGCTATGATACTCTCTGACAGACTGTGACACACTGTGACATTCTGACTTTCTCTGACACTCTCTGAGGTACACTGTGACACTCTTTGACAGACTGTGATAAACTGTGACACTCTCTGACTTTCTCTGACACTCTCTTAGACACACTGTGACACTCTCTGACCCTTTCTCTCACTCTCTGAGACAGACTTTAACACTCTCTCACAGACGGTGACCCTCTTGGAGACAAATGCTGACTGTCTCTGACACTCTCTGAGACACTGTGACAATGTCTGACTCTCTCTGACCCACTCGGAAATACACTGTAGCCTTCTCTTACAGATTGTGACACACGGAGACACTCTCTGAGACACACTGTGACACTCTCTGACTCATTCTGTCACTCTCTGTGACACACTCTGACCCTCTCTGCGACAGACTGTAGCACTCTCTCACAGACTGTGACATTCTCTGAGACAAATGCTGACCCTGTCTGACACTCTCTGAGACACAGTATGACTCACTGTGACACTCTCAGACTCTCTCTGACACAATTGGAAATACACTATAACCTTCTCTGACAGACTGTGACACACTGTGACACTCTCTGAGACACACTGTGACACTTTCTGACTCTCACTGACTCTGACTCTCTGAAACACACTGTGACACTCTCTGAGACACACTGTGACACTCTCTGAGACTCAGAGTTACACTCTCTGACTCTCTCTGACACTCTCTGAGACACACTATGACACTCTCTGACAGACTATGACACATTGTGACATTCTCTGACTTTAACTGACAATCTCTGAGGAACACTGTGACACACTCTGACAGACTGTGACACACTCTGACCCGCTCTGAGACAGACTGTGACACTCGCTGATGCTCTGTGACACTCTCTTAGACATGCCGTGACACTCTGTGACTCTTTCTGACACACTGAGACACACTGTGACACTCTCTGACAGACTTTTACACACTGTGAGACTCTCTGACTCTATCTGACTCATTCTGAGACACACTGTGACACTTGTTGACACAATGTGATGCTCTCCGAGACACACTGTGGACTCTCTGACACTCTCTAAGACAGACTGTGACACTCTCTGACTCTCTCTGACAATCTCTGAAACACACTATGACACACTATGAAACTCTCTGACACACTATGACACACTCCAACACACTGTGACACTCTCAGACACACGGTGACATTCTCTGAGACACTGTGACACTCTTGGAGACATACTGCGACACTTTTGACTCTCTCTGAGACACACAGTAACACCCTCTGACAGACTGTGACCCTCTTTGAGACAAATGCTGACGCTCTCTGACAATGTCTGATACACTCTGAAATAAACTGTAACCTTCTCGGACAAACTGTGACACTTTCTAGCACTCTCTGACCCTCTGAGACACACTATGAAACACTCTGACCCTCGCTGACCCTCTCTGAGACACAGTGTAACAGTCTCCGACTCTCTCTGACACTCTCTGAGACACACTGTGACACTCTCTGACCCTCTCTGTCACGCTCTGAGACACAGTGTAATACTCTCAGACTCTCTCTCTGACACTCTCTGAAGCACAATGTGACTCTGAGACACACGGTGATAGTCTCTGACTGGTTCTTAGACACACTGTGACACACTATGACGCTCTCTTAGACATGCTGTGACACTCTCTGACAGACTGTGACAATTTCTGAGACACACGATGACACTCTCTGACCTACTGAGACACTCTCTGACACACGGTGACATTCTCTGAGACACTGTGACACTCTCTGCGACACACTGTGACACTTTCTGTCTCTCTCTGACACTCTCTGAGACAGACTGTGACACTCTCTGACATGAGGCACAATGTGACACTCTCTGACTTTTTCTGTCAATCTCTGAGACATACTGTGAGACTCTCTCATGGACTGTGACACTCTCTGAGACAAACACTGACACTCTGACACTCTCTGAGACACAGTAGGACACACTTTGACACTTTCTGACTCTCTCTGACTCACTCTGAAATACACTGCAACCTTCTCTGACAGACTGTGACATACTGTGACACTCTCGGAGACACACTGCGACACTTTCTGACTCTCTCTGACGCTCTGAGACAAACTGTGACATTTTTTGACAGTCTATGACACACTGTGACATTCGCTGACTTTCTCTGACACTCTCTGAGGCACACTGTGACAATCCCTGACAGACTGTGACACACTGTAAAACTCTCTGACCCTCTCTGCGACACACTATAACACTCTATGACACTCTCTGACAGACTGTGAAACACTGTGACACATTCTGACCATCTCTGAGACACACGGTGACACTCTGTGACTCTCTCTGACGCTCTCTGAGACACACTGTGATACTCACTGACTCTCTCTGACACTCTCTGAGACATACTGTGAAACTCTCTGACAGACTATGACAATCTCTGTGACACTTTCTGTCTCTCTCTGACTCTGAGACACACTGTGACACTCTCTGCCTCTCTCTGAGACACTCGGTCACTCTCTCAGACACACTGTGACACACTATGACATCTTTTGACTCTCTCTCACACTGTCTGAGACACATTGTAACACTCTCAGACAATCTCTGAGACACACTGTGACACTCTCTGAGGCACACTGTGACACTCTCTGACAGATTGTGACAAACTGTCACACTCTCTGACTCTCTCCGACACTCTCTTAGACAAACTGTGAGATGCTCGGTCTCTCTCTGACATTCTCTGAAACTCAGTGTGACAGTTGCTGACTCTCTCTGACTCTCCCTGACACCCTATGAGACACACTGTGACACTTTCTGACTCTTTCTGTCACTCCCTGAGACACACTGTAACACTCTCTTACAGACTGCAACTCTCTCTGGGACAAAAGCTGACCCACTCTGACAGTCTCTGAGACACAGTACGACTCAATGTGACACTCACTGACTTTCTCTGACACACTTTGAAATACACTGTAACCTTCTCTGACAGACTGTGACACTCCCTGAGACACACTGTGACACTTTCTGACTCACTCTGCCACTATGAGGCACAACCTAACGCTCTCAGAGACACACTGTGAAACTCACTGCCCTCTCTGACTCTGTCTGAGACACACTATGAGACTCTCTGACTCTCTCTGACACTCTGAGACACACTGTGTCACTCTGTGACTCTCTCTGACACTCTGAGACACACTATAATACTGTTTGACTTGCTTCGACACTCTCTGAGACACACTGTGACACCCTCTGAGACACACTGTGACACTCTCTGACACACGGTGATGTTCTCTGAGACACTGTGACACTCTCTGAGACACACTGTGACACTCTCTGAGACACACTGTGACACTCTCCGACACACGGTGATGTTCTCTGAGACACTGTGACACTCTCTGAGACACACTGTGACACTCTCTGAGACACACTGTGACACTCTCTGACACACGGTGATGTTCTCTGAGACACTGTGACACTCTCTGAGACACACTGTGACACTCTCTGAGACACACTGTGACACTCTCCGACACACGGTGATGTTCTCTGAGACACTGTGACACTCTCTGAGACACTGTGACACTCTCTGAGACACACTGTGACACTCTCTGAGACACACTGTGACACTCTCCGACACACGGTGATGTTCTCTGAGACACTGTGACACTCTCTGAGACACACTGTGACACTCTCTGAGACACACTGTGACACTCTCTGACACACGGTGATGTTCTCTGAGACACTGTGACACTCTCTGAGACACTGTGACACTCTCTGAGACACACTGTGACACTCTCCGACACACGGTGATGTTCTCTGAGACACTGTGACACTCTCTGAGACACACTGTGACACTCTCTGAGACACACTGTGACACTCTCCGACACACGGTGATGTTCTCTGAGGCACTGTGACACTCTCTGAGACACTGTGACACTCTCTGAGACACACTGTGACACTCTCCGACACACGGTGATGTTCTCTGAGACACTGTGACACTCTCTGAGACACTGTGACACTCTCTGAGACACACTGTGACACTCTCTGAGACACACTGTGACACTCTCCGACACACGGTGATGTTCTCTGAGGCACTGTGACACTCTCTGAGACGCACTGAGACACATTCTGTCTCTCTCGCTGACCCTCAGAGACACACTGTGACACTCTCTGAGACACACTGTGACACTCCCTGCCTCTCTCTGAGACACTCAGTCACTCTCTGAGACACAGTGTGACACACTGTCACATTTTCTGACTCTCTCTCACACTCTCTGAGATGCACTGTAACTCTCTCTGACAGATTGTGACACACTGTGACACTTTCTGACTCTCTCTGACACTCTCATACATAGTGAGACACTCTCTGACTCTCTCTAACACTCTCTGAGATATAGTATGACACACTATGACATTCTCAGACTCTCTCTGACACACTCTGAAACACATGTGACACACTACAACACTCTCTGACACACGGTGACATTTTCAGAGACACTATGTCACTCTCTGTCCCTCTCTGACACTCTCTGAGTCACACTATGACACTCTCTGAATCTCTCTGTCATTCTCTGAGACGCACTGCAACACTCTGTGACAAACGGTGACCCTCTCTTAGACAAATGCTGACCCTCTCTGCCACTCTCTGAGACACACTGTAACACTCTCTGACAGACTGTGACATTCTCTGAGACAAGCACTGACACTCTCTGAGACTCTCTGAGACACTCTGAAATACACTGTAACCTTCTCTGAAAGACTGTGACACACTGTGAAACTCTCTGAGACACACTGTAACACTTTCTGACTCTCTCTGATTCGCTGAAATACACTGTGTCACTCTCTGAGACACACTGTAACACTCTCTGACTCTCTCTGAGACATACTATGACACCCTTTGACAGGTTGTGACACACTGTGACACACTCTGACCCGCTTTGAGATAGACTGACACTCTCTGACACTCTCTGATGCACTCTGTAACAAAATGTGACACTCTCTGACAGACTGTGACAAACTGTGACACTCTCTGTCTTTCTCTGACACTCTCTGAGGCAGACTGTGACACTCTTTGACAGGCTGTGACACACTGTGACACTCTCTGACCCTCTATGAGACCGACTGTGACACTCTCTGACACTCTCTGAAACACACTGTGACACTCTCTGACAGACTGTGACACACTGTGACACTCTCTGAGACACACGGTGACACTCTCTGACTCTATCTGACACTCTCTGAGACACACTGACTCTCTCTGACAGACTGTGACACACTGAGACACTCTCTGAAATTCTCCGAGACACACTGTGACACTCTCTGGCAGACTGTGACACTATCTGACTCTCACTGACACTGTCTGAGACACACTGTGACACTCTCTGACTCTCTCTGACACTCTCTGACTGACTGTAAGACACTATGACAATCTCTGATACACTGTGGCTTTCTCTGAAACACACTGTGGTTCTCTCTGACACTCTCTGAAACATACGGTGACACTCTCGGACAGGCTGTGACACACTGTGACACGTTTTGACTCTCTCTGACACTCTCTGACTATCTCTGACATTCTCTGAAACGTACCGTGTCACTCTCTGACAGGCTGTGACACACTGTGACACGTTTTGACTCTCTCTGACACTCTCTGAAACACACTGTGCCACTCTCCAACTCTCTCTGTCACTCTCTGAGAAACACTGTGACATTCTCTGACAGACTGTGACACACTGTGATACTGTTTGACTCTGTATGAAGCACTCTCTGACTCTCTCTGAGACACACTATGACACTCTGACACACTGTGACACTCTCTGACTCTCTCTGAGACACACTATGACACCCGCTGACACACTGTGACACTCTCTGACTCTCTCTCTCTGACACACTGTGACAATCCCTGACACACAGTGACACCCACTGAGACGCTGTGGCACTCTCTGACACACTGTGACACTCTCTGAATCTATCTGACACACTATGACAATCTCTGACACACTGTGACACTCTCTAAAACACTGTGACACTTTCTGACACTCTCAGAGACATACTGTATCCCTCTCTAAGGCACTGTGATAATCTCTGACGGTCTCTGAGACATACTGCGACACTCTCTAACAGACTGTGACACACTGTGACACTCCCTGACTCTCTCTGACACTCCCTGAGACACACTGTGACACTCTCTGGGACACACTGCTACACTGTCTGACCCTCTTTGACACTCTCTGGGACACACTGTGACACTCTCTGACACACGGTGAAGTTCTCCGAGACACTGTGACACTCTCTGAGACGCACTGTGACACATTCTTATCTCTCTGTCTGACCCTCAGAAACACACTGTGACACTCTCTGAGACACACTGTGACACTCCCTGCCTCTCTCTCTGAGACACTCGATCACTTTCTGAGACAGAGTGTGAAACACTATGGCATCTTCTGACTCTCTCTCACACTCTCTGAGACACACTGTGACTCTCTCTGACAGATTGTGACACACTGTGACACTCTCTGACTCACTCTGAGACACACTGTGACACTTTCTGACACACTGTGACATTCTCTGAGACACTGTGACACTCTCTGAGACACACTGTAACACTCTCTGACTCTCTCTGACACACTCTGAGACCTACTATGACACTCTTTGACATGTTGTGACACACTGTGACACATTCTGACCTGCATTGAGATAGACTGTGACACTCTCTGACACTCTCTGATGCACTCTGTAACACACTGTGACACTCTCTGACAGACTGTGACAAACTGTGACACTCTCTGTCTTTCTCTGACACTCTCTGAGGCAGACTGTGACACTCTCTGAAACACACTGTGACATTCTCTGACAGACTGTGACACTGTGACACTCTCTAAGACATACTATGACTCTCTTTGAATAACTGTGACACACTGTGACACACTCTGACCCTCTCTGAGACGACTGCGACACTCTGACACTTTCTGAAACAGACTGTGACACTGTGACTCTCTCTGAGACACATAGTGACACTATCTGACTCTATCTGAGACAGACTGTGACACTCTCTGACTCTCTCTGACCCTCTCTGAGGAACAACACAACACACTGTGACACTCTCTGACAGATTGTGACAAACTGTGACACTTTCTGACACTCTCTGATGCACGCTGTAACACTACCTAACAGACTGGTACACACTGTGACACTCTCTGACTCGCTCTGACACTCTCAGAGACATACTATGCCACTCTCTGACTCTCTCTGACACTCTCTGAGATACACTGACTCTCGCTGACAGACTGTGACACACTGAGACACTCCCTGAAAATCTCCGAGACACACTGTGACACTCTCTGGCAGACTGTGACACTATCTGACTCTCACTGACACTCTCTGAGACACACTGGGATACTCTCTGACTCTCTCTGACACTCTCTGACCGACTGTGAGACACTGTGACAATCTCTGATGCACTGTGACACTCTCTGAAACACACTGTGGCTCTCTCTGACTGACTGAGACACACTGTGACAAGTTTTGACTGTCTCTGACTCTCTCTGACACTCTCTGAAACGTACGGTGACACTCTCGGACAGGCTGTGACACACTGTGACACGTTTTGACTCTCTCTGACACTCTCTGAAACACACTGTGCCACTCTCCAACTCTCTCTGTCACTCTCTGAGAAACACTGTGACATTCTCTGACAGACTGTGACACACTGTGATACTGTTTGACTCTGTATGAAGCACTCTCTGACTCTCTCTGAGACACACTATGACACTCTGACACACTGTGACACTCTCTGACTCTCTCTGAGACACACTATGACACCCGCTGACACACTGTGACACTCTCTGACTCTCTCTCTCTGACACACTGTGACAATCCCTGACACACAGTGACACCCACTGAGACGCTGTGGCACTCTCTGACACACTGTGACACTCTCTGAATCTATCTGACACACTATGACAATCTCTGACACACTGTGACACTCTCTAAGACACTGTGACACTTTCTGACACTCTCAGAGACATCCTGTATCCCTCTCTAAGACACTGTGATAATCTCTGACGGTCTCTGAGACATACTGCGACACTCTCTAACAGACTGTGACACACTGTGACACTCCCTGACTCTCTCTGACACTCCCTGAGACACACTGTGACACTCTCTGGGACACACTGTTACACTCTCTGACCCTCTTTGACACTCTCTATAGCACACTGTGACACTCTCTGGGACACACTGTGGCTCTCTCTGACACACGATGAAGTTCTCTGAGATGCTCTGACACTCTCTGATACACACTGTGACACATTCTGTCTCTCTGTCTGACCCTCAGAAACACACTGTGACACTCTCTGACACACGGTGACGTTCTCTGAGACACTGTGACACTCTCTGAGACACACTGTGACACTCTCTGAAACACACTGTGGCACTCTCTGACTCTCTCTGACACTCTCTGAGACATACTGTGACACTCTCTAACAGACTGTGACACACTGTGACACTCCCTGACTCTCTCTGACACTCCCTAAGACACTCTCTGAGACACACTGTTACACTGTCTGACCCTCTTTGACACTCTCTGTAACGAACTGTGACACTCTCTGACTCTCTCTGACAATCTCTGAGTCCCACTGTGACACTCTCTGGCATTGTCTGGGACATACTGTGCCTCTCTCTGATATACTTTGACACTCTCTGACTGTCTTTGAGACACGCTGTGCCTCTCCCTGATACACTGTGACACTCTCTGAGACACAATGGGACACACTGAGACCCTCTCTAAGACACACCCTGAGACACACTATGACACTCTGACTCACTGTGACTCTCTCTGAGACACATTGTCACACCCTCTGACTCTTTGAACACACTGTGACTATAATAGAAAACTCCATTTACTGTGAAATTAATTATCCATTTACTGTAAAGTTTAAAGAGAATGCTTTGTTTAAATCAATGCTGTGTTGAGCTTTGTAAACGATGCTTTGATGATGGGTTGCAGTTAGCTTATCTCTGTTTGATTTCTGTAAGCATTCAACTCGACCTTGCGATAGTCGAACTCAGCGAAAGCTGAATAACTGTTATGTCTAGCACCAGGGGATGAGAGGATAACAACTTGAGTTTCCCCAGTCTCTGCCCTTGAGAGTGTGGTAAGGAACTCTATAAGGCAGGTGTCTGTGTAAATGTTTGGGTACTTATTGCATTGAGGCATCTGACTTAGTGTAATGGGTCAATCTTGCAAAATTTTTAATAAAGACCTTTGCTTTGCTCTTGCTAATTATTGAGACAAGTCGATTTAATTTCCATGACAGTAAACTTGGGGGCTCGTCCTGGGACTCCGCGACTGGATGAGATTCTGAAGCTTCCCAGGAAGCGCAGGTGCCAGCGCCTTGAAGGTCTCTCACTTCATCTCGAGCGCTGAATTGGCCCTTTTGAGTGAGAGGACTGGGAATCTGTGGATTGCCCTAGCGCCGGGGTTTCAAATCAATTAAGGTTGGGTAATAGTCGTGGTTTAAGTAATCCTACATAGAGAGTCATTCTTAGAGAATAAATACAGCAGGAAAAGGGTTCAGTGAACTCTCACGTGGTATTAGAGTAAAACTCCAGGGGAAGGGGATTGCTGTCTGAAGAGTGTTTAGGAGACAGCGAGGTTAAGGCTGGTTTTAGACTTGGAACCACCACTGGCTGAGTTGGACTCGCCGAAGGCGTACCAGGTACGTGGTTTCTTGGTTTACGAAAACCAAGGCCTTGAGGCGGACGTGCTCAATGTGAGAGGGGACCTCCGGAGGGAAAAGAAAGTATAAAGGGAAAAGATAACTGTACCACGAGAGCGAGAGACAGAGAGAGAGAGAGAGAGAGAGAGAGAGAGCTGAACACTTTTGATGTTACACTAAAAATGGGTTCTGGCAAGAGCGAACAAAGGGGGAGTCCACACAAAATTTGGAATGGCCAACCAAAAATACAATACATGCTAAATAAGTACGGCCCAGAATGTGTAAAGCAATTAGAATTGTGGATTAAGGAATGTGGTTTTCCGAAGGGAGGAAGTTTTAGTAAAAAACAGCTGGAAATATGAAGGTTGAGATAGGAGGAGAGAGAGAAGGAGAAAAGGAACGGAAAGATCGAAGCTATGAATTGGAGTGCTTCTTGTATGTGGAAGGCTGAGGCTGATATCAGAGAAAGGAGTTCTCAAGTAAAGGATCGATCAAATACACGTACAGCCACCAGTGCCCATGTGGGAAACAACCTAACGAAGCTGTACAGGGTCTTAAATGTGTTTCAGACCCTGACCTTGATGACTGCCCTCCGAGACCTGCAGCCCCCCTACGGGATCTGCCTGGTGAAAGTTCCACGTCAGCGACCACCACCTCAGGGCCTGCTGGATCACCAATAGCACACCATACCCACAACAGACCGAAGCAAGAAGGCCAAAAGAAGGACGACCACTCCAAGATGGAAAGGCATCCAAGGCCTGTCCGTGATCACCCCCTGATGGATGATGAGTCCGTGAGCGTACTGGTGTACGATCATCTAACCAGGTCGTTCTGCAAGCCCCAATGGTTGAAGTTGCAGGTCCAGAAGGGCGCCCAGTGTTGGCCCACCAGCCATGGACCATGAAGGATCTGGAAAGTGCCTTTGGGCAGTTGCCTGACCCACGCGAGGTTGGAGCTAATAAGAAGTGACAAAGTTCTGTACTGAGTTCCGTCCCACGTCACAAGAGATGAGATGTCTCCTGGGATGAAAACTAGGTGCCAATGTCACCAAACACAAGGATACCTGGCCAGCTGCAAACGTCCATGCCAGAGCAGCCAACCCACAAGTGGAAGAGAAGGGAGACTTTAATGCTTTTGTTACAGTGCTGGGAACCGCCTGTAGGGAGGCATTCCCAGTGTGAATGGACATGACCAAAACAGCAATGTGAAAACAATGGGAATGTGAGAGAGTGTCCCAGTACCTCACTGAAGTCCATAACACCCATAGTGCACTGAGACGGCATGAGGACATAACGACGGCAGAAATCACACTGTATGAGGCACACCTGAGGAACAGCTTCATCAATGGAAAGAAGGCAGAAATAGTGAAAAAGGTAAAAGACCTGGGACACGGGAAAGCTGAATGTGATAGAACAACATGCAATACATGCTGAAATATTGCTTACCCAAGAGAAGGATAATCAGAAACTAAAGATGGAACAGCAAACACATAAAGCTCAGCTTACTCTGATGTAAATGGTCACCCAGCTGTTGGAGGGAGGTGCTGCAGGAAGAGAGAGAGGCAGAGGAGGAGGTCACGGAAGAGGAAGACGTCACAAAAGAGGCACTGATAGAGGGAGATCTGGTGGGTGATTTGTTTGCAGAGCAATGGACCACTGGGTGAGACGGTGCCCCACACAGAAAGCCTCACTCGGCCCTCGAGGTGGGACATGAGGGTGACTAACAGGGGAAGGCTGAGGTGGAGGTGGGCAGCCCACAAGGTACAGGGAAGACTCTTTCCTTTATGCTTGGCAACGAAGACTCGCTTTTGCTAATCTCTTCTACTAACCTTTCACACACTGAGACATATCACACCTCAATGTTCAGCACTGAGATTGCAAAGTGTGGATGGTATGTCCTATATCACAATGATGTGTATAAGTCGATGCCCACCTCTATATTATATGTGAAAGTACATCAGTTCCCTTTTTGGTAGACACAGGGCCACATACTCAATCCTTACATTAGGCCCGTTTAGACAATCGACACAAATAAAGATTAGTGAAAGGTTCCTGAACACAATGGGTGCATCAGGAGTCATGGTGCGGGAGAGATTTTCTGCACCTCTACTAAAAGGGAAACATTCCAATTCTCCTTCTTGTTATCGGAATTTTGTCCTTTAAATTTGATGGGCCGGGATCTCATACGGAGACTGGGATTGGATTTGATCAGTACTCCGACGGGCTTGTAGATAATTCAAAGAAACGATTTACCCAGTGGAGGCTGGAAAATATGACCTACGACCCCTGATGTATGTCTATGAGTGGCTATTAATCCAGAGAGAGATAAGTTCAGTCAGCAATTCCCTCGCCCTGGAAGCAAGTAATTATATTAATCCTATTTAACACCAATTTTCTTGCTGGAGACATGCTGCACTGCACAGCACACATACATCACGTTGGCCCTGACGAACCATATGAGAAGGATTGGTTCAGGAGATTGGTGAAACCAGATCAGTTGTTATTGTGGGAATTTTATTGGAACTTATCTAAAGTATCTGTGACGGCAAGTCGACCCTATCTTGTTGATGTGGAAGGTTCTGGTCTCACGTGTCACTGGCGAAGGTGTCTAGTGACAGGTGGTAGGATTTAGGAGCATGGGTGCTAAAGGCACAAAGAATGAAAGGTTGGGTCTTCAGGGATGATGTGGGTATCTAGTTAAATGCAGATATGCGGACATATAAGAATAAATTAAACTGGCAAAATCAGGCAGATAGGACAGTCCAGGTAAGGCCCGCTAGCCCTGAGAAGCCTAGGGAGATAGCCTGGCATTTCCCTAAGATTGAAGTCTCAAACCCAAGATTAAAAATGGTCCCTACTGAGTTGTGGACAAAGGGCAAACATGATATGGGACTCATATGGGACTGTGAGCCCATAAGGATAACCCCAAAGTCTGAGTATCGTCCTTGTAGAGCACAATACCTGTTAAAACCCGAAGGCAAAGAAGGAATTACTCCAGTCTTTGAATCCCTCCTAAAAGCTGGAGTGATAATCCTTTGTGTAAACTCACCGGTGAGGACCCCCATTTATCCGTTCAAAAAGACAAACAGTCCCGGTGAACCGGAGGAATGGAGATTTGTTCAAGACCTGCTGTCAATGACGCTGTTGTTCCACATGCCCCAAACATTCACAATCCCTATACTATATTGGCTCAAATTCCACCGGACAGGAAATGGTTCCCTGTTGTGGATTTAACAAATGCCTCCTTTAGTGTACCGGTGCACCCAGATAGTCAATTCTGGTTCGCTTTTTCATTCAAAGGGAAATCATATACCTTCACGCGAGGTTACTGTGAGTCTCCCACCATATATAATGGGGCTCTACACAGGAGTCTGGAGACTCTTGTTCCAACCCCTGGGTCAGTGCTGCTGCAGGATGTAGATGATTGCTTGACTGCGACACCAACAAAGGAACAATGTGAGAAGTAGACCCTTCCGTTGCTCTGCCATCTAACGCGGGAAGGGCACAAAGGCAGTCTCACAAAGCTACAATTTATGCAACAACAGGTGAAGTTCTTAGGTCACCTAATATCTGAACAAGGGAAGGCTATTGGTCAAGACAGAGGTCAAGCAATCCAGCAAATTCCAAAGCCTCATACGAAGAGACAATTGCTCTCCTTTTTGGGTATATGCTCCTACTGTAGGATGTTTATCGCACATTACACAACCCTTGAGGCTCCCTAAGTGACATAGCCCATGGAAAAGGGTTGCAGAACCGGAGTCCATTACAGTGGACCCCAGAGGCCGAGAGTGCCTTTGCTGAATTAAAAAGGGTCTCTCCAAACTACACCTACACTGGGATTCTGAACCCAAACCAGCCTTTTGTACAAACTGTAGATGATTAGCGTGGCTGCATGACATCTGTGCTGTTCCAGGATCATTGGGGAAGATTGAGGCCGGGAGCATATTTTTCAGCTAAACTTGACCCTGTAGCAGCAGGATTGTCTCAATGCCTGTGAGCTGTGGCCGCAGCTGAAAAGGCTGTTGGAGCATCCAGGGATATAGTCGGCTGTGGTGAATTAACCCTTCTGGTCCCACATGCAGGATCCTGACTGCTTTCCGAGCAAACGACCGCACACATTTCAGCAGCACGTTGGCTCCGATACAATACTGTGTTATTGGAGACGCCTAACATTATAATAAAGCGATGTAACGCCCTTAACCCTGCTAGCCTTCTCCCCACAGAAGGAGACAGACCCACATGATTCTGTTGCTGTAACTAATGAAATTTGCAGCCCTAGATCAGATTTGCAGGATTGACCATGTCAGAATTCAGATATGGAGATTTTTGTGGATGGGTCAGCATTCAGGAGCAAGGGGACAGGCCAGAATTGTGTTGGGTATGATGCAGTGACTATGTACGAGGTAGCCAAAGTGGGATCACTCCCTTCTCATCTGTCAGTGCCAGCAGCGGAGCTGATTGCCTTGGCTGAGGCCTGTAAGTTGCCTGAGGGAAGGACAGTGAATATTTACACCGATAGCAGATATGCCTTTAGGGTTGTACATGATTTTGGAACCCTGTGGAAACACAGGGGATTCTTGGCCTCCACCGGAAAGCCCATCACACACTGCGACCTGATTTCCGACCTCCTGGAAGCAGTCCTGTTGCCTAAATCAATCGCTGTGTATAAGTGTGAAGCTCACACAAATAATAATGATCTTATTTCCCAAGGCAATGCGAGGGCAGACTCAGCAGCAAGAACGGCAGCCCAGCAGCTGCCAACTGAGCAGATTGACATGTGTATGGCGAAGAGGTGGCTTGGACCATTTCAAGTGCTCCTCACAACACAGACAGCAGTTAAGATCGCAGAAAACCAAGTGGATACACACCAGCCATTATAGGCGTGTAGCTGGGCCCGAGGAGATATCGGACAGCACCAGAACCAATTAAGTGCAAGTAGTGATTAGAAGCCTCATACGGTTATGGAGCTGCCGCAGCTCACACATGGGCTGTGTACAGGGCACACCAGAGCAAGGGAAGATACCACCACAAAGCTGTGTTTCGGGTAGGTGGTATCTGAGGAAAGGCCTGGTGTTTCCTAAACTTTTTTTGATGTATAACTATTACGGCTCTGTATTTCTTTGTAGTTGTTGCTGTAGTTGGGCTTGATGTCATAAAATGACAAAAAGGGGGAAAATGAAATAGGAAATTATCCATTTACTGTGAAATTAATTATCCATTTGCTGCGAAATTTAAAGAGAATGCTTTTCTTTAATTCAATGCTGTACTGATCTTTGTAAACGATGCTTTGATGAAGGGTTGCAGTCAGCTTAACTCTGTGTGAATTCTGTAAACATTCTACTTGACCTTGCGATAGTCGAACTCAGTGAAGGCTGAAGAACCATTATGTCTGAAAGACCAGGGAGTTGCCCTTGAGAGTGTGATAAGGAACACTATATGGCAAGCATCTGTACAATGTTTCAGTGCTCTTTGTATTAAGGCATCTGGCGTAGCGTAGTGAGTCAATCCTGCAGGATTCAAAATAAAGACCTTTCTTTGCTCCTGCTAATAGTTGAGTAGATTTAATTTCCACGACAATGACCCTTGATTGTGTTTTAGTTGAGAAAATCTACAGCACCATCTTCATTGATCTGCTCTGATACTAGCTTAATAAACTGACCTTTCTTGTCGATACATGTGTTTTCCATTTGCGTCTCTATTCTAGTTGTTTTGTGTAAATCCAATGTTTCTGAGGAACAGATTATTCTCCCCAAATGGTGGACTCTAGAAGTCTCCTCAATATTTTAATTATATTATATTGGTTGTTCTTTATTACAGGGTTTGTCTCTTCTTTTATGAAAAGAGATGATAATTGAAAACTCTTCAGTCCTCTGACAACATTTCCATATCTATGGAGCATTAAATAGTTAAGATCAATCACTTTGCTGTTGTGTCTATTCCTCAGAAACACTCAGACATCCCATCCAGACTGATCAAATGTATTAATTTACCATGGTATAAAACAAATTGGTTTGAATGGGGTTAAGTGAACCTGCTCGTTCAGTGATTGTAGTTAATGTCATTCTCCATGCATCAAATTATTTCACTAAAAGGTTTACTTCCTATGAATAAGGGGGTCTTACAATATTATCACATAGTATCCGTAGGAACTTCACTTGCAGCACTACCCAGGATCAACAGTTCAAGAATGAGGGAGAGAAGAGATCAGAGTCTGAGAACAATGCACTGGAGTGTTCCAACAATGGACCAGAATATGGGAACAATAGACTGGAATGTTCCAAAACTGACCAGGGGTTTACATTTGGGTCTTCACAATCTTCCTCAAGATTGGGTGGACCTTAAGTGTGCTTTGGCTGATTCAAGCTGATTTCTATCCTCTCCTCACTATTATTCCTGGTAAGTCTTTCTATCTGACTATGAATTCATCAATCTTTGTTGAACTAACTTACTGTCCTCATAATTTAAATACTGAGAAATAGGAAGCTGTTGCCATGACTTCTGTCCACAAACTCCATTCCTAACCAAGCAATTTTAAAGCCAATATCTGAAGTGGAATCAAACTGCGTATAACTCCAACATGTACTTCGGCTCTAAGCTGATATCTATTTCCATATTCTCTCCAGCATCAATCCTGTTCACTATCAACTCCGCAATATCTCAGGTCTACCATTTTGTCTCAGTCTACCTGCTGAATAAACCATCATCTGCACCTTTGTTATATCCAGATTCAACTGTTCCTATTCTCTTCCTGCCACAAATAATTATACCAGAAATGGTTCTGTTCGTCGAGTTGGGAATTTGTGTTACAGACGTTTCGTCCCCTGTCTAGGTGACATCCTCAGTGCTTGGGAGCCTCCTGTGAAACACTTCTGTGATCTTTCCTCCGGCATTTGTAGTGGTTTGAATTTGCTGCTTCCGGTTGTCAGATCCAGCTGTCCGTTGCAGTGGCCGGTAAATTGGGTCCAGGTCGATGTGCTTAGTGATTGAATCTGTGGATGAGTGCCATGCCTCTAGGAATTCCTTGTCTGTTCTCTTTTTGGCTTGTCCTATAACAGTAGTTATACTGACAACCGCAAGCGGCAGATTCAAACCACTACAAATGCCGGAGGAAACATCACAGAAGCGCATCATAGGAGGCTCCCAAGCACTGAGGATGTCACCTAGACAGGGGACGAAACGTCTGCAACACAAATTCACAGCTCGGCGAACAGAACCACAACAACGATCATCCGAGCTACAAATCTTCTCACAAACTTTGACCAGAAATGTTGTGTGTTCTCCCTGAAAGGTGCTGACTTCAGGAGAGTCAGTGGGATTGTGATAATATCACTACACTTGCAATCAGAGCCCCAGGCTATTACTGTGGATAGTCAGAGCCTTTTTTCCCAGGATACTCATCTCAATAACAAGGGGACATAGTTTTAAGGTAAGAAGGGAAAATTTAAAGGAGATGTGAGACAGCTTTTTTACACCGATGGTGATAAGTACCTGAAATGTGCTTCTGAAAGGTAATGGTGGAGGTGGATACAATAGCAATTTCTTGAATAGGTAGGGAATCAAGGGATATGGACCATGAAAAGATAAATGGTTTTTCATTTGGAAAGGCATCAAGTGTGAGCACAGTCTTGGTGGGCTGAAGGGCCTGTTCCTGTGCTGTACTGTTCGTTATTCATTACTCTCTGTTTCCTCTATAGTTTAGATTAGATGAGATTAGTTACAGTGTGGAAACAGGCCCTTCGGCCCAACAAGTCCACACCGACCCATTCCCCTACATTTACCCCTTCACCTGTTTGAGGTTTGGGAGTTCTTTAAAGACGAGCAACAACTGCCAATTTCCGAGCACCGTCCGACAACTCATCCGCTTTATCCTCAATTACAATGTCTTCACCTTTGACAACAGGTTCTTCATCCAGACACATGGTTCAACCACGGGGACCAAATTTGCACCCCAATATGCCAACATCTTTAGGCACATGTCTGAACAAGATTTCTTCTCTACGCAGGACCTCCAACCAACACTATACACCAGGTACATCAACGACATTTTCTTCCTCTGGACCCATGGCGAGGAGTCACTGATAAAACTACACAGTGATATCAACAAATTTCATCCCATCATCACACTCACAATGGACTACTCTCTACTGTCTCATTTTGGACACATGTATCTCCATCAAGGATGGGCACCTTACTCTACTGCAAACCCGCAGATAACCTCACAATGCTACACTTCTCCAGCTTCCACCCAAAACATATTAAAACAGCCAGACCCTATGGACAAACCCTACACATACACAGAATCTGGTCAGATGAGGAGGAGTTGTTTAAAAGAGTTAAATCATCTCCTTGGTACACTGTGCAGTACGTTCTAAGTGTTGAATACAAGATTCTCTGCAACTCTTTAGAGGGGCTGAATGGTTTATTCCTGTGCCTCAGTAATAGCCATGAGGAATTCTGTCAGAGACGTGTTGTGTGACATTACATGGGAGCTATGAGCTCCAGTTGGCCATTCGGTCTCTGATACACCATTCAGACAGATCAGAGCTCATCTGACTGTGGCTGAACTCCCTGTCCATCTCTGTTCCCAATAAACATGGGCTTCCTCGACCATCAAGGAGCTACTGAGCTCAGCCTTGAATATCTTCACTGCTCCATGCAGATGAGAATGCCACAGTTATCACATCCCTCAGGACAAAGGAGCATCCTCACCTCAATCTGAAATGGGAGCACCCTTACATTTAAAGCGATTGTCCTTGGACCAAATCACCTCCTATTTGTGACATGATGCACAACAAATCAGAACAGATGTAGACCATTCAACCACAACAAACCTGACCCACATAAGCACTGGCTGTCTAGTTGATCAAATATCTATCAAATTCAGCCTTCACTGCTCTCTGGGCAACACATTATCAGATCCATCCTTATCTTAGTCTGAAATGGAAGAGGCCACATTTTCAAACATTCTCCAGTTCCCCTAGTTCGACACACCCACACGTGGGGATCCATCCTCTCAGCATCCAGCCTGTGAAGTCCTCTCAGGGTCAGTTATGTCTCAATATGATCATGCCTATTTCTGCTGAACTTCAAAGGGTATACATCCAAACAGCGCAACATTTCCACGTGGGATGAACTGGTCATCCCAGGAATCAACTGAGTGAGCTATGTCCATACACCTTCTCGTGTAATTAAATTCATTCTGAGGTAAAGAGATTTTAAAAAGCCCGATACAGTCCTCCAGCTGTGATCTCAGTAAAACTGGGAACAGCTGCAGCAACGCTTCCTTCATGGGTGACTCCATTGTAAGAAACATTAAAATTGAGACAAGAGCCGGAAGACACTTGATTTCTTAAGTCTTAAAGAAGGCAACTTTGTTTGGTTAAGATTCGGAGATGCCGGTGTTGGACTGGGGTGTACCAAGTTAAAAATCACACAATACCACGTTATAGTCTAACAGGTTTAATTGGAAGCTCACTAGCTTTCGGAGCGACGCTCCTTCATCAGGTGATAGTGGAGGGCTCGATCGTAACACAGAATTTATAGCAAAAATTTACAGTGTGATCTAACTGAAATTATACATTTAAAAATTGATTGTCTGTTCAGCCTAACATCTGTTAGAATACAGTGATAGTTTCACTTCTGTCATGTGTAAATCACAAAACCCTTTTGTTTAAAGTTGCATTCTCGGGTTAGCTGTTAACAATGGTGATAGCTAGACAATATGCTGAAGGTGTTAGCCCCCTGTGTTCTCTGTCTATGACCTGATGTTTAGATTGATTCTAATCTAAAAAGTGAGATAACAGAGTTTTCCATAAATTCATACATTTTTGAGCTCAGAGTTCTACATGAATGTATGCAGCTTTTGAACAAACTACATGTAGTATATGTGTGCATGTGGGTCTTTGTGTGTGTGTCTGTCTGGGGTGGGGGTTGTGAGTGTGAGAAAGTGTGTGTGTGTGTGTGTGTAGTGAGTGCAGAGCGTCTTAAGTCTGTGAGGGGGTGCATGTTTGGGAGTATGTGTGTCTATAAGGGTGTGTGTGGGTGTCTGTGTGTGCGTCTGTGTGTACGTGTGTCCGTGTGCATGTGAGGGTGTGTGTGTAGGAATATCTGTGTGTGGGTGTAGTGCACTGGTGATCACCTGTAATGTGACATGAACCACAGGTCCCGGTTGAGGCCCTCCCTATGGGTATTGAACTTAGCTATCAGCCTCTGCTCGGCCACTTTCCTCTGCTGCCTGTCCCGAAGTCCACCTTGGAGGATGGTCACCCGAAGGTCAGAGGCTGAATGTCCTGGACCGCTGAAGTGTTCCCGAACTGGGAGGGAACCCTCCTGTCTGTTGATTGTTGTGTGGTCCCCATTCTTCCGTGACCAAAATTTGATTAATTTTAAAGTAGCAATGGTTTTTTTCTGTGGGAAATCATGTCACACGAACTTGACTGATTTTTTTGAAGAAGTAACAAAGAGGATTGATGAGGGCAGAGCGGTGAACGGGATCCGTATGGACTTCTGTAAGGTGCTTGACAAGGTTCCCCATGGAATACTGGTTAGCAAGGTTACATCATATGGAATACAGGGAGAATTAGCCATTTGAATTGACTCAAAGGCAAGAGGTAGTGGTGTAAGGTTGCTTTTCAGACTGGAGGCCT
Organism: Chiloscyllium punctatum; assembly: GCF_047496795.1. Lineage (NCBI taxonomy): Eukaryota > Metazoa > Chordata > Chondrichthyes > Orectolobiformes > Hemiscylliidae > Chiloscyllium > Chiloscyllium punctatum. The sequence continues at coordinate 270,416 of NW_027309973.1, read as the reverse complement.
ATGCCCAGTGGTGTGCTCCAAGGATCGGTGCTGAGTCCACTGCTTTTCATCATTTATATACATGATTTGGATGCAAACATAGGAGGTATAGTTAGTAAGTTTGCAGGTGGCAACAAAATTGGGGGTGCAGTGGACAGTGAAGAAAGTTTCCTCAGAGTACAATGGGATCTTGATCAAATGGGCCAATGGGCCGAGCAGTGGCTGTTGGAGTTTAGTTTAGATAAATACGAGGTACTGCATTTTGGAAAAGCAAGTCAGAGCACGTCATTTCCAATTAAAGGTAAGGGTGTGTTGCTGAACAAAGAGACATTGGAGTGCAAGTTCATAGTTCTTTGTAAGTAGAGTTGCAGGCAGATAGGATAATGAAGAAGACATTTGGCATGCTTTCCTTCATTGGTCAGATGATTGAGTATCGGAATGAGGAGGTCATGTTGTGGCTGTACAGGACATTGGTTAGGCCACGTGCAATTCTGGTCTCCTTCCAAACGAAGAATGTTGTGAACCTTGAAAGGGTTCAGAAAATATTTACAAAAATATTGCCAGGGTGGAGGATTTGAGCTATAGGGAGAGGCTGAAATAGTCTGGGGCTGTTTTCCCTGGAGTGTTGGAGACTGCTCAAGTTTCATAAAATCACGAGGGGCATGGATCGGACGAAGTCTTTTCCCTGGGGTGAGAGAGTCCCAAATTGGAGGGCATAGGCTTAGAGTAAGAGGGAAAGATATAAAATGGACCAAAGGAGACAACTTTTTCACATAGAGGATGGTGTGTGTATGGAATGAGCTACCAGAGGAAGTAGTGGAGATTGGTACAATTACAGCATTTAAAAGGCATCTGGACGGGTATATGAATAGTAAAGTTTAGAGGGATACAGGCCAGGTGTTGGCAATAGAGACTAGATTAGGTTAGGATATCTGGTTGGCATGAATGAGGTGGACCGAAGGGCTTGTTTCCATACTGTACATCTCTATGACTAAGTGTAGTATATCAGAGCATTTAGGGCTCCCTTAGTGACAACAAGGGTGTGTTTGCACTGTGGTGATATTTACACTCTAAATCTACACATCTGTACATGACAAACACCTCAACGTACAGAGACCAGGAGGGCAATCTGTCAAGACTTGAATTCTCTAATCAGAGACTGTGAGAACGAGAACATTTCTGGGTGGCATGGTAGATGGATGTAGCTTCACAAATCAAAATACGTGTATCCTTCAGTTCCTTTGTTAAAAAAACTTCCTCATTTAAACTGACTAACAGTTCCAGTATCCACTGTCGTTTGTGGAAGAGAGTTCCAAACCTCTCCCACCCTTTGTGTGTAGATGTGCATCCGAACATTCCTCCTGAACGCTCTGGCTCTCATTCTCAGACTGTGCCTCCTCGGTAGAGAATTGCCAGCCAATGGAAATCATTTATCTTTTTCTGTTAATGTCTTGGAGGATTTCACTCAGATCAGCCCTTAACCTTCAAGATCCTTGTGAACACAGGCTTCGTTTGTATATCAAAAAACAGAAATTGTTCAGCAGGTCTGGCAAGCATCTGTGAGAGAGTAAGTAGAGTAAATGTTTCATGTCCGGAGACCCTTCTTCAGAACTAAGTTACATGATTTCTCTTCATACCTTCAGAATATACGAAACCAGAACAGAGGAGAGAATACTTAAGTCAGGACATTCTGCAGCAGCAGTGACTTTGAGAGTCTCCGTCAATGGAAAATTGTACCATGAACGCTGCTCACTGGATTGTTATCACTGTTCTGGGGTCTGGATATGGCTGACCAGTCAATGAGATGGTGACGTTGTTGTTCAAAAGGTAAAACCAGAGAGCAGATCAGCAGCAGATTAAAGTAAGTCCAAAATGTCTTTATGCCACACCAAGAACACCAATAATAACAAGGATGGTGTAGGACACCTTCTCCACCTGCTGAGTTGGTCAATGCATGTTTCCATGTGAGGTGATCTGTCCCTTCAGGCAGCTGACAAGCTCCTTGTTTGAAACTCTGGGCTGATGTATTCCCAGAGATGCTGCCTTATACTGTCTGAAAGCTCCTTTGGGAGATTGACACGACAGCATTGCTCAGCTTTGTGTCAAAACTCTGACAATGAACAAACTCATTACAATAACAAGTTTAATCCCAATTATGAAGGAGCGTTGTTGTTTAGTATATCATAATGAAATAGCAAAAAACAGAACCTGGAATCTCCCAGCAATAATGCTGCCCACACAAATACCGCGAGCCCCATCACGAGATCACAAATAATTTCAACCAATGCTGCATCGAGCCAGTTTATTCCATGTGTGAAAATATATCTCAGAGCTGTTATTCTGTTCTCTAGAGTAGGAGCTGCCCTCTTCAAACAAGAGCATTTCACTCACTGATTGAAATGTGATTCTTCATACACACTGAATGTGTGCCTTACTGCCGAGGTCAGCATTTATTCCTCATCCCTAATGGCCCAGGTTCCAGGGGTACATGAAGGGCTTTCCTGGAGGAAGGGGATTGAGTGAACAAGATGGGCTTCCAACAATGGAGGTATCACTGATGTCACTCTTATTGTCATTCTCCATCCTTCCCAAAGGGCAACTAGGGATGAGTAATAAACACTGGCCCAGCCAGTGATGCCCACATCCCATTAATGGATACGAATAAAGTGATAATAACACTGGGAGTTCGATCTACCTTATAGGCCCGTGTCTGTATTCATCAGGATCATACCCATGTGTGGGGATAGGTGCCTTTTCCAAACTACAATCATAACCACCACTATCCCGAGATATTTCATGGGGAGTGTAGTTAGGATCACAGCTGGATGTGAGAGGAGCCGAATTCATGGATGACAGGCTATGGGCATGTGATGGCATGGCCTGTTCCCTCACATTTACTTAAGGGTGGTCCCTGTCAATGTCCCCTCTATCTCCACATTATCTGGGAGGACGATATGATAAGCCATCTAAATACATTTTTAAAAATATAATTCCGTTAATTGGGACATCATCCTAACTCCGTCACTTGGGATAATTGGAGCCCCTATCACTGAGAGTGCCCTTGCAGTTGCCATTAAACCAGACCTTGGTGAGCTGCTGTAATTGGGGTGGATGGTGGCTCAGTGGTCAGCATTGCTGCCTCACAGCACCAGGGACATGGGTTCATTTCCAGTCTTGGGCGACTGTCTGTGTGGGGTTTGCACATTCTCCCCGTGTCTGCATGGGTTTCCACCCACAGGCCAAGGATATGCAGGTTCGGTGAATTGGCCATGCTAAATTGTTCATAGTGTTAGGTGCTTTGTCAGGGGTAAATATAGGGTAGGGAAATGGGTCTGGGTGGGTTCCTTTTCAGAGGGCCAGTATGGGCTTGTTGGGCTGAAGAGCCTGTTTCCATATTATAGGGAATGTAATTTAAACTGACAGTGAGAGATATTGGGGTGGGTCTTCTCCTGGAACAAATGTTTACACTATTTGTCACAAATTTGCTGTGGTGCTTTCCCTTGGCTGGCCTGTCTGAACTCCTCCCTCATCCTGTTCCTGCAGATACTGCACAGGGTGTCCCAGCAATAATGACTGTGGGCAACAAAACTGCATTCTGTGGAGTATCTACAGCTCAGAGACCCAGAGATGGAGAGCAGGAGGAAGTCTGTGATTTTGCTCCTCACCATGTCTTGGAGCTTCATCCTCCTGTTGTTCATCTATGTTTTAAGTTTCTTACATTATGTTATTCAAGGAGTCCATCCTGAAGATGACTCACTTTTCCTGCATAACTTCACAAAACTTGGTTATATGCTGCAGACCCTAAGTTGGTGCACAAACAAGTTTATTTTTGCAGCAACATTATCTCGGTTCAGAGTGAAGATCACTAACACAGCAGAGGAACGACTTACACAAATTCCTTGCATAATGAATATATAAAACTCCTTAGTGAAGCCACAGGAGGGTCCTGTTGTTCCCGACATGAAACAATTTTTCAAATTCATTCATGGGATGTTGGCATCACTGCCAGGCCCAGTATTTATTACCCATCCCTAGTTGCCCCTTGAGAAGTTGGTGGTGAACTGCCTTCTTGAACCGCTATTGTCCATGTAGTTCAACCCATAACGTTGTTAGGGAAGGAATTCTAGGAATTTGACACAGGGATATATTTCCTCTTCAAGATGGTGAGAAGCTTGCAAGGCAATTTACACTAGGTGGTGTTCCCATGTATTTGTTGCCATTGTCCTAAATGGAAATGGCTGTGGGTTTGTAAGGTGCTGTCTGAGAATCTTTGGTGAATATCTGCACTGCATTTGTAGGTGGTACACACTGCTGCTACTGAGTATCTTTGGTGGAGGGAGTGGATATTTGTGGGTGGGGTGCCAATCAAGCAGGTTGCTTTGTCCTGGATGGTGTCAAATTTCTTGAGTGTTTATTGGAGCTGCATTCATACAGGAAAGTGGAGCATATTCCATCACATCCTACAGAGAATCTTTATCCCAGTGTAGAGGCAGGTTTGAGCTGGGAACCAGCAGATTCCCCATCTTAGCATAATCCAAAGGAATTGTCCAGGAAAGTGAAATTTCCTACTGGGTAAGTCCTATCAGCTTGGAACCCTCTAAGTGTCCATCAAAAATCAAATTCTTCAATGGGTACTGAGCCAGTTAAACAGACGAGTTAATCTGTCAATATTCCATGTCAACCAACCCTATACTAATGTCCCAAATAGCGACCTATGAGCTGTTGTGAAGTGAGAAATCGTGGCAGGTGATTACATAATATTATTAGAACCCACTCACCAAAGAAATGGCTGGCCTCGATTTTTCAGCATCAAGCTTTCAGTTTCTTTGGGCTGCTTATCCATTGCAGTCTCATCAGAAATTTCCTGCCATTGGTTACGATGCAGAGGTCGAACGTCTCTGTTAATTAAACCAAACACCCAGAGAGTCTTGGTTCACTCTGTAATCTGTTAAAGTAAAAGGGACAGAGAACTCTAAAATTCCAATACATTAAGAAAATTATAATCATTTTCTTAGCTCTAATACTAAACACTAAACAACAACTGTTCACAAATCCAAGTCGTCTTCTTTTACCTACTTAGTATCTGACTCCAACACCACAAAAGTACACTGTTCCAATTATTAAACTCGACACTTATTAAGCATTGCTTTAACTTAATCTCAAGACCAAACAGGTTCCTCTGAATTCAATCCTCTGGCTGCTGATCTCGCTGGGCAATCTTGTTTCGTTTTTTTCACTGTTTGAAGGTTTTACATGAAAAGGTACTTTGGTTAAAATTGTTTTCTAATTTCTTTGAGAGGAAGATGCGAGATGGCCATTTCGCTCTCGGGCTCGGCAGCAGTTGCTCGCTATTCGATGGCAGTTGCTCTGCCTCATACTTTCAAAATACCGGGTTTATATAACACCCACGACTAAATAAACTCTTAGAATCAGTATCAAGGTGTCAAAACAATCAAACCAAATGCCAGTGGTTGCTGGTATCCTGGGCACAACTTAAACTAATTGGGTAAATTGGAATTGTGGTCAAAACAGCAGCCAAACCTCAAGAACATATATCTATTTTGGAACAGCTCATCTCTCAGATGGCAGGTGAGGCTGTGCTTAAATTCAAAAAGCACTTTCTATCTTGCAGCCAACATACACTCTATTGGCTTTGGAACAATGTGGATTCGTTGGTTACAGTTCCAGATACAGACCGTACATCCATCTGTACTGTCACCAAAAAACCAGTTTCACCGAAACTGCAGTCACCCCTCCCCCAGACTGATCCCTACTCAACACTGCAATATCCCCCTCACTGACTGATCCCTACCCGACACTGCAATCACCCCCTCCCTGAATGATCCCAACCCAACACTGCAATCACCCCCTCCCTGAATGATCCCAACCCAACACTGCAATCTCCCCCTCCCTGACTGATCCCTACCCAACACTGCACTATCCCCCTCCCTGACTGATCCCTCCCCAACACTGCAATCTCCCCCTCCCTGACTGATCCCAACACAACACTGCAATCCCCCCTCCCTGACTGATCCCAACACAACACTGCAATCTCCCCTCCCTGAATGATCCCTACACAACACTGCACTCACCCCCTCCCTGACTGATCCCTACCCAACACTGCAAGCTCCCCCTCCCTGACTGATCCCTACCCAACACTGCCATTCTCCCCTCCCTGACTGATCCCTACCCAACACTGCAATCACCCCCTCCCTGACTGATCCCTACCCAACACTGCAATCACCCCCTCCCTGACTGATCCCTACCCAACACTGCAATCACCCCCTCCCTGACTGATCCCTACCCAACAATGCAATCACCCCTCCCTGACTGATCCCTACACAACACTGCAATCACCCCCTCCCTGACTGATCCCTACACAACACTGCAATCTCCCCCTCCCTGACTGATCCCTACACAACACTGCATTCTCCCCCAACCTGACTGATCCCTAAACACTGCAATCTCCTCCTCCCTGACTGATCCCTACCCAACACTGCAATCACCCCCTCCCTGACTGATCCCAACCCAACCCTGCAGTCTCCCCCTCCCTGACTGATCCCTACCCAACACTGCAATCTCCCCCTCACTGACTGATCCCTCCCCAACACTGAAATCACCCCCTCCCTGACTGATCCCTACCCAACACTGCAATCTCCCCCTCCCTGACTGATCCCTACCCAACACTGCAATCTCCCCCTCCCTGACTGATCCCTACCCAACACTGCAATCACCACCTCCCTGACAGATCCCTACCCAACACTGCAATCACCCCTTCCCTTACTGATCCCTACCCAACACTGCAATCTCCCCCTCCCTGACTGATCCCTACCCAACACTGCACTCACCCCCTCCCTGACTGATCCCTACCCAACACTGCAATCTCCCCCTGCCAAGGTAAAAAGAATACCTAGAGAGAAAATAGGACCCTTCAAGGACCAAAGTGGACATGTGTGTGCAGAATCACAGGAGTTATTTCTCCTCTGTGTTGACTGTGGAGAAGGACATGAAGGCCTGGGAACTTGGGAAAGTTAGTGATGATCTCTTGGGGTCAGACCATATCACAGGAGAGGATGTGTTGAATGCATTAGAATGTATGAAGGTGGATAAATCTCCTGGACCTGACCAAACATATCCAACAGCACCTCAAGAGATGAGGGAAGTACTTGTGGGGTCCCTGCTGATCTTTTTGCCTCACTGTTAGCCACTGGCCCTCTGAAGATTATTTCACTCAAACCCATTTCCCTACTTTATTACTCTACATTTACCCCTGAGTAATGCAACTTACTTACACATCCATTAACATTCTTGGCAATTGAGAATGGCCAATTTACATGACCTGCACATCTTTGGATTGTGGGAGGAAACCGGTGCACCCAGAGGAATTCCACGCAAACATGGGGAGAATGTACAAACTCAGTTGGTGTGGCATGGTGGCTCAGTGGTTGACACTGAAGTCTCACAGCGCCAGGTACCCAGGTTCGACCCCAGCCTCGGGTGACTGTGTGGCGTTTGCACATTCTCCCTGTGTCTGCGTGGGTTTCCTTTGGGTGCTCTGGTTTCCTCTCCATTCCAAAAATGTGCAGGTCAGATGAATTGGCCAGGCTAAATTTCCCACAGTGCTCGGTGCATTTGTCAAGTGTAAACATTGGTGGGGAGAATGATTCTGGGGGGGTTACTCTTCAGCAGGTCGGTGTGGCTTGTTGGGCCAAGTGGACTGTTTCCATACTGTAGGCAATCTAACCCTAACAGGATCTAACCCACACAGACCATCCTGTGAGGTTGGAATTGAACCCAGATCGACAGTGCTATAAGGCAGCAGTGCTAACCACTGATCCATTGTGCCACTGAGTTGGTCAGTGCTAGGCCCATTGCTGTTTGTTATCTATATCAATGATTTGGACGAGGATGTTTAAGGCATGATTAGTAAGTTTTTAGATTACACTAAAATAAGTGAGGAAGGTTCTCAACAATTGCAACAGGGACTTGATCAGCTGGGGAATTGGGCTGAGAAATGGCAAATGGAGTTTAATACAGACAAGGGCGAGATCTTGCATTTTGGAAAGTCACATCAAGACAGGGGTTTCATGGTGAACGGTAGGGCATGAACGAGTGTCGTGGAAAAGAGGGACCTTGGATACCAAGAGCACGGCTCTCTGAACTCAGGGAGACAGGGCAGTGAAGAAGGCTTTTGGCACACTGGGCCCTTCACCAGTCAGGGCATGGAATATCGAAGTTGAGAAGGTCTGTTGTCGTTGTGCAGGATTTTGGTGAGGCCGCACTTGGAGTATTGTGTTCAGTTTTACCCACCTTGCTATAGGAAGGATGTTATTAAACTGGAAAGAGTGCTGAAGAAACTTACACGGATGTTGCCAGAACTCAACTAGACAGATATAGAGAGAGGTTGAACAAGCAAGGAAATTTTCTTTAGTGTGTAGGATACTGAAGGGTGTCCTTATAGAGGTATATAAGATCATGGGAGGCATGGATAGGGTGAATGCACTCAGTTTTTATCCAAGACTTGGGAAATCAAGGATGAAAGGGCATCAGTTTAAGGTGAAAGGGGAAGATTAAAAGGGAACCTGAGGGACAACACTTTTACCCAGAGGGTGGTACACATACGGAATGAACTACCAGTGCATGTGGTCGAGGAGGATACATTTAAGAACACTTAAAATGCACTTGGACAAATACATGGAGAGGAAAGTATTGGAAGGATATGGGCCAAGTGCAGGGAAACGGGGTTAGTGTGGATGGACCAGTTTGGGCCAAAGAGCCTGTCTCCATGCTGTAGAATTCTATGAACATACCTAAGTGTCCCATCATCCAGAAGCGGCCAAAGCAACATGAACACGAGCTGGTACAAATGTGAAACAGTCCTGTAGAATTTGGCAGGAAGCCAGCCTGGCCTTGCAGTGAAGGATTCCTGGTACAGGAGTTGTGGTGAGATGCCCATAGAGAAGCTGGGGAAGGAAGCTGTAAAGCTCACTCCATTGCCGATAGCCTAGAGGACCCCCGGCTGGGATAAGACATCTGGGATCCGGTCACCCCAGGGAAACCTACAGGCTGTGACAGAGCTAGGTCTCTGACACATTGAGCAGGACAGAACGTTGCAGGAAAATCTCACCCACATGGGACTACTCCAGTTCCAATTGGGAAGAGCCCAATCCAGTGAAAGGAGGATCTCTGGGGTTGGGGAGGCAGCCTCAGGTTACATTGACAATCTGGAAGGACAGTGTAGGGAGTTCCAAGCAGCTGCATGGATCCTGTACACCTGCAACATGGAACAACACACATCAGGCCCTAGTAGGGGGTGTCAGGAGCAAATACAATCCCTAGGGAACTAGGACTCCTTCCAGAATGGGATAATGTGTGCCTTTGGGGTTCTACCTCCCCAGGGAGATACTGACAGGCTCCACACTGACACATCCACTCCCACTCACAGATGGGGACTCCCACTGCCTGTCTCCCAGGTAACTGCACCTTTTGCCCCCAGCCCTGACCCACAGCCGAACTCAGATTCCATGAATCATGTGATTACCCAGTGTAAAGCAGCTTATGGTCTCACTCCGTACACAACAGCCATTCCAGGCACCCAGCTGGTGGGCAGCACCAAAAAGGTCCCGTCTCTGTCACAGATACTGACTGACAGTCTGTCATACACAGAGTGGACGCTGAGGAGCAAACCAAATGAATCGCCATGTGCCTTAGTCCAGCAGGCCATTCAGCCCTCCCTGAGGGCCAACAGCTAGGGAGGGGTATCCATGATGAGATGAAGACAGTGATCCTCACTGCTCGAGGGCAGGATAAGGCATAACCTGCAGAGGCGCTACATAACTGCAGAACAACAACCAGGGGAATGCTCCCCCCTCCCCCCTGTCAACTTCACCCAGAGACTCTAGTTCCAATTTGTCTGGATTTTTGGGGATATGACCTGCACCTCTCTTAGCGATGAGAAACTGGGCCCGACCCTTTGTCTCCCATGTCTCAGAAAGGAGGAGGGACACCTGGGATTCGACCCAAAATCGTGCCCGTAATGAGGCTTGGGTTCTCTGCTAATTAATTGCTGAATATGAAATAGACTTTAGGGATTTCCACATTGTGTTACAGGAGCTCAGGGATCAGAAGCGATTGTTAGGGTTTCCCCGAGAATGGGTGCATGGTAGTAGGAGACCAAGATCCCTGGCTGGACTAGGGGTCATTTTCGGACAGTAATATCCCAGGAAGTCCACCAGGGAGGATTCCTCAGAAACAAAATTAAAAACGGGCTGTGACCAGGAGGGAAGGCTCCTCCTCCAGCTTGTCCCACACATACGAGGCTCTCGCAATGGACTGGGCATTAAACTCACAGGGAATTCCTTGTTCACGAACATTTATCACAACCTGACACTAATCATAATGAATGTATCAGGGATACAGTAATCACAGTGGTGTCCTTCCCCATTAAAATAATCATGTTCCCAACTGACCACATGATAATGGGACAAAGGACAGGGAAAATTGAGGGAAAACACAGAACGCAGAAAAGTAATTAACAGACAAAAGAAAAGGGAACTCCTTAATGATTTAGCCACAGTATACGAGTCCATCCCCAGGGCAGGAGTGTTACAGGTCAGTACACCTGACTTGGCTAATTTGGAGAATAAACTCAGGATCCTGACCCAACAACTCTCTAATGAGCCTGAGAAAGACTGAATACAGAAAACCCAGAGGAGACCATGGGACAATTCGTGGAAAATCAGGCTAACCATCACTTAGTGACCAAACTGGAGGGTCAGGCCAACACGATTAACCAGATCATCCACGGCCCAATCAGAGATTATGGTGAGCAGTAAAACCACACCCTGTGCAGTAACGGGATGTTGGAACAGCTGAGAGAGGAGCTCAGGCAGGCCAGCCAAGGGAAAGTCCCATCCCGGGTTAGTGACAAACAGCATCAATATTTGTTCCAGGAGAACCCCCACACCAACGTCTCTCACTGTCAGTGACAGCAGCTCACCAAGGGCTGGGTTAATAACAGCTGTAAGGACACTCTCGGTGGGACACCTGGGCTTGGTATGAGAGATTCTATTTAACCCAATTGACCAAAGGTAGGATGAAGTCCAAATTATCGGAGTTGTATAAAAAAGATATTTGGATGGGCTATCATGATTACCTCCCACTTACTGTAGAGATAGAGGGAACATTGACAGGGACCATACTTACGTAAATGGGAAGGAACAGGTCATACCATGACATTCCCATAGCCTGTTATCCAAGCATTCGGCTCCTCTCACATTGGCTGTGGTCCTAACCGCACTCACCTTGATATATCTCGGGATACCGGTGGTTAGGATTGCAGGCTGTAACAGATGGGTACGATCATGGTGAATAATGCTTGGATACACCCCCAGGGACTGGAAGGTAGATGGAACTCCCCGGGTGATCACCTTAGTTTCATTCATTTGCAGTGTTTGAGTGTTCCTGGCTGGGCCCAGTATTGATTGCCTGTCTGAAGTTGCCATTACGACAGATTGGCCATATTAAATTGCCCATTTTGTCAAGGGATATTCGGGCTAGCTGGAATAGCCATAGGAAATGCAGGGTTTCAGGGATATTTTGGGGGGAGTGGGTCTGAGTTGGATTCGCTTCAGAGGGTCATTGTGGACTCAATGGGCCGAACGGTCTGATTCTGTTCTCTCAAGATTTTATGATATCACTTATCAGCTCTAAGACTTAGGGTGTAGGTTTGCTCGGTGATAGATTTGATATCCAGACGTTTCGTTACCTGGCTGGGTAGCATCATCAGTGGCAACCTCCAAGTGAAGCGATAAGACCATCGGTTTGGAAAACGTACATAATGGCTTTTGCACAGACAGCTGGCTACTCTGACAACAAGCATAACCAGCTTTTAAAATTAGGTTTGTAATTTATTGCATAAGCTTCTTTTCTTTCCTTTCAAGTGGATGAGTTGGGGGAGATGTCACAAACTCCTGGTTAAAACACAGAGAGACAGCCAAGGTGTATTGGCCAAGGAAATCTCCCAAATCACAAAACCCGCACACCAGGCACAGCGCAAACACTGCATAATGTAAAAGGTAACAGTTATTCTGGACAGACGTATCTACCAAACAAATGAGGGCCCAGACAGGAAGGCACCGGCTCCTGCTACACAAAGAAACTAACAGCAACAAGCCATCCCAATGATTGGCAATGCTTCAAACTATTAACAGATTCTCCTAATTGGCCGGAACGATAGAAAGTTCCGGAAAACCATCTAGAAATGAACAAAAACAGGGTTTATCTGCAGACTGATTGCCTGAATCTCTGAAGACCTTCTGAGGAGACCAGCATGGCAAGAGACAGAGACCATCTGACCATCCAGAGAGAGAGAGGGCAAGAGAAAACAGTTTCACAGACCCAGAGGCAGAACCAGAGAGAGAGGGAGAGAGAGAGAGACAGGCTGAAGCAAACCCCAGGGGCATGGGAGAGAGGGAATGTGAAAATCAATTGAGAGAGAGAGTTGGAACCAACTGGAATAACAAGTGTCACCCCTTCAGTCTGTCCATGGTTTAACTCCTTAGTCTTAGTCTGACTTCCCCTTCTCTCCCTCTCTCTGTCCCCTCTCTCTCTGTCCTTCTGTCTGTCTCTCTCTCTCTCTCACATACACACTCTTTCTCTCACTCTCTCCCTCTCCTTGTCTCTCTCTGCCTATCTTTCTCCGATCCCCTTCTCCATCCCCACTCTCTCCATCTCTATATCTCTTTTTCTCACTCTCCCTTTCTGTTTTTCGCTATTTCAGATCTAAAAGATCTCATCCAATTTTGTACCCCCTCAAAAATACTATGCCCCTCATTTTCACTGTCCTCCCAAATTTATCCCCTTTCCCAAATGCCTTCCCTCCCAAATAATTGCCTCACCAACTGTGCCCCCCCCCCTCAAATATTTTGCTGTCCCCCCAACATTGCTGTGAGCCCCACTCCCTGGGGCAGAGGGGGTTGAGTGGAAAAGTGCGGAGCTGGAAAAGCCAAGCAGGTCAGGCCAGAACCATCGACTCTCCTGGCTGACCCGCTGGGCTTCCCCAGCTCCTCACTTTGTAACTCTGACTTTCCAGCATCTGCAGTCCTCACTTTCTCACACAGGTAAATGAGTTTGGGTTGACTGACTGGCCTGTGGCTGTTTTAATGCACAGCAAGATCCCAGTCCCAGAATTATAGAAGGCTTGTATCACAGATGGAGTCCTTTCTGCCCATTCCCCCCTCCCCCATTAAATGATCTTGGTCCTGTTCAGGATCCTCAGGATTGTCCCCTGAATGGCCTCACTGACTATCCTTTCTGTGGAAACCTCTTCTCCGTGTTATGGTTCTGTTCACCGAGTTGGGAATTTGTGTTACAGACGTTTCGTCCCCTGTCTAGGTGACATCCTCAGTGTTTGGGAGCCTCCTGTGAAGCGCTTCTGTGATGTTTCCTCTGACATGTATAGTGGCCTGTCTCTGCTGCTTCCGGTTGTCAGTTCCAGCTGTCCGCTGCAGTAGCCGGTATATTGGGTCCAGGTCGATGTGACAGGGGACGAAACGTCTGTAACACAAATTCCTAGCTCGGCGAACAGAACCACAACAACGAGCACCCGAGCTACAAATCTTCTCCCAAACTTTGAACACCTCTTCTCCATCCTGTCTCAGACTTTGTGTCTCATGCTGTCCCTCCCTCAATCTCTCTCTCTCTCACAGCAGCCCCTCCTTTCTCCACCAACCCCAAAACCCCATCAAACAGTCCCCCATCTCTGGCTGTCCCACTCCCCCCTTGTCTCCCAATCTCCCCCTTCCCATGTAGACCCACAGCTCCTGGGCTGGAGGACATGGTGCAGAGACTAACACACCTTTTGACTGACTGCTGTCATGCACAGAAAGATCCCACTCTGCAACCATTCCCCAGCCACACACACTGCCCTTCTCCCTCCATATGTGTCCTTCTTCCTCTCCCTGTTTCTCACTCCCCATCTCTCTCTCTCCTCAATTTCTCCATCACCACTCTCTCCATCTCTCTCTTTCTCTTTTTGTCACCCTTCCCTTCTCTTTTTCTTCATTTCAGACTCAATGAGAAAAGTCCTTTTATGTCCCTTACACTAACCCCCTCCCCACAGTCGAGGTAACATTCGGGAGAGACCAGGAAAAGGTTGATCCCCTGCATTAACTGTACAGCATCCAGCGACACAGAGACCAACTCTTCCCAATGTCCCTTTCCCAGTTACTGGGACAGGGGTCTAGGGAGACAGAGGGAGAGAAACGACAAGAGAGAAAGAGAGATGGGTAGACAGACAGTGAGAGGGAGGGAGAGAACACGAGAAAGACAGGCAGGCAGAGGGTGGGAGAGAAAGTGAGAAGAACTGAAAAAGAGCAGGAGAGAGGCAGAGAGAGAAAAGGAGAGAGAGATAGTAAAACCCTAGGAAGAGAAATACAATGTCAGACAGATTTAAGGGGGAAAAGGGGAGGCAAAGACAGGGAGTGAAGTTCAAATAGACAGCAAGAGAGAAATCTCAGGGAGAGATATAGGACAGAGAGAGAGAGAGAGAGAGAGGGGGGGGAGTTGCAGCAGCAGCATAGAGCTGAGAGAGTTGAGGGGTGGGGGTGGGGGGGGGGGCTGCTGTGATGCAATGAGAATGATTTAGAGACAAGAAAGGCAAGATCCCCCAGAGCTGAGAGAAAGATGCAGAGAGAGATGAGCAAGGTGTTGGTTTTGGGGAAGATTGAATGATTAAACATTCCTGAAAAACATGATGGGGTGACAATGGGGCAGAGTGTTGGAGGAAGGGAATCTGCAGGGAAATGTCAACAGGGCAGAGATATGAAGGATGTTGTGAGATAGGGAGTGAAGGAAAAATGTGGGAGAGACAGCTGGGTACACAGAAATATACATAAGAGCTCTCATGGGAGTGGGAAGCAGTGAGATCGGTGGGATCAGACTTTGCAGCTGCCCCCTCTCTAGGATTTTGCACCTTTGTGTCTCCTTTGTGTCACAGACACACACAGACACACACACAGACACACACAGACACACACACAGACACACACACACACACACACACACACACACTCTCACAGACACTCACTCTCCCAAACACACACTCTCAAACATATACACACACATTCCTCTCTCTCACACACACACATTCCTCTCACACACATACATACAAACACACACTCTCTTTCAAACACACACTCTGACTCCTCAAACACACACACACATTCCTCTCTCACACACACACACGCACACAAACACACACTCAGACAGACACATACATAAACACATAATCCCTCTCTCACACACACAGACACACAGAGATACACACACATGCACTCTCTCTCTCACACACAGACAGACACTCGCTCTCTGTCTCTCTCTCACACACAGAGATACACACACACAACCACGATTACTGTACAAACATGGAGGAAGGTTCGATGGAGAGATTACTTCTCCTAGGACTAAACCCTGATCTCGCATGATGACTGCTGTAGGGAGACAGACAGCAACTGCAAATGACTTGTTGGATCTTCCTGTGCACCACGTCTTGCATCGACAGCGTTGGTCTGTTTGGGTGCCTGCTTTTCTAGAGAGTCTCCAAGCGACAAGTGACCATACATTGACAACAGTTTTCCTCCAATCCATGTTTAAGACACATGGTGATGTTATCTTTCAATGTTTGTTCAAAAAGATCTGAATCTTCTAAAATGGACGTGGCCTCCATCCCAAATTGCGACACCAGTGTGCCTTGCGGACCCTGAGGGAATGATCAGGGAAGTGTATCTGTACCTTCCTACATTCTGCACCTTGTACCACCAGACAGTGCTCCCTCATACCTCAGAAAGCACCACTCTATTGTGTATACCCACAATGCCCCTCATACAGTACCTCCACAAAATATTCACACCCTTAACACCTCAGAACACAGCCCAGCCCAACTCTCAGACTGCATTTATCCACAAACCCCTTCAGATTGTAAGGACCGACATCCACCGCAGTCCAAGATTGGAGCCCTGATCCTCAGAACATTATTGGGTCTCTTGATTAATCATTGAATTCCTACAGTGTAAAATCAGGCCATTCGGCCCATCAGGTCCACATCGGCCGTCTGAAAAGCATCCCACCTACACTCACACTCTCTATTCTATCCCTGTAATGTTGCATTTCCCATGGCCACCCCACCTAACCAGCACATATTTGGATTGTGGGTAGAAACCGGAACACCCAGAGGAAACCCACAGATTCAGGGAGAATGTGTAAACTCCACACAGACAGTGGCTGGGAGCTAGAATCAAAGTTGCATCCTTGGTGCTGTGAGGAAGCAGTGCTAACCACTGCGGCACCGTGCTGTTCTCTCTCCCTGGATGTCATGTCATCTAACCTTTTACTAACCAGTCTCCCATGTGAAACTTTCTCATCTATCTTCTCAGTCAACCCTTCAAAACCTCTATCAAGTTGGATAAACCATTTCCACAAGCCATGCTGACCATCCCTAATCAATTCTTACTTTTCCAAATCCATGTAAATTGTCACTCAGAATGCCCTCCAACAGCTTACCCCCCACTGCCATCAGGCTCACAGCTCCATAGTTCAATGGCTGTTCCTTGCAGCCTTACTTCAATAATGGCCCATCATTAATCACCCTCCAGACTTCAGGCACCTCACCCGTTGCCACTGATCGGTCCATCTGACAAGGCCATCTCCATCCTTCTGTAATCTAAGGCTATCCTCCTCAGTATTTATCACCCAACCAATCTTCATATCATTCATGAACCCAATGATTAACCCTCCACCATTCAAATCTAAACCTTTTCTATCAACCACATCAGTAAGACCCCAACAGTGAGACATGAACAGACAGAGATTTCTAATTGGGCCATCACTGTCTGCTTCCTGCCACTCAGCATTCTGCGCCAAATTCCTTGGATCTTGAGTTTTTATGTTCACTATCAGTTTCCAGTATGGATCCTGATAAAAAGCCTTACTGACCTCCAAGCAGGCGACAGGAAAGTGTTGCCCCTTTTTACACACCTGGTCACCTCCTTAAAAAATGCAATCCCATTGGTAAGACCTGACCTCCACTTAACACAACCATTCTGACTGGTCTTCATGATCTCCAGTCTCTTTAAATGCTGATTAATTCTATCTCCCAAAATTGCTTCCAACAGACGTCCCACCCACGGTATTAGCCTGACTGGCCTGTAGCTGCCTGGTATATCCCATGCTCCTTCTTGAATAACAGTACCACATGGTCAGTCCGACGACACCTCTCTTGTGGCCAGAGGGGATTTGAAAATGTTTGCAAGTGTACCTGCTACTTCCTCCATCACCTCATTCGGTAAACTGAGATACATTTCCACCGTCTTTGGAGATTTATTGGGTTGTAAGAAGACCAGACCACTCAGAACCATCTCTCTCTATATATATGCTCATTCATTTAATTGTATCACAGAGCATCTTCACGATTTCATACCAACCCTGTCCCAATGAGCATTGACAAAATGAATCCATTCACTGTAGACTCTGGGTCCATGCACAAATTCTCACTGTGTTTCTGTCATTATCAATTCACCCTTAATGTCACTGTAAGGTCCATTCAGAATTCTATTTCCCCTCTTAGCATTCCTTTCTCCCAGGCAATTAGCCTGTGATAAAATTTGGAGGAGTGTGGGATGTCAGTCTGGATGTGGATTAGCATTGGGAAACTCAGAAATAAGGAACACACGACTGTGATGAGTGTGGGACAGTGGGATTCATTTGGGATGAGCACACAGAAGCTGAGGAATAAACCTCAGCCCTGCAGCATGAAAATATCCCTTTGAGCTGGCAGGTCAGTCACACGAAACAGAAACCCCAACACTGGGAAAAGAGGGTGGTAACCAAATGAAGACGGTCTGTTTGAACACAGTCTCTGGAATCTGAACGTGGGAATCATTGCTGAGCAGGGTATGTAGGAAGCAGAGGCAGAAATATACTGAACAATTTCAGATATTCCTCTTAGGCCACAAGCTATGGGAGCAGAAATTAGGCCATTCAGCCCATCTGATAGTGTGGCACTCAATCAGTCCTGACTCTCTTACAATGCAGGTATCCCCCAGACTGATGCGCTGACAGTGTAGCACTCCCTCAGTAATGATCCTCTGTCAGTGCAGCGCTCCCTCAGTCATGATCCTCTGTCAGTGCAGCACTCCCTCAGTACTGACCTTCTCACAGTGCAGCACTGCCCCCAGATTGACCCTCTGACATTGCAGCTATTCCCCATTACTGACCCCCTGATAGCGCAGCACTCCTGCAGTAGTATCCTCTGACAGTGCAGCACTCCCTCAGTACTGACCCTCTGACAGTGCAGCACTCCCTCAGTACTGACCCTCTGACAGTGCAGCACTCCCTTGGTATTGGCCCTCTGACAGTGAGACTCCCCTCAGTACTGTTCCTATGACACTGCGGCACTCCCTCTGTACTGACCCTCTGTACTGACAGTGAAGCATTGCACGTACACTGACCCTCCCACAGTGTGGCGCACCTTCATACTGACTTTAAGACAGGCGCATCCTCTGATCATTCAATACTCCCTCAGAACTGACCCTCTGACACTGCAACAGCCCCTTGGCCCCTGACGGTGCTGCAATCCCTCAGTACTGACACTCTGACAGTGCTGCAATCCCTCAGCACTGGTCCTTTGACACTGCAGCACACCCTCAGAAATGAAATTCTGACACAATAGCATTCCCTCAGCACTGACATTTCTACAGTGCAGCACTCCCTCGGTACTGACCCTCCGATAACGTGGCATTTTATCAGTACTGACCCTCCGACAGAGCAGAACTCCCTCAGTACTGACATTCTGATAGTGCGGCACTGCCTCAGTCCTGCACTTCTGATAGTCCAGCACTCCCTCAGTCCTGACCCTCTGTAACAACACTCCCACAGAACTGACACACTGACTGTGTAGCGCTCCCTCAGTAATGACCCTTTGAGTGTGCATCACTCTCTCAGTACTGACCCTCTGGCAATGCAGCAATCACTCAGTACTGACTGTCCGACACATAGTGTGGTGCTCCCTCAGTACTGACCCCCTCACAGCGCGGTGATCCCTCAGTACTGACCCCCTCACAGCGCGGTGATCCCTCAGTACTGACCCCCTCACAGCGCGGTGATCCCTCAGTACTGACCCCCTCACAGCGTGGTGATCCCTCAGTACTGACCCCCTCACATCGCTGTGGTCCCTCAGTACTGACCCATTGACAGTGTAGCACTCCCTCAGTACTAACCCTCTGGCTCGGTCCTGCACCTCTGACAGTCCAGCAGTGCCTCAATACTGACCATCTGACAGTGTAGCACTCTCTCTGTACAGACCATCTGACAGTGTAGCACTCTCTCTGTACTGACCCTCTGACAGTGTGGCACTCCCTCTGTGCTGACCCTCTGACAGTGTGGCACTCCCTCTGTACTGACCCTCTGACAGTGTGGCACTCTCTCTGTACTGACCTCTGACAGTGTGGCACTCCCTCTGTGCTGACCCTCTGACAGTGTGGCACTCCCTCTGTGCTGACCCTCTGACAGTGTAGCACTCTCTCTGTACTGACCCTCTGACAGTGTGGCACTCCCTCTGTGCTGACCCTCTGACAGTGTAGCACTCTCTCTGTACTGACCCTCTGACAGTGTGGCACTCCCTCTGTGCTGACCCTCTGACAGTGTGGCACTCCCTCTGTACTGACCCTCTGACAGTGTAGCACTCTCTCTGTACTGACCCTCTGACAGTGTAGCACTCTCTCTGTACTGACCCTCTGACAGTGTGGCACTCCCTCTGTACTGACCCTCTGACAGTGTGGCACTCTCTCTGTACTGACCCTCTGACAGTGTGGCACTCTCTCTGTACTGACCCTCTGACAGTGTGGCACTCCCTCTGTGCTGACCCTCTGACAGTGTGGCACTCCCTCTGTGCTGACCCTCTGACAGTATGGTGCTCCCTCTGTACTGACCCTGTGACAGTGTGGCACTCCCTCTGTGCTGACCCTCTGACAGTATGGTGCTCCCTCTGTGCTGACCCTCTGACAGTGTGGCACTCCCTCTGTGCTGACCCTCTGACAGTATGGTGCTCCCTCTGTGCTGACCCTCTGACAGTGTGGCACTCCCTCTGTGCTGACCCTCTGACAGTATGGCGCTCCCTCTGTGCTGACCCTCTGACAGTATGGTGCTCCCTCAGTACTGACCCTCTGTCATTTTCAACTGACCCTGAGCTTCTTCATTACGCTGATTTGAACAGAGGTAAAGAAACAGAGTTAGTGACCATCCACCGTCACCCTGTTATAAAACTTATTTTCAAATGTGGCTTGTATGTGATTCCCACCCCCTCTAATAGTTGCCTGGAAGGTGGGGGTGGGGTGTACTCTCCTGCTGCAGTCCTTGGGTGTCCCACAGTGATGTTAGGGAGGGAGCTCCAGGAGTTTGACCTGAACCATGTAAAGAGCTCTCTTACTGGAGTGTCCTTTTTAAAGTTGGGAAGTTATTATAGACCAGGAGGACCCGAGAGCTGCTGTCTTGTCAGAGAGAGAGGACTGGTGGGTCACACACCTCAGGTGAGAGGAGAGGTTGAGAAGCTGGGGTCTTCATGGTCATTTCAGACATGATAGAGATTGAACCAACAATATTGGCATCACGAACCTGTTAGCTATGGTAACTGACCCCCCTTTGTAGCTGAGGGATTCAATCCCTTTAATAGAGTAAGCTTGAGAATTCAACACTAAAATCAATATGTACGGACGCACTAGAGACCTGAAACATCAATACAGAGATTGCTGAAGAAGCTAAACATGTCCGGCAGCATCGCTGAAGGGAGAGGGAGAAAGAGACAGAGAGAGAGTTCACCTTTCAATCCAGTGATTTCTGCGGGAAAGTTCCTTCAGAACAGACAGTTTTGAGGAAGAGTCACTTGGAATGCGAATTGTTCCTCTCTCTCTTCACCGTTGCTACCTGCTGAATTGTGCTGAATTTCCCCACCATCTGTTTACTTGAGAACTTCACCTGATCCAAGTGTCACTGAGTAATTCAGTCTCTGTTCAATGCCCTGAGGCTGCTTCTGCTGAAAGTTGACAAACAGGTTTAAGGCTGTGTAAGGTATTGTATTCGGAGGGCGGGCTACATGGGAGAACAGATACAGAACAAAGGCACACGGAAATGATAGGTCTGAGCTGTTCCTTCTGAACTAACATCACAAAGTTACATTGATCAGGATCTTTGTGAAGTGCCTTTGTCAAGTGACCCTTCCTCAAAACGGTCTGTTCTGAAGGAACTTTCCCGCAGAAATCACTGGATTAAAAGGTGATCGCTCTGTCTCTTTCTCCCTCTCCCCTCAGAGATGCTGCCGGACATGCTGAGCTTCTTCAGCAATCTCTGTATTGATGTTTCAGGTCTCCAGCGCGTCCGTACAGATTGATTTTAGTGTTGAATTCTCAAGCTTGCTCTGTTCAAGGGATTGAATCCCTCTGCTACAAAGGGCGGTCAGTTACCACAGCTAACAGGTTCGTGATGCCAACATTGTTAGTTCAATCTCTAACATGTCTGAAATTACCATGAAGGCCCCAGCTTCTCAACCTCTCCCCTCACCTGAGGTGTGTGACCCACCAGTCCTCTCTCTCTGACAAGACAGCAGCTCTCGGGTCCTCCTGGTCTATATTATCTTCCCAACGTTAAAAAGGCACTCCAGTAAGAGAGCTCTTTACATGGTTCAGGTCAAACTCCTGGAGTTCCCTCCCTAACATCACTGTGGGACACCCAAGGACTGCAGCAGGAGAGTACACCCCACCCCCACCTTCCAGGCAACTATTAGAGGGGGTGGGAATCACACACAAGCCACATTTGGAAATAAGTTTTATAACAGGGTGACGGTGGATGGTCACTAACTCTGTTTCTTTACCTCTGTTGAAATCAGCGTAATGAAGAAGCTAAGGGTCGGTTGAAAATGACAATGATATCCTTTCGTAGGTTGGTGTTTATTAGAGTTTGTATCGACAGTATGAATGTTTGAGCACTTATTCAAGGGCATGCAGGTAGCTGCCAGAGGAAGTGATGGGGGCTGGGATAATTGCGACATTTAAAAGGTATCAGGATGAGTATGTGAATAGGAAGGGTTTAGAGGGATATCAGCCAAGTGCTAGCAAATGGAATGAAATGAGATGAGAATATCTCGTTGGTATGGACAACTTGGACAGGAGCGTCCATTTCCAAGCTGTGCATCTCTGTGACTCTGTGCCTCTGAATAGTCTATTGCAGAGAGTTTCAGACAGGGTTTGGTTTGTGTGTCTCTCTCATGCTTCCTCAGAATCTGCAAACCCTATGTCTCCAAATTTCCACAAGACTCTGTGAAAAAGAAAAAAAGTAGGTCAGTGCTGAGGGAGTGCTGCACTGTCGGAAGGTCAACACTGAGGGAGTGCTGCACTGAGAGAGGGTCAGTACTGAGGGAGTGCTGCACTGTCAGACGGTCAGTACTGAGGGAGTGCTGCACTGTCAGATGGTCAGTACTGAGGGAGTGCTGCACTGTCAGAGGGTCAGTACTGAGGGAGTGCTGCACTGTCGGAGGGTCAGTACTGAGGGAGTGCTGCACTGTCAGAGGGTCAGTACTGAGGGAGTGCTGCACTGTCAGAGGGTTAGTACTGAGTGAGTGCATCACTATCAGAGGATCAGTATGGAGGGAGTGCAGCATTATCAGAGGATCAGTATGGAGGGGGTGCAGCATTGACAGAGGATCAGTATGGAGGGAGTGTAGCATTGTCAGAGGATCAGTGTGGAGGGAGTGCAGCATTGTCAGAGGATCAGTGTGGAGGGAGTGCAGAATTGTCAGAGGGTCAGTGCGGAGGGAGTGCAGCATTGTCAGAGGATCAGTATGGAGGGAGTGCAGCATTGTCAGAGGATCAGTGTGGAGGGGGTGCAGCATTGTCAGAGGATCAGTGTGGAGGGAGTGCAGCATTGTCAGAGGGTCAGTGTTGGGGGAGTGCTGCATTGTCAGTGAGTCAGATGGAGGGATTGCTGTGCAGTGAGAGGGTCAGTAATGATGAAGTGCGCACTCTCTGACGGTTAGTTCTAATGGATGGCCATGCTGTCAGAGTGTCGCACTGTGAGAGGGTTACTACTGAGGGAGCACTGCACTGTGAAAGGGTTAGAAATGAGGGAGCACCGCAGTCTGAAGGGATTAGTACTGAGGGACCACCGCGATGTGAGGGTGTCAGTACTGAGGGATCATCGCACTCTGAGGGGATTAGTACTGAGGGATCACCGTGCTGTGAGGGGGTCAGTACTGAGGGAGCACCGCACTCTGAGGGGATTAGTACTGAGGGATCACCGCGCTGTGAGGGGGTCAGTACTGAGGGAGCACCACACTCTGAGGGGATTAGTACTGAGCGATCACCGTGCTGTGAGGGGGTCAGTACTGAGGGACCACCACACTCTGAGGGGATTAGTACTGAGGGATCACCGCGCTGTTAGGGGGTCAGTACTGAGGGAGCACTACACTCTGAGGGGATTAGTACTGAGCGATCACCGCGCTGTGAGGGGGTCAGTACTGAGGGAGCACCACACTCTGAGGGTATTAGTACAGAGGGACCACAGCGCTGTGAGGGGGTCAGTACTGAGGGAGCACCACACTCTGAGGGGATTACTTCTGAGGGATCACCGCGCTGTG
Source organism: Chiloscyllium punctatum (assembly GCF_047496795.1). NCBI lineage: Eukaryota > Metazoa > Chordata > Chondrichthyes > Orectolobiformes > Hemiscylliidae > Chiloscyllium > Chiloscyllium punctatum. The sequence continues at coordinate 246,757 of NW_027309973.1, read as the reverse complement.
AGGGGATCAGTACTGAGGAAGCACCACACTCTGAGGGGATTAGTACTGAGCGATCACCGCGCTGTGAGGGGGGTCAGTACTGAGGGAGCACCACACTCTGAGGGGATTACTTCTGAAGGATCACCGCGATGTGAGGGGGTCAGTACTGAGGGATCACCGCGCTATGAGGGGGTCAGTACTGAGCGATCACCGCGCTGTGAGGGGGTTCGTACTGAGGAAGCACCACACTCTGAGGGTATTAGTACTGAGGGATCACCGCGCTGTGAGGGGATCAGTACTGAGGAAGCACCACACTCTGAGGGGATTAGTACTGAGGGATCACCGCGCTGTGAGGGGGTCAGTACTGAGGGAGCACCACACTCTGAGGGGATTAGTTCTGAGGGATCACCGCGCTGTGAGGGGATCAGTACTGAGGAAGCACCACACTCTGAGGGTATTAGTACTGAGGGATCACCGCGCTGTGAGGGGATCAGTACTGAGGAAGCACCACACTCTGAGGGGATTAGTACTGAGGGATCACCGCGCTGTGAGGGGGTCAGTACTGAGGGAGCACCACACTCTGAGGGGATTAGTTCTGAGGGATCACCGTGCTGTGAGGGGATCAGTACTGAGGGATCACCGCGATGTGAGGGGGTCAGTACTGAGGGATCACTGCACTGTGAGGGGTTCAGTACTGAGGGAGCTCCACACTATGTGTCGGACAGTCAGTACTGAGTGATTGCTGCATTGCCAGAGGGTCAGTACTGAGAGAGTGATGCACACTCAAAGGGTCATTACTGAGGGAGCCCTACACGGTCAGGGTGTAAGTTCTGAGTGAGTCTTGTTACAGAGGGTCAGTACTGAGGGAGAGCTGCACTGCCAAAGGGTCAGTACTGAGGGAGGGCTGCACTGCCAATGGGTCAATACTGAGGGGGTGCTGGACTATCAGAAGTGCAGGACTGAGGCAGTGCTGCACTGTCAGAGTGTCAGTACTGAGGGAGTTCTGCTCTGTCGGAGAGTCAGTACTGAGAAAATGCCACGTTATCGGAGGGTCAGTACCGAAGGAGTGCTGCACTGGAAGCGCATCTGTATTGAGGGAGGGCTACATTGTCGGATGGTCAGTACTGAGGGAATGCCACACTGTATGAGTATCAGTACAGAGGGAATGCTGCACTGTAGAAATGTCAGTGCAAAGAGAGTGCTGCAGAGTCAGTGTCAGTACTGAGGGAATGCTGTTGTGTCAGAGCGTCATTTCTGAGGGTGTGCTGCAGTGTCAAAGGAGCAGTGCTGAGGGAGTGCTGCACTGTCAGAGGGTCAGCACTGAGGGAGTGCTGCACTGTCAGAGGGTCAGTACTGAGGGAGTGCTGCACTGTCAGAGGGTCAGTACTGATGGAGTGCTGCACTGTCAGAGGGTCAGTACTGAGGGAGTGCTGCACTGTCAGAGGGACAGTACTGAGGGATTGCAGCGCCGTCAGGGGCGCAGGGCCAAGGAGCTGTTGCAGTGTCAGAGGGTCAGTTCTGAGGGAGTACTGCAGTGTCATAGGAAGCGTACTGAGGGAGTGCTGCACTGTCAGAGGGTCAGTACTGAGGGAGTGCTGCACTGTCAGAGGGTCTGTACTGAGGGAGTGCTGCACTGTCAGAAGGTCAGTACTAAGGGAGGGCTGCACTGTCAGAGGGTCAGTACTAAGGGAGGGCTGCACTGTCAGAGGGTCTGTACTGAGGGAGTGCTGCACTGTCAGAGGGTCAGTACTGAGGGAGTGCTGCACTGTGAGAGGGTCAGCACTGAGGGAGTGCTGCACTGTGAGAGGGTCAGCACTGAGGGAGTGCTGCACTGTCAGAGGGTCAGTTTGAGGGAGGGCTGCACTGTCAGAGAGTCAGTACTGAGAAAATGCCACGTTATCGGAGGGTCAGTACCGAGGGAGTGCTGCACTGGGAGCGCATCTATATTGAGGGAGGGCTACATTGTCGGATGGTCAGTACTGAGGGAATGCCACACTGTATGAGTATCAGTACAGAGGGAATGCTGCACTGTAGAAATGTCAGTGCAAAGAGAGTGCTGCAGAGTCAGAGTGTCAGTACTGAGGGAATGCTGTTGTGTCAGAGCGTCATTTCTGAGGGTGTGCTGCAGTGTCAAAGGAGCAGTGCTGAGGGAGTGCTGCACTGTCAGAGGGTCAGTACTGAGGGAGGGCTGCACTGTCAGAGGGTCAGTACTGAGGAAATGCTGCACTGTCAGAGGGTCATTACTGAGGGAGTGCCACACTGTCAGAGGGTCAGTACTGAGGGACTGCTGCACTGTTAGAGGGTCAGTTTGAGGGAGGGCTGCACTGTCAGAGAGTCAGCACTGCGGGAGAGCCGTACTGTCGGAGGGTCAGTACTGTGGAAATGCTGCACTGTCAGAGGGTCATTCCTGAGGGAGTGCTGCGCTATCAGGGGGTCAGTAATGGGGGATTGCCGCAATGTCAGAGGGTCAATCTGGGGGCAGTGCTGCACTGTGAGAATGTCAGTACTGAGGGAGTGCTGCACTGTCAGAGAGTCAGTACTGAGTGAGTGCTGCACTGTCAGAGGATCATTACTGAGGCAGTGCTGCACTGTCAGCGCATCAGTTTGGGGGATACCTGCATTGTGAGAGAGTCAGCACTGAGTGAGTTCCACACTATCAGATGGGCTGAATGGCCTAATTTCTGCTCCCATAGCTTGTGGCCTAAGAGGAATATCTGAAATTGTTCAGTACATTTCTGCATCTGCTTCCTACATACCCTGCTCAGCAATGATTCCCACGTCCAGATTCCAGAGACTGTGTTCAAACAGACCGTCTTCATTTGGTTACCACCCTCTTTTCCCAGTGTTGGAGTTTTCGTTTCGTGTGACTGACCTGCCAGCTCAAAGGGATATTTTCATGCTGCAGGACTGAGGTTTATTCCTCAGCTTCCATGTGCTTATCCCAAATGAATCCCACTGCCCCACACTCAGCACAGTCGGGTATTCCTTATTTCTGAGCTTCCCACTGCAAATCCACACTCCTCCAAATCGTATCGCAGGCTAATTGCCTGGGAGAGAGGAGTGCGAAGAGAGGAAATAAATATCTGAAAGGACTTTACAGTGACATTAAGGGTGAATTGATAATGACAGAAAGAGTAGGTTGTGGAACACAGTGAGAATTTGTGCATGGACCCAGAGGCTACAGTGAATGGATTCATTTTGTCAATGCTCATTGGGACAGTGTTGATATGAAATTGTGAAGATGCTCTGTGATACAATTAAATGAATTAGCATATATATAGAGAGAGATGGTTCTGAGTGGTGTGGCCTTCGTACAACCCAATAAATCTCCAAAGACGGTGGAAATGTATCTCAGTTTACCGAATGAGATTATGGAGGAAGGAGCAGGTACACTTGCAAACATTTTCAAATCCCCTCTGGCCACAGGAGAGGTGTCGTCGGACTGACCATGTGGTACTGTTATTCAAGAAGGAGCATGGGATATACCAGGCAGCTACAGGCCAGTCAGGCTAATATCGTGGGTGGGACGTCTGTTGGAAGCAATTTTGGGAGATAGAATTAATCAGCATTTAAAGAGACTGGAGTTCATGAAGACCAGTCAGAATTGTTATGTTAAGGAGAGGTCAGGTCTGACCAATGGGATTGCACTTTTTAAGGATGTGACCCCGTGTGTAAACAAGGGCAATATTTTCCTGTCGCCTGCTTGGAGGTCAGTAAGGCTTTTATCAGGATCCATACTGGAAACTGATAGTGAACATAAAAACTCAAGATCCAAGGAATTTGGCGCAGAATGCTGAGTGGCAGGAAGTAGACAGTGATGGCCCAATTAGAAATCTCTGTCTATTCATGTCTCACTGTTGGGGTCTTACTGATGTGGTTGATAGAAAAGATTTAGGTTTGAATGGTGGATGGTTAATCATTGGGTTCATGAATGATATGAAGATTGGTTGCGTGATAAATACTGAGGAGGATAGCCTTAGATTACAGAACGATGGAGATGACCTTGTCAGATGGACCGATCAGTAACAACGGGTGAGGTGCCTGAAGACTGGAGGGTGATTAATGATGGGCCATTATTGAAGTAAGGCTGCAAGGAACAGCCATTGAACTATGGAGCTGTGAGCCTGATGGCAGTGGGGGGTAAGCTGTTGGAGGGCATTCTGAGTGAAAATTTACATGCATTTCGAAAAGCAAGGATTGATTAGGGATGGTCAGCATGGCTTGTGGAAATGGTTTGGGATGGAGGCCACGTCCATTTTAGAAGATTCAGATCTTTTTAAACAATCAGTGAAAAATCACATCACCATGTGTCTTAAACATGGATTGGAGAAAAACTGTTGTCAATGTATGGTCACTTGATGCTTGGAGACTCTCTAGAAAAGCAGGCACCCAAACAAACCAATGCTGTCGATGCAAGATGCGGTGCACAGGAAGATCCAACAAGTCATTTACAGTTGCTGTCTGTCTCCCTAGAGCAGTCATCATGCGAGATCAGGGTTCAGTCCTAGGAAAGTGATCTCTCCATTGAACCTTCCTCCACGTTTGTACCCTCCACGTTTGTACAGTAACCGTGGTTTTGTGTGTTTATCTCTGTGAGAGAGAGACACAGAAAGCGAGTGTCTGTCCGTGTGTGTGAGAGTCCATGTGTGTGTATCTCTGTGTGTCTGTGTGTGTGAGAGAGGGATTATGTGTTTTTGTACGTGTCTGTCTGAGTGTGTGTTTGTGAGAGAGTGTGTGTGTATGTGTTTGAGGGAGTGAGAGTGTGTGTATGTTTGAGAGAGTGAGTGTCTGTGAGAGAGAGAGAGAGTGTGTGTGTGTGTGTGTGTGTGTAAACTAGCCAATCTATCAGGTGCCCATGAATATAAAATCCAGCTGCTGGTTCAGGTGAATTGGTCCTTGTGTCTCCAAAGACACAAAACCTGTCAGGGTGGCTTAACTGGGGGAGAGTGCTGTTCATTCCAGTGGGGATTCATCCAGTAAACCTTCCCCACACACTAACATCCCTCTGGTAATGCAGTGACTAGTCCTGCACACAGAGCTCCAGGTACAAACCAATGTAATGTCACCATAGTCTTACCAGAGCATGGGACAGCTCCTCATTACAGAGCGGGGTCTGGTGGGGATTTAATCAGAGGGTCACTATGGCCCAGCTGAGGGGAGAGGTTGGGAAGGAGAGTCCTTCAGAGTAACTTTAGCTAGTGTGGTAAGCTAACTGTCCAGCCAACTCAGGTAACCAACCTCACTCCACGGGCATGTCCTGTATAACCCAATCATAGCCAGCCTGCACCGCAAGAAGAGCCAGGAGCAAGGCCATTCGGCCCCCACCCTAACCCAGAAGGGAGAGCACGGGAAGCTGATGAAGGAACCAAGCCCCTCCCATGTGGCCTTCTGAAATGGAGCTGGAGGACAGGGCAGACCTGGCCTGCTGTTTGCTTCCCCGAGACTGTCCTGCTCCACCTTACAGTGAGAGACTGAGGGGAATCTCGAGGAGATTTCACTTCTCACTGAGAGGCTGCAACTCCAATCCAAATCAGACTGGTTCCCTCCGAGACTCACGGAAGAGTGCAGCACTCTACAGATCAGGGTCTCGTGGAGTCATAACCTCCAGGGTGGGGACCAAGAGCTGGGAGGTAGTGTTAAGGACATAAGACCATCTGAAATAGGAACAGGAGGAGACCATTCTGCCCCTCGAGCCTGCTCTACTATTCAATAGAATCGTGAATGATTTAGTATTGATTTGGGAGCTGAAACCTGGACAGTACAGAGACAGAGAATCAAATTATTCTGCAATACGGAATTATCAGACGAGAGCACACACACACACACACACACACACACATACACACACACACACACACACACACACACACAAATTGTGGGATTCAGGCCGTCTGTGGGAACGGGGAGAGACAAAGGAGCATAATGCTGGAGAGGGATCTGATCCCACAGATTTCACTCCTTCCCTCTCTCTCTGCAGCTCTCATGTCTGTTTTTGTTTTTCCCAGTTCTCTCTCCCACATCTTTCCTTCAATCCCTATCTCTCACCATCCTTCACATCTCTGTCCTGTTTACATTTCCCAGTAGATTCCCTTCCCCCTTTGTCACCTCACCTGGTTTTTCAGGAATGCTTAATCATTCAGTCTTTCACAAAACTCATCTCTCTCTGCATCTGTCTCTCAGCTCTGTGGGATCTTGCTATTCCTGTCTGTACATCACTCTAGCAACATCATAGCCCCCACTACCACCCCACTCTCTCAGCTCTATCTCTCTGCTGTTGTTACTCCTCTCTCTCTCTGTCCTATATCTCTCCCTGGGATTTCTGTCTTGCTGTCTGCCTGAACTCTCCCTGTCTTTCTCATCCCATTTTCTCCTTGTATCTGTCTGACATTGTATTTCTCTTCCTGGAGTTTCACTCTCTCTCTCTCTCTGTCTGTCTCTGTCTGCTCTCTCTCAGTTCTTCTCACTTCCTCTACCCCCCTCTGCCTGCCTGTCTTTCTCTTGTTCTCTCCCTCCCTCTCACTGTCTGTCCATCCATCTCTCTTTCTCTCGTGTAGTTGCTCTCCCTCTTTCTCCCTGGACCCCTCTGCTCTGTCCTAGCGACTGGGGGAAGGGGCATTGGGAAGAGCTTGCCTCAGTGCCTGGTCTCTCCTAGGTTTTACCCCCACTGTAGGGGAGGGGGTGAGTGGAAGGAACATGAAGTACTTTTCTGAGTGTGTCTGAAATAGAGAAAAAGAGAAAGAGAAAGGGAGAGTGATAAAAAGAGAGAGAGACATGGAGAGAGTGGAGATGGAGAAAGTGGAGAGAGAGAAATGGGCAGTAAGAGTCAAGGAGGTGGAGTGAGAAAAGGACAGAGTGAGAGAGACAGGGAGAGAGAGAGAGAGTGAGAAGGGCATATATTTAGGGAGATGGACAGTGTGTGTACTTGGCGATGGTTTCAGAGTGGGATCTTGTTGTGCATTACTGCAGTCAGTCAAAAGGTGAGTTAGTCTCTGCACTATGTCCTCCAGCCCAGGGACTGTGAGTCTGCATGGGAAGGGGGAGAGTGGGAGACAAGGAGAGAGTGGGACAGCCAGAGACAGGGGGAGGGTTTGATGGAGTTTTGGGGTTGGTGGAGAAAGGAGGGGCTGTTGTCAGAGAGAGATGGAGGGAGGGATAACATGTGATGCAAAATCTGAGACAGGGTTGTGAAGAGGTCTCCACAGGAAGGATAGTCAATGAGGCCATTCAGGGGCCAATCCTGAGGATCCTGAACCGGTCCAGGATCATTTAATGGGTGAGGGGGGATGATGGGCAGAAAGGACTCCATCTGTGATGCAAACCTTCTGTAATTCTCGGACTGGGATCATGCTGTACATTAAAATCCTCTCAGGCGAGTCAGTCAACCCAGATTCGCTTACTGGTGTGAGAAAGTGAGGACTGCAGATGCTGGAAAGTCAGAGTTACAAAGTGTGGAGCTGGGGAATCACAGCAGGTCAGCCAGGAGAGTCGATGGTTCAGGCCTGACCTGCTGGGCTTTTCCAGCTCCACACTTTTCCACTCAAATCCCTCTGCCTCAGGGAGTGGGGCTCACAGCAATGTTGGGGGGGCAGCGAAATATTTGAGGGGGGCACAGTTGGTAAGGTAGGTATTTGGGAGGGAAGGTATTTGGGGAAGGGAATAAATTTGGGAGGAGAGTTAAAATGAGGGGCAAATGTTTTTAGTGGGGTCAAAATTGGGTGAGCACTTTCAGGTCTGAAATAAAGAAAAAGAGAAAGGGAGGATGAGAAAAAGAGAGAGAGGTAGAGAGAGTGGGGATGGAGAAGGGGGATGAGAGAAAGATGGGGCAGAGACAGACAGTGAGGGGGACGGTGTGAGAGAAATCAGATTGAGAGAAAGAGACAGACAGGGAGAGAGAAGGACAAAGAGAGAAGGGGAAGTCAGACTGAGACAAACAGGCGTTAAAGCATGGACAGACTGAAGGGGTGACACTCAGTATTCCAGTTGGTTCCAGCTCTCTCTCTCTCAATGGTTTTTCACACTCCCTCTCTCCCATGCTCCTGGGGTTTCCTTCAGCTTGTCTCTCTCTCCCTCTCTCTCTCCCTCTCTCTGGATGGTGAGCTGGTCTCTGTCCCTTGCCATGTTGGTCACCTCAGAAAGCCTCCAGAAAATTCAAGAGATCAGTCTGCAGGTGATCCCTGGTTTTGTTCATTTCTGGATGGTTTCCCAGAACTTTCGATACTTCTGGCCAATTCGGAGAATCAGTTAATAGTTTGAAGCGTTGCTAATCATTTGGATGGCTTGTTCCTGTCAGTTTCTTTGTGTAGCAGGACCCGGTACCTTCCTGTCTGGGCCCTCCTTTGTTTGGTGGTGACGTTATTAGGGACGTGTCTGCCCAGGGGAACTGTTGCCTTTTACATTATGCTGATGGGATAACCATCTGGCTGCTGTCTGGCTTTTGTGATTTGGGAGTATAACTTGTCCAATATACCCAGCATCTCTTAGCTGTCTATCTGTGTTTTAGCAAGGAGGCAGCAACATTTCACCCATTCCCCCTCCCCCACCCAGTCTTTTGAATAGAAAGAAGCTTATACAATGAATTACAAACCTAATTTTAAAAGCTGGTTATGTTTGTTGTCAGAGTAGCCTGCTGTTTGAGCGAAAACCATTTTGCACATTGGTCAAACCGATTGTCATATGGCTGATAAGTGATATCATAGAATCCCTACAGAGCAGAAACAGGCCCTTCAGCCCATCGAGACCACAATGACCCTCTGAAGAGAATCCAACTCAGATCTATCCCCTGATGATATCTCTGAAACCCTGCATTTCCCATGGCTATTCCAGCTAACCTGAATATCCCTCGGCACTACCGGCAATCTGTCAAAAATGCCCACCATTGAACAGTGGGAGAAAACCCATACAGATGTAGGGAGAATGTACAAACTCCACACAGACAGTCGCTCAGGAGTGGAATCAAACCCAGGTCTCTGGCGCTGTGAGGTAACAGTGCTAACCACTGAGTGACTGTGGCTCTCCAAACTGTTTCAACAAAACACATTCCGTTCTGAGAATCCATACAGAATAGTGATGCAGAGCCAACATCCAGTGAGCAGAATAAATGCAAGTGAATGAGACCTCCTGGCTCAAACTCCAGGAATTCCCTTCCTAAGGACATTGTGGGTCTATCACCTGCAACAGTTCAATGTGCAGCTCACCACCAAAACCAGCTCCCGAGCAGCTACGGACAGGCAATCAATACTGGGCCCAGACAGGAACACTCAAACACTGCAAATGAATGAAACTAAGGTGATCACCCGGGGAGTTCCATCTACCCTCCAGTCCCTGGGGGTGTATCCGGGCATTATTCACCATGATCGTACCCATCTGTTACAGCCTGCAATCCTAACCACCGGTATCCCGAGATATATCAAGGTGAGTGCGGTTAGGACCACAGCTTGATGTGAGAGGAGCCGAATTCGTTCATGACAGGCGATGGGAATGCCATGGTATGGCCTGATCCTTCACATTTACGTAAGTGTGGTCCTTGTCAATGTCCCCTCTATCTCCACAGCATGTGGGAGGGAATCATGATAACCCATCCAAATACCTTCTTTAATGTAATTCCAATACTTTCGACTTCAAAGATCCCCATCCTAACATTGTCACTTGGGATAACTGGAATCCCTCGCACCAAGCCCAGTGCCCCACCGAAAGTGTCCTTACAGCTGTCATTAACCCAGCCCTTGGTGAGCTGCTGTAACTGACAGTAAGACATGTTAGTGTGGGTGTTCTCCTGGAACAAATATTTCCGCTGTTTGTCACTAATCCGGGATGGGACTTCTCTCGAGCAGTGAGGACCGCTGCCTTCATTTCATAATGGATGCCCCCCCCTCACTGTTGTCCCTCAGGGAGGGCTGAATGGCCTGGTGGACAAAGTCACATGGTGATTAATTTAATTTGTTTGTCAGCATCCAGTCCGTATATGACAGACTGTCGGCCTATCTCATCCAAAAATGTATCTGGGTTTGTGACAGGATCAAAGAGAGTGGCCTTTTTGGTGCTGCCCACCAGCTGGGTGGCTGGAACGGCTGTTGTGTAATGAGTGAGACCATAATCTGCTTTACACTGGGAAACCACAGGATTCATGGAATCTGGGTCCGTCTGTGGGTCAGGGCTGGGGGCAAAAGGTGCAGTTACCTGGGAGACAGGCAGTGGGAGTCCCCATCTGTGAGAGGGTGTGGATGTGTCAGTGTGGAGCCTGTCATTATCTCCCTGGGGAGGTAGAACCCCAAAGGCACACATTATCCCATTCTGGGAGGGGTCCTAGTTCCCTAGGGATTGTATTTGCTCCTGACACCCCCTACTAGGGCCTGATGTGTGTTGTTCCATGTTGCAGGTGTACAGGATCCATGCAGCTGTTTGGAACTCATACACTGTCATTCCAGATTGTCAATGTAACCTGAGGCTGCCTCCCCATCCCCAGAGACCCTCCTTTCACTGGATTGGGCTCTTCCCAATTGGAACTGGAGTAGTCCCATTTGGGTGAGATTTTCCGACAACGTTCTGTCCTGCTCATTGTATCGGAGACCTAGCTCTGTCACAGCCTGTAGTTTTCCCTGGGGTGACCGGATCCCAGCTGCCTTATCCCAGCTGGGGGTCCTCCAGGCTATCGGCAATGGAGTGAGCTTTCCAGCTTCCTTCCCCAGTTCTCTATGGGCATCTCACCATAGCTCCTGTACCAGGAATCCTTCGCTGCAAGGCCAGGCTGGCTTCCTGCCAAATTCTGCAGGACTGTTCCACATTTGTCCCTGCTCATGTTCCTATTGCTTTGGTCGCTTCTATATTATGGGACACCTGGGTATACTCATAGAGTCATAGAGTTCTACAGCATGGAGACAGGCTCTTTGGCCCAAACTGGTCCATCCACACTAACCCCGTTTCCCTGCACTTGGCCCATATCCTTCCAATACGTTCCTCTCCATGTATTTGTCCAAGTGCATTTTAAATGTTATTAAATGTATCCTCCTTGACCACTTGCACTGGTAGTTCATTCCGTATGTGTAACACCCTCTGGGTAAAAGCATTGTCCCTCAGGTTCCCTTTAATCATTCAACTTTCACCTTAAACTGATGCCCTTTCGTCCTTGATTCCCCAAGCCTTGGATAAAGACTGAGTGCATTCACCCTATCCATGTCTCCCATGATCTTATACACCTCTATAAGGATACCCCTCAGTCTCCTACACACGAAAGAAAATGTCCTTTCTTGTCCAACCTCTCTCTATATCTGTCTAGTTGAGTTCTGGCAACATCCTTCTGTACTCTTCCCAGTTTAATAACATCCGTCCTATAGCAAGGTGGGTAAAACTGAACACAATACTCCAAGTGCGGCCTCACTAACATCCTGCACAACTACAACAGAACTTCCTAACTTCGATATTCCATGCCCTGACTGGTGAAGGGCTCATTGTGCCAAAACCCTTCTTCACTGCCCTGTCTCCCTGAGTTCAGAGAGCCGTGCTCCTGGAATCCAAGGTCCCTCTGTTCCACTACACTCCTTCAGGCCCTACCATTCACCATGAAACCCCTCTCTTGATGTGACTTTCCAAAATGCTAGATCTCGCCCTTGTCTGTATTAAACTCCATTTGCCGTTTCTCAGCCCAATTCCCCAGCTGATCAAGGCCCTGTTGCAATTGCTGAGAACCTTCCTCACTTATTTTAGTGTAATCTGCAAACTTTCTAATCATCCCTTAAACACCCGCATCCAAATTATTGATATAGATAACAAACAGCAATGGGCCGAGCACTGACCAGCTCAGCGGCACAATGGCCCAGTGGTTAGCACTGCTGCCTTATAGCACTGTCGATCTGGGTTCAATTCCAACCTCACAGGATGGTCTGTGTGGGTTAGATCCTGTTAGGGTTAGATTTCCTACAGTATGGAATCAGGCCATTTGGCCCAACAAACCACACCGACCTGCTGAAGAGTAACCCACCCAGATCCATTCTCCCAACCCAACATTTACCCTTAACGAATGCACCTAGCATTATGGGCAATTTAGCCTGGTCAATTCATCTGACCTGCACATTTTTGGAATAGGGAGGAAACCAGAGCACCCAAAGGAAACCCGCGCAGACACAGGGAGAATGTGCAAACTCCACACAGTCACCCGAGGCTGTGGTCAAACCCGGGTCCCTGGCGCTGTGAGGCAGCAGTGCCAACCGCTGAGCCACCATGCCACCCCAACTGAGTTTGTACGTTCTCCCGATGTCTGCGTGGGTTTTGTCTGGGTGCACCGGTTTCCTCCTACAATCCAAAGATGTGCAGGTCAAGTAAATTGGCCATGCTCAATTGCCGAAAATGTTCATGGATATGTAAGTAAGTTGCATTACTCAGGGGTAAATGTAGAGTAATAAAGTAGGGGAATGGGTTTAGGTGGAATAATCATCAGAGGACCAGTAGACTTGTTGGGCCGAAGGGCCTGTTTCCACAGAGGAGGGATTCTATGATTCTATGACCGCTGACGCACACCATTAGTCACAGGCCTGCAGTCAGACTGTTACCCTCTGCTTCCTACCATCAAGCCAATTGTGTACTCAGTTTGCCAACGCCCCCTGGATTCCATGCGATCTAACCTTCCAGACCAAGGTACCATGTGGAACCTTATCAAAGGCCTTCCTGAAATCTGTAGAGTCTACATGTACCGGCCTGCCCTCGTCAAACTTCCTGATCACTTCAATGAAGAACGCTGACAAATTTGTGAGGCATGGTCTCCCATGCACAAGGCTTTGCTGACTACTCCCAATCAAATGTATTTCCAAATGCATGTCTATCTAATCTCTCAGCATCTTCTCAAGTAACTTACTTACCACGGATGTTAGGTTTACTGATCTATAGTTCCCAGGTTTATCTTTGCAGCCATTCTTGAATAAGGGCGCAACATATGCTGTCCTCCAGTCTTCCGGGACCTCACCCGTGGCTAAAGGTGAGGCAAAAAGATCAGCAGGGACACCACAAGTACTTCCCTCGCCTCTTGAGGTGCTGTTGGATATGTTTGGTCAGGTCCAGGAGATTTATCCACCTTCATACATTCTAATGCATTCAACACATCCTCTCCTGTGATATGGTCTGACCCCAAGAGATCATCACTAACTTTCCCAAGTTCCCAGGCCTTCATGTCCTTCTCCACAGTCAACACAGAGGGGAAATAACTCCTGCGATTCTGCAACACATGTCCACTTTGGTCCTTGAAGGGTCCTATTTTCTCTCTAGTTATTATTTTTTTCCTTGGGAGGGGGAGCTTGCAGTGTTGTGTAGGGATCAGTCAGGGAGGGAGAGATTGCAGTGTTGGGTAGGGATCAGTCAGGGAGGGGGTGAGTGCAGTGTTGGGTAGGGATCAGTCAGGGAGGGGGTGATTGCAGAGTTGGGTTGGGATCAGTCAGGGAGGGGGGAGATTGCAGTATTGGGTAGGGATCAGTCAGGGAGGGGGTGATTGCAGAGTTGGGTTGGGATCAGTCAGGGAGGGGGGAGATTGCAGTATTGGGTAGGGATCAGTCAGGGAGGGGGTGATTGCTGTGTTGGGTAGGGATCAGTCAGGGAGGGGATTAGTGTAGTGTTGTGTAGGGATAGAGGGAAATCAGGAGGGCAAAAAGGGGACATGAGATTGCTTTGGCAAAGAGATTTAAGGCGAATCCAAAATGTTTTTATAAATCCATAAAGGACAAAAGGGTCACTGGGGAGAGAATAAGGCCCCTCAAAGATCATGGCAGCCTGCACGTGGAGCTGCAGGAGATGGGGGAGAAACTGAACAAACATTTCCTGCAGAGAAGGACCAGGAATATATCGAATAGAATGATGGTTTGGGAAATAGCATTGGGAAATAGATGGTGTCATCTTGCAAAATGTCTATATTACAGAGGAGAAGGTGCTGGATGTCTTGAAATGGTTAAAGGTGGATAAATCCCCAGGACCTTATCAGGTGTACTCTCGATCTCTGTGGGAAGCTAGAGAAGTGATTGCTGGGCCTCTTACTGAGATATTTGTATCATCGATATTCACAGGTGAGGTGCCAGTAGACTGGAGGTTGGGCTAACATGGTGCCACTGTTTAAGAAAGGCGGTAAGGACAAGTCAGGGAACTACAGACTGGTTCACCTGACATCAGTCGTGGACACGTTGAGAGACGGATACATGAGGGACAGGAATTACATGTGTTTACAAAGGCAATGTCAAATTGGGGATAGTCAGCATTGCTTTGTACGTGGGAAGTCATGGCTCAAGATATTGAGTTTTTTGAAGAAGTAACAAAAGGATTGATGAGGGCAGCGCGGTGGATGTGAGTGGTATAGACTTCAGTAAGGTATTCAAAATGTTTCCACATGGGAGAGTGGAGAGCAAGGATAGATCTCATGGAATACAGGGAAAACCAGCCATTTGGATACAGAACTGGCACGAAGGTAGAAGACAGAGGGTGGTTGTGGAGGGTGGTTTTTTCAGACTGGAGACCTGTGACCAGTGGAGTGCCACAAGGATCAGTGCTGTGTCCACTACTTTCCATTGATTGTATAAATGATTTCAATGTGAACACAGCAGATATAGTTAGTAAGTTTGCAGATGACACCAAAATTGGAGGTGTAGTGGACAGTGAAGAATGTTACTTCACATTACAATGGGATAGTGAACTGATGGGCCAATGGGCTGAGGGGTGGGAGATGGAGTTTAATTTAGATAAATGGGAGGGGCTGCATTTTGGGAAAGCAACTCTTCGCAGGACTGATACACTTCATGTTAAGGTCCCAGGGAGTGTTTCTGAACAAAGAGACCTTGGAGTGCAGGTTCATTGTTCCTTGAAAGGAGAATTGTAGGTTGATAGGATAGTGAAGAAGGTGTTTGTTATGCTTGTGTTTCATAATCAGTGCATTGGGTAGAGGAGTTGGGAGGTCATGTTGTGGCTGTACAGGACATTGGATAAGCCAGTTTTGGAATATTGCGTGCAATTCTTGTCTCCTCCCTATCGGAATGATGTTGTGTAAATTGAAAGGGTTCAGAAAAGATTTGCAAAGACGCTGACAGGATTGCAGGATTTGAGCAAAAGGGAGAGGTTCAATGGGCTGGGGATGTTTTCCCTGGAATGTCTGAGGCAGAGGGATAACCCATATGGAGGTTTATAAAGCCATGAGAGGCATGGTTAGGTTTAACAGACAAGGTCTTTTCCCTGGGGTGGGGTAGTCCAGAACTGGAGGGCCTAGGTTCAGGATGAGAGGGGAAAGATATAAAAGGAGCGTAAAGGACGTTTTGATGTGGAGGGTGTTGCGTGTATGGAATGACCTGCCAGATGAAGTGGTGGAGACTGGTACAATTACTGCATTTAAAAGGCATCTGGATGGGTATACGAACAGGAAGGGTTGAGAGGGATTTGGGCCAAGTGCTGGCAATGTGATGAGATTATGTTAGGATGTGGGTGGCGTGGATGAGTTGGACACCGAAGGCCCTGTTTCTGTGCCGGACATCTCTCTGACTCTAAATGTTTTGTACTGTCCATTTCCAGCCAAACACTTCACTGTTTCCCCTGTTTACCTTGGTCAGTTCTCCTCTCAAACACATGTCAATGGCTTTGGTTGTGATTGTAGGGTGTGCTTTATGGTCACTTTAAAAATCCATCATCTCGCTGAATTCCACGACACTACAATTTCCCAGAGGATATCTCAGTGTGACATTACTCCTTCCCTCAGCGTCATCACCCAATGGTCGATCTGAGATAGTCACCTCCCTGGCCGTTTCCACAATGTGTTATTCAAAGAAACACTGACACAAACATTCAAAGAGGAGTTCGGAGAACATCACTTTTGCCGATGTGACTGTCCCAGATTACACAAAGACTGAAGTCTCCCAGAATTATCACAGTGCCTTTGCATTACACAGGAATACATTGGAATGTGTAACAGGGTTGAGCAATGAAATGCTGTTAGGCAGCCTCTAAAATGTTCTCCTGCTTGTGTTTTTGACACACGTTACCCAGAATCTGCATTCAGACTGATTCAGCTTCATCATCTGAGGCCAAATGCTTTCTCTGTAATGACTTTGTTACCCATTACTGTCAGGGTTACCCATCCTGCTCTCCCTGAGATCCCTCAAGGAGGTGAACAATAAAATATTCATGTTCCACCTTTTGTTCACCCTGTCACCACTAAATCTCATTTATCTCTGTGCCACAGTCCATCCACCTTATTGCAGAGACTTTGTCCATTCCAAAAAAGAACATTACGACTGGCTCTTTCCACAATTTCTTGTCACAGTCCAATTCACTGATGTACAGTTTCAGTTAAACTCTGTCTCTTCCTGTTCCTTTCTGCTTGTCTTCAGCTACATTGCCATTTCTCTTTGGATTTGGAAAGCTCCTTTCACCTGAACCCTGGCCCTGCATCCTCTCTGTCAGTTTAAAGTCCTGCCCATGAGCTTACCGACATGGTTGACTAGGACACTGCTCCCAGCAGTGTTGTGTTTAATTCACTCACGGGATGTCGCTGTCTCTGGATGGCCAGCACCGCATGCCCACCCCGAGCTGCCCTTGAGCTGAGTGCCTTGCTGGATGATTACAGAGAGCTGTTTAGAGTCAACCCCATCGCTCTGGGTCTGGATCATGTGTAGGCCAGACCCGCTGTCTACAATAGATTTCCTTCCTAAAAGGATATTAAGCAGTTAGATGGGTTATACTGGACACCGGCATTAACATCTGGATGAACAGTCGGGTGAGAATAGCACGAGGCCATCAGCTGTCCCACTCGTAGCTCACCTGTCACTGAGTACTGATCCCCGTGCACCATGAATCCCAACCCTTTCATCATGACCATTGTGTGATCCTGATACCTTCCTGCACTCTGGTGATATCACTCAGTCTCTCTCCATGTGGTATCCCTCACTGTGTGGGTCTAATTGCTGTCTCTGTCAGTGTCTCTCACACTTGCAGCTTCTCTAGATCCTGAGCTAATGGAATTCCCCATTCCAGAGAGACGCAGCAGCACAGGCCAGGGATGGAGACTGGGATTTTCCAGATCTCTGTGGGATTCTGTGTAACCCTCACTGCATCAGTCTAATTTCCCATTCTGTCTGTTTCTCTGTCTCCTGTAGGTCATCAGGATGTTCTTGTCTCAGCCGAATTCCTAACTCCTGTCTCGGCCATAACCACATCAAAGACGCTTAGTCAGTCAGAGAGACATGGAGAGGGAGATCTGGAGCCTTCAGTAAATCCTGCAGCCGGTAAGATCACTCACAGTAAACAGCACAGGGAGGGGTTTGTGACCTTCTGTATTTAGACCTGGAAGACAGGACATAGACACAGAGCTGGGTAAGGTACAGCTACATTCTAGGCTTCATTCACATCATCTTGTGAGGGACCTGCTTTCACCTCTGCTGGACTGGTCCTCCCTGAGACATATCTCTCTGACTTTCTGTCTCTTTTTCTCTATCCCTTCTCTCACCCACCCACTCTCATTCTCTCTCTCACCCCCTCTCACCCTCTCTCTCCAAATCTCTTCCCCTCACTCATTCTGTCTCTCTCACCCTCTCACTCACTCTTGCTCCAACCCCCTCACTCACTCTCCACCTCATCCCTGTCTCTCACCGAACTCTCTCTCTCTCCCTCGCGTGCCTCTCCCTCACATCCCTCTCTCTCTGGCTCACCCTGTATCTCTCCCTAGCTCGCTCTCCCCCTTTTTCTATCTTACTCTCTTTCTCTTTCTCTCTCTTGTCCCCTCTTCATGCTCTCTCTCGATCTCTCAGTCTGTCTCTCATTTTCGTCCCCTCGCTCACTCACACTTGCACCTCTCTCTCTCTCCCTCGCGTGCCTCTCCCTCATGTCCCTCTCTCACTGGCTCGCCCTGTATCTCTCCCTATTTCGCTCTCCCCTCTTTCTATCTTACTCTCTTTCTCTTTCTCTCTCTCAATCCCTTATCGTTCTCGCTCTCTCGATCTCCCAGACTCTCTCTCGCATTCTGTCCACTCACTCACTCTCTCTTTTTCTCGCTCGCCCCATCTCTCGCCCGTCTCTCTTGCTCACACCTCGCTCTCTCCCTCTTTCTCCCTTCACTCTCTCTCCCTTCTCCATCACTTTCTCCCCCTCTCTCTGCCCACTCTCTCTCTGCCCTCTCTCCCCATTTTCTCCCCTTTCTCTCCCCGCCTTACCCATTCTCTCACCCCTCTCTCACACCTCTCTCTCACCCCTCTCTCACCCCTCTCTCACCCCCTCTGTGACACCCTCTGTCACACCCTCTCTCGACCCCCTTTCTCGACCTCCCTCTCTCGACCCCTTCTCTCGTCCCCCCTCTCTTTCCTCTCTCTCTCCCCACCTCACCCCTCTCTCTCACCCCTCTCTCCCTCTCTCTCCCCCACTTTCTCGATCCACTCTCTCGACCCCCTCACTTGACCCCTTCACTCGAGCCCCTCTCTCGACCCCGCGCTCTCAACCCTTCTCTCTCTACCCACCTTTCTCCACCCCCTCTCTCCCCACTCTCTCTCTCACCCCTCCCCATCTCTCCCCCTCTCAAACCCCTCACTCTACCCCTCTCTCAACTCCCTCTCTCGACACCCTCTCTCGACTCCCTCTCACTCTCCCAACCCCTCTATCCCCCCTCCACCCCCTTTCCCCCTCCTCCCTCTCTCCCCCTCTCTCAACCCCCTCACTCTACCCCCTCTCTCGACTCCCTCTCTCTCATCCCTCTCTCCCCATCTCTCCCCCTCCCCCCTCTCTCAACCCCCTCACTCGACCCCCTCACTCGATCCCCTCACTCCACCCCCTCTCTCGACTCCCCCTCTCTCGACTCCACCTCTCTCGACTCCCTCTCTCATCCCTCTCTCCCCTTCTCTCTTCCACCTCTCAGAAAGCACTCTCTCTCCGCACTCACCCACTTTCTGTTCCCCTCTCTCCATACTCCCCCTCCCCTTCCTCACCCTCCCCCTCTCACTAATCCTGTCTCTCCCTCTCTCACCCCCGTCGCTCTCCCCGTCTCTCTCCTCCCCTCTCTCCCCCTTTCTCTCCCCCTCCCTCTTTCCCCCTCTCTCCCTCTCACTTGACATCCCTCTCTCTTGATACCCCTCTCTCGACCTCCCCTCTTTCAAACCCCCTCACTTTACACCATCTCTCGACACCCTCTCACGACCCGCCTCTTTCGACCCCACCTCACGACCCCTTCACTCGAACCGCCTCACTTGAAACCCCTCTCTCTCCCCTGCCCTCCACCTCTCTCTCACATGATCCCCTCTCTCCCCCTCTCTTTCCCCCTCTCTTAATCCCCTCTCTCCACCTCTTTCCCCCTCTCTCAAACCCCCTCCCTTGACCCCACTCTCAGTTCCCTCACTCGACCCCCCTCACTCTACCCCACTCACTCGAGCCCTTCACTCGAACCCCTCACTCAACCGCGTCTCACTTGCCCCCCCCCACTCGACCCACTCTCTCGATATCCCATTGTCTATACACTCTCTCTCCCGCGTCTCTCCCGCCTCTCTCCCCACTCTCCCCTCTCTCCCATTCTCTCCCTCCTCTACCCTACTCTCTCCCCCAATCTACCCTACTCTGCCCCTCTCTCTCCCCATTCTCTCCCCCTCTGTCCCCCTCCCCCTCTCTCACTCCTCTCTCCCCCTCTCTCCCCGTCTCTCTCCTCCTCTCGCTCCTCCTCTTTCTCCTCCTCTCTCTCCCCCTCTTGAACCCTCTCATTCAAACCCACTCAATCTAACCCCCTCACTGGACCCTCTCACTTGACCCCCCGCTCTCCCTCTCTCTCTTCCCGCTCTCTTTCCCTCACCCCCTTTCTTTCCCCCTCTCTCCCCACACCGTCTCCCCCTTCCTCACCCTCTCCTGTCACTCCCCCGTCTCCCCCCTCTCTCCCCTCTATCTCTCCCCCTCTCTCTCTCCCACTCTATCTCCCCCTCTCTCATTCCCCCTCTCTCTCTCCCCCTCTCTCTCCCCCTCTCTCTCTCCCCTCTCTCTCTCCCCTCTCTCTCCCACTCTCTCTGCCCCCCTCTCTTTCCCCCTCTCTTTCTCCCCCTCTCGCCTCTCTCTCTCCCTCACTCTCTCCCCTCTCTGTCTCCCCCTTACTCTCTCCCCCCTCTCCCCCCTCTCTCTCCCCTCACTCTCTTTCCCCCCTCACTCTCTACCCCTCTTTCTCGCCCCGTTCTCTGCCCCCTCCCACTCTATCTCCCCCCTCCCCCTCTTTCTCCCAGTCTGTCTCCCCCTCTCTCCCCACTCTCTCCCTCTCTCTCTCTCTCAGCCCCCCTCACTCTCCCCCTCACTCTCCCCCAAACTTTCCACCTCTCTCTCCCCCTCTTTCTCCCCCGCTCTCTGCCCCCTCTCTCCTGCACACTCTCCCCCTCTCTCCCCACTCTCTTTCACCCCTCTGTCTCCCCCCTCCCTCTCTCTCCACCTCTCTCTTCCCTCACTCCCCTTCTCTCTTGCCTCCTCTCCCTCCTCCCTTTCGCCTCTCTCTCTGACCCTCTCTCTGCCCCTCCCTCTCACCTCACTCTGTCACCTCACTTTCCTTCCCTCTCTCACTCCCTCCCTCTCTCCCTTCCTCCCTCTCTCACCCTGTCATTCACTATCATTCCTCTCCCCCACTCACTGCCCCCTCTCTCTCCCCTTTCTCAAACACACACTCCCCCGTCTCTTTACTTCTCTCCCTCTACCCTCTCTCGCTCTTCTCTCTCCCCTTCAATCTCCCCATCGCTCTCCCCCTCTGTCCCCCTCTCTACCCTTTTCTCCCTCTCTCCTTCTCTCACCGCCTCTTTCCCCATCTCTCTATACTGTCTCTCTCACCCCGTCTCTCTACCCCTCACTCTCTCTCCCCTCTCTTTCTCTTCACTAACTCTCTCCCACACCCTGTCACCTAACTGTCTCCCCCCTCTCTGTCTCACTCCCTCCGTGCCTAACCCTCTCCCTCCCCACTCTCTCCCTCCCACTCTCACCAGCCACACTCTCCCCCACTCTCTCTCCACAATCTCTATCCCCCCACTTTCTCCCCCTACTTTCTCCCCCTACTTTCTCTCCCCACTTTCTCTCCCCACTCTCTCTCCCCATTCTCTTTCCCCACTCTCTCCCCACTCTCTCCCCACTCTCCCCATCTCTCTCCCCATCTCTCTCCCCGTCTCTCTCCCCGTCTATCTCCCCCTCTATCTCCCCATCTCACTCCCCACCTCTCTCCCCACCCCTCTCTCCCCTTCCCTCTCTCCCCATCCCTCTCTCCCCATCCCTCTCTCCCCATCCCTCTCTACCCCTCACTCTCTTCCCCTCACTCTCTTCCTCTCTTTCTCATCCAGTTCTCTGCCCCCTCTCCCACTCTATCTCCCCCATCTCCCCCTATTTCTCCCAGTCTTTCTCCCCCCCTTTCTCCCCACTCTCTCCCCCTCTCTCTCTCACCCCCTCACTCTCCCCTTCTCTCTCATCCCCTCACTCTCCCCTGCTCTCTCATCTCCGCTCTCTCACACCCCTCACTCTCCCCCTCACTCTCCCCATTTCTCTTCCCCCTCTTTCTCGCCCGCTCTCTGCCCGCCTCTCCCCCTCTCACTCTCTACTGCCTCTCTATCTCCCCATCTCTCTCTTCCCCCTCCCCTCTCCCCTCTCTCTCCCCCTCCCTTGCCCCCTCTCTGTCGCCTGTCTCTCTCCCCCTCTCTCTTTGACTCTCTTTCCCCTCTCCCTTGCGCCTTCTCCCTTGCCTCATCTCCATCCCTTTTTTCACCCTTCCTCTCTCGCCCCTCTCTCTGCACCTCTCTCTGTCTTCTCTCTCTCCCCTCACTCTGTCACCTCACTCTGCCCCCCTTTCTCACTCCCTCCCTCTCTTCCTCCCTCTCTCTCTCACCCTGTCACTCACGATCCTCTATTTCCTCCACTCACTCCCCTCTCTCTCCCCCTCTCTCACACCCACACTCCCCCTCTCCATTTCCTTCCCTCCACCCCCTCTCTTTCTCCCCTCTCTCCCCCTCTCTCTTCACCCTCTCTCCTCCTCTCTCTCCCCCCTCTCCCCTCTCCCTATCTCTCTTCCCCAGTATCTATCTCGCTCTACCACCTCTCTCTTCCCCCTCTCTCTACGACTCTCTCTCTCACTCCCCGCTCTCTCCTTACCCCTCTCTCGCCCCCTCTCTCACCATCTTTCCCCTCCTCTCTCCCACTCTCTCTCCCTACCGTCTCTTTCTCAACCCCTCTCTCTACACCTCTCTCTCTCTCACCCCCTCTCTACCTCTCACTCTCTCACTCCCCTCGCTCACACCCACACTCACCCTCTACACTTCCCTCCTTCCACCCCCTCTCTTTCTCCCCCTCTCTCCCCTTCTCTCCCCTTCTCTCTCCCCCTCACTCTCCCCCCTCCCCTCTCCCCATCTCTATTCCCCTGTCTCTATCTCGGTCTACCTCCTCTCTCTTCCCCCTCTCTCCATGACTCGTTCTCGCTCCACCCTCTCTCCACATCCCTCTCTCGCCCTCTCTCTCCCCCTCTCTCCCTCTCTCTCTACCGTCTCTCTCAACCCCTCTCTGCACCTTTCTCTCACCCCCCTCTCTACGCTATCTCTCTCTCTCTCCCCTCTCTCTTCACTAACTCCCTCCCCCACTCTGTCACCTAATTTGCTCCCTCTTTCTCCCTCCCTCCCTAACACTCTCCCTCCCCCACTCTCTCCCCCCACTCTCCCCCCACTCTCTCCCCACTCTGTCCCCCCACTCTGTCTCCCTACTCTGTCTCCCCACTCTCCCCACACTCTCTCTCTCCCCCAGTCTCACCCCCACTTTCCCCCCCACTCTCTCTGCCCCCACTCTCTCTGCACTCACTCTCTCTCACCCTCTCTCTCCCCCTCTCCCCTCCTCTCTGTCCCCAAACTCTCTCTCCTTCTTTCTGTCCCCCTTTCTCACCCCTTCTCTCCCCTTTCTCTCCACCCTCTAGCCTCCTCTCTCTCGCCTCTCTCTCTCACCCTCTCTCTCCTCCCACATTCTCCCCCTCTCTCCCCTCTCTCTGCCACCTCTCCCCACTCTCAACCCCCTTCTCTCCCCCCTCTACCCAACTCTCTCCCCCTCCCCCTCTCTATCCCCACACTCTCCCCTCTTTCTCCCCTCTCTCTCCCTCCTCTCTCTCCCCCCTCACCTCCTCTCTCCCTCTCTCCCCCTCTCTACCCAATCTCTCTTGCCCCCCCTCTCTAGCCCCCCTTTCTTGCCCCCTCTGATCTCCGTCTCCCCTCTATCTTGCCCCACTCTAACTCCCCTCTCCCGCCCCCTCCTTCGCTCACCCCCTCTCTCTACCCCCTCTCTCCCCATCTCTCTCTCTTCACTACATCTCTCCCCTTATCTGTCACATCTTCTCCCTCCCTCTCTCACACCCCCCTCTCTCTCCCTTCCTCCCTCTCACTCTCCCCCACTCACTCACCTCTCTCCCCCACTCTCTCTCCCCTCTCTCGCTCTCTCCCCCTCTCTCTCCCCCTCTCTCGACCCCTCTCTTGCCCTCTCTTGCCTCATCTCTGTTGCCCATCACTCTCATCCCCTACCTCTCGCCTCCTCTCCCTCACCCTCTCTCTCCACATCACTCTCCATCCATCTCTCTCCCCCTCTCTCCCCCTTCTCTCACCCCCTCCCCTCTCTCTCTCCCCATCCCACGCCCACTACCTTCCCCTCTGTCTCCGCCAATTCTCTCCCCTCCTCTCGCCCCCTCTCTCCCCCTCTCTCCCCCTCCCCGTCTCTCTTCCGTCTCTCTCTCCCCACCTCTCTCTCCCTGCCTTTCTCCCCAACTCTCTTCCCGTCTCTTCCCGACTCTCTCCCCATCTCTCTCCCCATAATTTCTTCCCTCGCCCCCTTTCTAGCTCCATACTCTCTTGCCACTCTCTCCCCACTCACTCTCCTCTCTTTCCCTTCCTCTCTCTCCCCACTCACTCTCCTCTCTCTCTCCCCCGTCTCTCTCCCCTCTCTCCCCATCTCTCCCCCCTCTCTCCCCCTCTCTCTCCCCCTCTCCACCCCTCTCTCCCCCCTCCCCCATCTTTCACCCCCTCTCTCCCTTTTTTCTTCCCTCTCTCCCCCCTCTCTCCCCGCTCTCTACTCCCTCTCCCCCTCTTCCCCTCGCTCCCCCTCTCTTTCCCTCCCCCTCTCCCTCTCTCTTCCCGCTCTTTCTCCCCCGCCCTCACCCCCATTCTGTCCTCCTCTGTCTCCCTCTCTCTCTCTCCCACTCTTCCCCCCACTCTCCTGTCTCTCTCCCCCTCTCCTGTCTCTCTACCATCTCTCTCTCCCACCTCTCTCTCCCCCTCTCTCCCACCCTCTCTCTCCCCTCCTCTCTGCCCCCTCTCTCCACCCCACTCTCTCCACCCCACTGTCTCCACCCTCTCTCCCCCTCTCCCCCTCTCTCTCTCCCCTCACTATCTATCCCCGCTCCCTCACCCCCACTTTCTCACCCCGCTCTCTCACCCCACTTTATCAACCCCCTTCTCTCCCTCTCTCTACCTCTGTTTATCATGCCCTCACTCTCCCCTCACTCTCCCCCCTCACTATCCCCCTCACTCTCCCCCCTCACTCTCCCCCTCTTTATCCCTCCGCTCTCTGCCCCCTCTCTCTACTCCCTCTCTCTCTATTGCCTCTCTCTCTCTACCCCCTCTCTCCCCACGATTCTCTATCTCCACCCACTCTCCCCACACCCCCTCTCTCCCCCTCCCTCTCTCTCTCCCTTGCCTCCTCTCCCTCCCCTCTTTCACCCTCCCTCTCTAGCCCCTCTCTCTCTACCCCTCACGCTGCCCTCTCTCTCTTTTCACTCTGTCACCTTACTCTCCCTCCCTCTCTCACTCCCTCCCACTCTCCCTCCTTCCGTCTCTCACCCTATCACTCACTATCGTCTCTGTCCCCCACTCTCCCCTCTCTCTTCCCCCACTCTCCCCCCTCTCTCTCCCCGTTCTCTCCACAGCCCTCTCTCACCCCTCTCTCTATCCCGCTCACCCCCTCTCTGTACCCCTCAATCTCTCTCCCCCCTCTCTGTTCACTAACTCTCTCCCCACTCTGTCACCTAAATCTCTCATCTCCATCTCTCACTTCCTCCCTCTCTCCCCGTCTCACTCTCTCCTCTCTCCAACACTGTCTTTTCCCACTCTCTCCCACACTCTCTTCCCCCACTCTCATCCCCAGCTTTCTCCCCTCTCTCTCTTTCCCCTTTCTCTCCTCCTCCGTCTCTCACCCACTCACTGTCCCCCTCTCTCCCTCCCACTCTCTCCCCACTCTATCCCCCAATCACACTCACCATTTTTCTCTCCCCCTTTCTCTCCCCCCTTTTTCTGTCCCCTCTCTCCCCCAACCCCCACATTTCCCCCGACCCCTCTCTCTCACCCCCTCTCTCTCACCCCTTTCTCTCACCCCCTCGCTCTCACCCTCTCTCTCCCCTTCTCTCTCACCCCTCTCCCTCGCCCCACTCTCGCGTGCTCTCTCTCTCTCAACCCCACTCTCTCCCCCCTCTCACTCCCTCTCTTACACCCTCTCTCTCACACCCTCTGTCTCACCCATCTCCCTCCCCACTCTCTCTCCCGTTACACCAACCTCTCTCTCTCCCACTCTCCCAAACACTCTCTCCCCCTCTCTACCCCCTCTCCCCCTCTCTCTCGCCTCTCTCTCTTGTCCCCCTCTTTCACACCCTCTGTCTCGCCTACTCTGTCCTCCGTCTCACCCTCTCTCTCACCGTTTTCTATCTCTCCCCTTTCCCTCCCCTCTCTTTCTCACCTCCTCTCTCTACCCCTTTCTCTCCATCTCTCTCGCTTCACTAGCTCCCTCCCCTTACTCTGTCACCTCACTCTCCCTCCGTCTCTCACTCCCTCCCTTTCTCCCTCCCTCCCTCTCACTCTCCCCTCTCTCACCCCCTCTCACTCCCCTGTCTCACCCCCACTCACTCCCCTCTCTCTCACTCGCTCCCCTCTCTCTCTCCCCCTCTCTCCCCCTCTCTCTCCCCCTCTCTCTAAACGCCTCCATCACTCCCTCTTTATACCCTCTCTCTCCACCCCGCTCACTCCCTCTCTCTACACCTCAATCTCTTTCTCCCCTCTCACTCTTCACTAACTCTCTCCCCCACTCTGTCACCTAAATCTCTCCCCTCTCTTACCCTCCCTCTCTCACTCCCTCCCTCTCTCCCCCTCTTACTCTCCCCTCTCTCCCCGCTGTCTTTCCCCAATCTCTCCCCAATATCTTCCCCCACTCTCACTGCCATCTCACTCCCCTCTCTCCCGCTCCCTCTTTCTCTCTCCCCCTCTTTTCCCCCTCTCTCCACCCTCTTTCTCCCCCTCCCTCTCTCACCCTCTCACTCTCCCTCTCTCTCTCTCAATTGCTCCCACTCTCTCCCCCAATCTCACTCCCCCACTTTCTATTCCTTATCTCTGCCACTTTCTGTCCCCTTTCTCAGCCCCATCTCTCTCCCCACACCCCACTTTTCCCTCCCTCTCTGTCACCCACTATTTCTTTCCCCCCTCTCTGCCCCGTCTCACTCTGTCCCCCCTCGCTCTGTCCCCCTGCCCTCTGCTCCCCTCCTCTCTGTCCCCCTTCCTCTCTCTTCCCCCCTCTATCTGTCCCCCTCTCTCTCCCCTTCTCTCTGTCCCCCTGTCTCTCTGTCTCCCTCTCTTTGGCCCCCTCTTTCTGTCTCCCTCTGTCCCCCCAGTCTGCCTCTCTCTGATCCTCTCTCTCTGACCCCCCTCTTTGCCACCTCACTCTTATTCCCCACCCCCCTCTGTCCCCCTCTCTCTGTCCCGAATCTTTGACTCCCCCTCTCTCTGTCACTCTCTCCCTGTACCCTCGTCCCCCTCTCTCTTCCCCCCTTCTGTCCCCCCCTCTCTCTCCTGCCCCTCTCTCTCTCCCCCTCTCTGTCCACCCGCTCTCTGTCCCCCCCTCTCTGCCCCCCTCTCTGTCCCCTCTCTCTCCTGCCCCTATCTCTGTCCCCCCTCTCTGTCCCCCCTCTCTCTGTCCCCCCTCTCCCTGTCCCCCTCTCTCTGTCCCCTCTCTCTCTGTCCCCCTCTCTCTCCGTCCCCCACTCTCTGTCCCCCTCTCTCTGTTCCCGCTCTCTGTGCCCCTCGCTCTGTCCCCCCTCTCTCTGCCCCCCTCTCTGCACCTCTCTCTGTCCCACCCTCCCTGTCCCCTGACTCTCAGTCTCCCCCTCACTCTGTCCCCCCCTCGCTCTGTCACCTCCTCGCTCTGTCGCCCCCTTGGTCTGTCCCTCTTCTCTCTGCCCCCCTCCTCTCTGTCCCACAATTCCTCTCTGTTCCCCCCTCTCTGTGTCCTCCCTCTTCCTCAACCCCTATGACCCACTGTCTCTGTCCCCGTCTTTCTGTCCCCATCTCTGTCCCTTTATCTCTGTCCCCCTCTTTCTGACCTCCCTCTCTCTGTCCACAGTCTCTCTGTCACCCACTCTCTATCCCTGTCTCTCTCTGTCCCCCCTCTCTTTACCACTCTCCCTACCCCCCTCTGACCTCCACACACTGTCACCCCCACTCTGTGCCCCGCTCTCTGTCCCCCCTCTGTCCCACCTTTCTATTCCCCTCTTTCTGCCCCCCACTCTGTCCGCACTCTCTCTCTCCGCCCTCTTTCTCCGCCCTCTCTCTCTGTCCCCATATCTCTGTCCCCATCTCTCTGTCACCCTCTCTCTGTCCCGCCTGTCCCGCTTCTTTCTGTTCCTCTCTTTCTGCCCCCATCTCTGTCCGCCCTCTCTCTCTCTGTCCGCGCTCTCTCTCTGTCCCCCTCTCACTGTACCCCTCTCTCTGCCCGCCTCTCTCTTTCCCCCTCTCGGTGTCCCCCCTTGCTCTGTGCCCCCCTCTCTGCACCCCTTGCCCACTTCTCTCTGTCCCCCTTCTCTCTGTCCCCCTTCTCTCTGCGCACCCCCTATCTCTGCCCGCCTTTCGGTGTCCCCCCACTCTGTGTCCTCCCTTGCTCTGTGCCCCCCTCACTGCACACCTTGCCCACTTCTCTCTGTCCCCATCTCTCTGTCCCCCTTCTCACTGTCCCCCATCTCTCTGTCCCCTGTCTCTCTGTCCCCGTCTCTCTGTCCCCATCTCTGTCTCCCTCTCTGACCCCCTCTCTGTACACACCCTCTGTCCCCCACTCTGTCACCCCATCCCTTCTCTTTCTGTTCCCGTCTCTCTATCCCCCTCTCTCTGTTCCCCCCCTCTCTGACCCCTCTCTTTCCTCCTCTCCGTGTCCCACTCTCTTTGTCCCCTCTCTCTATCCCCCTGTCTTTGTCCCCCTCTCTCTGTCACCCCTCTCTCTGCCCCTCTCTCTGCGTCTCCCTCTCTGTCCCCTCTCTTTGTTCCCGCTCTATCTGTACCCCACTCTCTGTCCCTCCTCTGTCTGCCCCCTCTGTCCCCTTCTCTCTGCCCCAGTCATCCTCTTTCTGTCCCCCTCTCACTCTGTTCCCTCTGTCTCTGTCCCCCCTCTCTTTCTGTCCCCCTCTCTCTCTGTCCCCCCTCTCTCTCTCTGTCCCCCCTCTCTCTGTCCCCCCTCTCTCTCTGTCCCCCCTCTCTCTGTCCCCCCTCTCTCTCTGTCCCCCCTCTCTCTGTCCCCCCTCTCTCTCTCTGTCCCCCCTCTCTCTGTCCCTCCTCTCTCCCTGTCGCCCCTCTCTCTCTGTCCCCCCTCTCTCTGACCCCCCTCTCTCTCTGTCCCCCCTCTCTCTCTGTCCCCCCTCTCTGTCCCCAGCCTCTGTTACCCCCTCCTCTTTCTGTTCCCCGCTTTCTGTCCCCCTCTCTGCCCGCCCTCTCTTTGTCCGCGCTCTTTCTCTATCCCTCTCTCTCTTTACCCCTCTCTCAGCCCCCTCTCTGGGTCCCGACTCTCTCTGTCCGCCCTCTCTCACTGTGCCCCCTCTCTGACCCCCTCTCTCTTTCCTCCTTTCCGTGTCCCACTTTCCTTATCCCCTCTCTCTATCTCCCTGTCTCTGTCCCCCTCTCTCTGTCACCCCTCTCTCTGTCCCTCTCTCTGTCCCTTTCTCTCTGTTCCCGCTCTCTCTGTACCCCACTCTCTGTCACCCCTCTGTCTCTCCCCCCTCTGTCCCCTGCTCTCTGCCCCGTCCCCCTCTTTCTGTCCCCCCTCTCTCTGACCCCTCTCTCTCTGACCCCCTTTCTCTGTCCCCACTCTCTCCGCTCCCCACTCTCTGTCCCTGTCTCTCTGGTCCCCCTTCTGTCCACCTTTCAATTTCCCCCCTCTCTCTGCCCCCTATCTCTGCCCCCCCCCCGCCCCCCCCCTCTCTCTGCCCCCCTCCCACAGTCCACCTGTCTGTACCCCCTCTCTCTGTACCCCCTCTCTCTGTCTCCCCTCTCTCTGCCCCCCTCCCACAGTCCACATCTCTGTACCCTCTCTCTCGATCCCCCTCTCTCTGTCCCCACGGTTCTCTGTTCCCCTCGGTCTGTCCCCCCTCTCTCTGTCCCCTTCTCTCTGTTCCCTTCTCTCTGTCCACTTCTTTCTGTCACCTTCTCTCTGTCCCCTGCTCTCTGTCCCCTGCTCTCTGTCCCTACTCTCTCTGTCCCTCACTCTTTGTCCCTGTCTCCCTCTGCCCCCCTCTCTCTTACCTCACTCTCTCTGTCCACCTCTCTCTCTGTCCACCTCACTCTCTGTCCACCCCTCACTCTGACCCACCTCTCTCTGTCCCCACTCTCTCTGTCCACCTCTCTCTCTGTCCACCTCACTCTCCGTCCACCTCTCTCTCTGTCCCCCCTCTCTCTGTCCACCCCTCATTCTGTCCACCTCTCTCTGCACCCCCTCTCTGCCCCCTCTCTCTTCCCCCTCTCTCTGCCTCCCTCTCTCTGGCCCCCCTCTCTCTGCCCCTCTCTCTATGACCCTCTCTCTCCCCCCTCCCTGAAACCCTCTCTCTGCCCCCCGATGACCTCCGCTCTTTGTCTCTCATCTCTCTTTTCCCCCCTCTCTCTGTCCCACTCTCTCTGTCCCCCTCTTTCTGTCCCCCCTCTCTCTGACCCCTCTCTCTCTGACCCCCTTTCTCTGTCCCCACTCTCTCCGCTCCCCACTCTCTGTCCCTGTCTCTCTGGTTCCCCTTCTGTCCACCTTTCAATTTCCCCCCTCTCTCTGCCCCCTATCTCTGCCCCCCCCGCCCCCCCCTCTCTCTGCCCCCCTCCCACAGTCCACCTGTCTGTACCCCCTCTCTCTGTACCCCCTCTCTCTGTCTCCCCTCTCTCTGCCCCCCTCCCACAGTCCACATCTCTGTACCCTCTCTCTCGATCCCCCTCTCTCTGTCCCCACGGTTCTCTGTTCCCCTCGGTCTGTCCCCCCTCTCTCTGTCCCCTTCTCTCTGTTCCCTTCTCTCTGTCCACTTCTTTCTGTCACCTTCTCTCTGTCCCCTGCTCTCTGTCCCCTGCTCTCTGTCCCTACTCTCTCTGTCCCTCACTCTTTGTCCCTGTCTCCCTCTGCCCCCCTCTCTCTTACCTCACTCTCTCTGTCCACCTCTCTCTCTGTCCACCTCACTCTCTGTCCACCCCTCACTCTGACCCACCTCTCTCTGTCCCCACTCTCTCTGTCCACCTCTCTCTCTGTCCACCTCACTCTCCGTCCACCTCTCTCTCTGTCCCCCCTCTCTCTGTCCACCCCTCATTCTGTCCACCTCTCTCTGCACCCCCTCTCTGCCCCCTCTCTCTTCCCCCTCTCTCTGCCTCCCTCTCTCTGGCCCCCTCTCTCTGCCCCTCTCTCTATGACCCTCTCTCTCCCCCCTCCCTGAAACCCTCTCTCTGCCCCCCGATGACCTCCGCTCTTTGTCTCTCATCTCTCTTTTCCCCCCTCTCTCTGTCCCACTCTCTCTGTCCCCCTCTTTCTGTCCCCCCTCTCTCTGTCCCCCCTCTCTCTGTCCCCCCTCTCTCTGTCCCCCCTCTCTCTGTTCGCCCTCTCTCTGTCCCCCGTCTCTCTGTCCCCGTCACTCTGACCCCCGTCTCTCTGTCTTCCCACTCTCTGTCCCCACTGTCCCTGTCTCTGCGCTCTCTATCTCCCCTCTCTCTATCCATCTCTCTCTGTCCGCTCTCTCCCTGTCCCCCTCTGTCTCCCACTCTCTGTCCCCCCTCTCTGCCCCCCGTCCTCATGTCTCTCAGTCCCCCTAAGTCTGTCCCCTCTCTCTCTGTCATCCCTCTCTGTTCCACCCGATCTCTGCCCCATCGCTCTGTCCACCCATCCTGTCCCACTGGCTCTCTGTCGCCTCTCTCTGTCCCCCTCTGTTCCCCTCTCTCTGTCCCTCTCTCACTGTCCCCCTTTCTCTCTGACCCCCCGCCCCATCTATCTGTCTCCCCCTCCCTGTCTCTGTCCTCCCCTCCCTGTCCCCTGACTTTCTGTCACCCCCCTCTCTGCCCCGTATCTCTCGCACCCCCCTCTGCACCCTCACTCTGTCCCCCCCTCTCGATCCCTCTCTCTCTGTCCCCACGCTTCTCTGTTCCCCTCGGTCTGTCCCCCCTCTCTCTGTCCCCTTCTCCCTGTTCCCTTCTCTCTCTCCCCTTCTCTCTGTCCCCTTCTCTCTGTTCCCTTCTCTCTGTCCCCTGCTCTCTGTCCTCTGCTCTCTGTCCCCACTCTCTCTGTCCACCTCTCTCTCTGTCCACCTCTCTCTGTCCCCACTCTCTCTGTCCCCCTCTCACTGTCCCCACTCTCTCTGTCCCCACTCTCTCTGTCCCCACTCTCTCTGTCCCCCTCTCACTGTACCCCTCTCTCTGTCCCTTCTCTCTCTGTCACCACTCTCTCTGCCCCCCTCTCTCTGTACCTGTCTCACTCTGTCCCCCCTTTCTCTGACCCCCCTCTCTTTGTCCACTTCTCACTCTGTCCACCTCTCTCTGTACCCCCTCTCTGCCCCCTCTCTCTGCTCACCCTCTATCTGCCCGCCCTCTCTCTGCCCCCTCTCTCTGCCACCCCCTCTCTGCCTCCCTCTCTCTGCACCCCTCTCTCTGCCCCCCTCCCTCTGCCCTCCCTCTCTTTGCCCCCTCTCTCTGCCCCCCTCTCTCTTTCCCCCCTCTCTCTGCCCCTCTCTCTGTGACCCTCTCTCTGCCCCCTCCCTGAAACACTCCATCATCCCCCCATGACCTCCTCTCTTTGTCACTCATCTCTCTGTTCCCCCCTTTCTGCCGCCTTCTCTCTTCCCCGCTCCTCTGTCCCCCCTCTCTCTGTCCCCCTCTTTCTGTCCCCCTGTCTCTGCCCCCCCTCTCTCTGTCCGCCCTCTCTCTG
This sequence comes from Chiloscyllium punctatum, assembly GCF_047496795.1. Lineage (NCBI taxonomy): Eukaryota > Metazoa > Chordata > Chondrichthyes > Orectolobiformes > Hemiscylliidae > Chiloscyllium > Chiloscyllium punctatum. Next base: position 214,642 of record NW_027309973.1, on the reverse strand, counting down.
TCCCCCGTCTCTCTGTCCCCAAATCTCTGACCCCCGTCTCTCTGTCTTCCCACTCTCTGTCCCCACTGTCTCTGTTCCTACGCTCTCTTTCTCCCCTCTCTCTATCCCCCTCTCTCTGTCCGCTCTCTCCCTGTCCCCCTCTGTCTCCCATTCTCTCTGTCCCCACTTCTCTGTCTCCCCTCTCTGCCCCCCGTCCTCATGTCTCTCTGTCCCCCTAAGTCTGTCCCCTCTCTCTCTGTCATCCCTCTCTGTCCCACCCGATCTCTGCCCCCTCCCTCTGTCCACCCATCCTCTCCCACTGTCTCTCTGTCGCCTCTCTCTGTCCCCCTCTGTTCCCCTCTCTCTGTCCCTCTCTCACTGTCCCCCTTCTCTCAGACCCCCCGCCCCATCTATCTGTCCCCCCCTCCCTGTCCCCCTGTCTCTGTCCTCCCCTCCCTGACCCCTGACTCTTTGTCACCCCCCCTCTCTGCCCCCTATCTCTCGCCCCTCCCGCCCTCTCGCTCTGTCCACCCTCCCTGTCCCCCTGTCTTTCTGTCCCCTCTCGCTCGATCACCCCTCTCTGTCCCCACTCTCTCTGTCCCCCCTTTCTCTGTCCCCCCCTTTCTGTCCCCCGTCTCTGTCCCCCTTCCCCCTGTCCCCACTCTCTCTGTCCCCCCTCTCTCTGTCCCCCCCTTTCTGTCCCCCGTCTCTGTCCCCCTGTCCCCACTCTCTCTGTCCCCCCTCTCCCTGTCCCCACTCTCTCTGTCCCCACTCTCTCTGTCGCCCATCTCTCTGTCCCCACTCTCTGACCCCCCTCTCTCTGTCCCCCTCCTTCTGTCCCCCTCTCTGTCCCCCTTCTCTCTCTCTACCCCCTCTCTCTGTGCTCACTCTCTCTGTCCACTCTCTCTCTGTCCCCCTCTCTCAGTCCATCTCTCACTGCCCCACTCTCTGTTTGGCCCTGTCCCTCTGTCCCTGTATCTCTGTATCATGTCACTCTGTCCCCCCTCTCTCTGTCCCCCCTCTCTCTGTCCCCCCTCACTCTGCCCCCCTCTTTCTGTCCACCTTTTTCTGTCCCACTAAGTATGTCCCCCTACTCTCTGTCACTCTCTCTCTGTCCTCCCAAATCTCTCTGCCACCTCTCTCTGATCACTCTCCACGTCCCACTGTTTCTCTGTCCTCCCCTCTCTCTGTCCCCCTCTCTCTCTGTCCCCCTCTCTCTCTATCCCCCACTCTCTCTGTTCCCATCTCTCTGCCCCCATCTCTCTGTTCTCCTCTCGCTGTGCCCCCTCTCTCTGTCTCCTATCTCTCTGTCCCCAATCTCTCTGCCACCCCTCTCTTTCCCCCCTCTCTGTCCCCCCGTCCCACTTCACTGTCCCCCTCTCTCTCCCCCTCTCTCTGTTCTCCTCTCTCCGCCCCCTCTCTCTCTCCCCCTCTCTCTCACCCCCTCTCTCATTCCCTCCCTCTCTCTCTCCCCTCTCTCTGTACCCCTCTCTCTGTCCCCACTCTGTCTGTCCCACTCTCTCTGTCCCTCCTCTCTCTGTTGCTCTCTGTCCCTTTCTCTCTGTACCCCTCTCTCTGTCCCCACTCTGTCTGTCCCACTCTCTCTGTTTCTCCTCTCCATGTTGCTCTCTGTCCCTTTCTGTCTGTCCCGCCTCTCTGTCCCCCACTCTCTCTTACCACACCTCTCTGTCCCCTTCTCTCTGTCCCCCTCTCTCTGTCCCCCGCTCTCTATCCGCCTCTCTCTGACCGTCTCTCTCTGACCCCTCACTCTGTCCCGCCTACTCTGTCTCCCTCTCGCTGTCCCCCCTCGCTGTCTCCCACTCTCTGACCCCCTCTCTCTGACGCCCTCACTCTGACCCCCATCTCTCTGTCCCTCATCTCTGCTCCTCCTCTGTCTCTGACCCCCTTTCATTCTCCCCCCATCCCCCCTCTCTCTGTCCCACTCTCTTTGTCCCCCTCTCTCTGTCCCCCAGTTTCTGACCATTCCTCCCACTGTCCGCCCGTCCACCCCTCTGTGTCCACCCCTCACTCTGCCCCCCTCTCTCTGTCCCCCTCTCTCTACCCCCCCTCTCTGTCTCCCCTCTTTATGTTGCCCCTCTCTTTGTCCGTCTCTCTATTCCTACTCTCTCCTCCTCTCTCTGTCCCTGCTCTCTCTGTCCCCCTCTCTCTGTTCCCCGGTCTCTGACCCCGCTCTCTGTCCCCCCTCTCTGTCGCCCCTCTTTCTGTCGCCCCTCTCTCTGTCCCTCTCTCTGACCCTCTCTCTCTGTCCCTTCTCTCTGTCCCCCTCTCTGTTCCCCGTCTCTCTGTCCCCCTCTCTATTTCCTCCTCTCTATTTCTCCTTCCCTATTTCCCCCTCTCTCTTTCCCTCTCTCTGCCCCCCTCTCTCTGCCCCCCTCCTCTCTGTCACCCTGCTCTCTATCCCCCGCTCTCTGTCCCCCGCTCTCCGTCCCAACTCTCTGTACCCCCCGTCCCTCTCTCTCCTTCCCCTCTTCTCTGCCCCCCTCCTCTGACCCCCTCTCTGCCCCCCTCTCTATTTCACCCTCTCTATTTCCCCTCTCTCTGCCCCCTCTCTCTCCCCCTCTCACTCTGTCCGCCTCTATCTGTCCAGCTCATCTCAGTCCCCCTCCTCTCTGTCCCCGCTCTCTGTCCCCCCCTCTGTCCCCTCCTCATGGCCCCCTCCTCTGACCCCGTCTCTGTCCCCCTCTCTATTTCCCCCTCTCTATTTCCCCCTCTCTCTGCTCCCCTTTCTCTGCCCCCTCACTCTGTTCCCCTCTATCTGTCCAGCTCATCTCTGTCCCCCTCCTCTCTGTCCGCCCTCCACCCTTCTCTGTCCACCCCTCACTCTGCCTCCCTCTCTCTGTCCCCCTCTCTCTGTCTCCCCTCTTTATGTTGCCCCTCTCTTTGTCCGTCTCTCTATTCCTGCTCTCTCTCTCCTCCTCTCTCTCTCCCTCCTCTCTCTGTTCCCCTCTCTCTGTCCCCCACACTCTGTCCCCCGCTCTCTGCCCCCGCTCTCTGTCCCCCTTCTCTGTCGCCCCTCTTTCTGTCGCCCCTCTCTCTGTCCCTCTCTCTGTCCCTCCTCTCTCTGTCCCCCTCTCTCTGTCCCTCGCTCTCTGTCCCCCCTCTCTGTCCACCCTCCCTGTCCCCATGTCTTTCTGTCCCCTCTCGCTCGATCACCCTTGTCCGTCCCCCCTCACTCTGTCCACTCTCTCTCAATCCACCTCTCTCTGTCCCCACGGTTCTCTGTTCCCCTAGGTCTGTCCCCCCTCTCTCTGTCCCCTTCTCTCTGTTCCCTTCTCTCTGTCCACTTCTTTCTGTCCCCTTCTCCCTGTCCGCTGCTCTTTGTCCGCTGCTCTCTGTCCCCACTCTCTCTCTGTCCCTCACTCTTTGTCCCTGTCTCCCTCTGCCCCCCTCTCTCTGTCCCCACTCTCTTTGTCCCCACTCTCTCTGTCCACCTCTCTCTCTGTCCACCTCACTCGCCGTCCACCTCTCTCTCTGTCCCCACTCTCTCTGCCCTTCTCTCTCTGTCCCTGTCTCACTCTGTCCCCCCTCTCTCTGACCCACCTCTCTCTGTCCACCTCTCATTCTGTCCACCTCTCTCTGCACCCCCTCTCTGCCCCCACTCTCTGCCCACCCTGCCTCTGTCCGCCCTCTCTCTTGCCCCTCTCTCTGCCACCCCTCTGTCTGCCTACCTCTCTCTGCCCCCTCTCTCTGCCCCCCTCTCTCTGCCCCCCCTCTCTCTGCCCGCCTCTCTCTGCCCCCCTCTCTCTGTTCCCCCCTCTCTCTGTCCCCCCTCTCTCTGTCCCCCTCTTTCTGCCCCCCTCTCTCTGTCCCCCCTCTCTCTTTCCCCCTCTCTCTGTCCCCCTGTCTCTGTCACCCCTCTCTCTGTCCGCCCTCTCTCTGTCCTCCGTCTCTCTGCCCCCGTCTCTCTGACCCCCGTCTCTCTGTCTTCCCACTCTCTGTCCCCACTCTCCCTGTCTCTGCGCTCTCTATCTCCCCTCTCTCTATCCCCCTCTCTCTGTCCGCTCTCTCCCTGTCCCCCTCTGTCCCCCACTCTCTCTGTCCCCACCTCTCTGTCTCCCCTCTCTGTCCCACCCGATCTCTGCGCCCTCCCTCTGTCCACCCATCCTGTCCCACTGTCTCTCTGTCGCCTCTCTCTGTCCCCCTCTGTTCCCCTCTCTCTGTCCCTCTCTCACTGTCCCCCTCTCTCTCGGACCCCCCGCCCCCTCTATCTGTCCACCCCTCCCTGTCCCCCTGTCTCTGTCCTCCTCTCCCTGTCCCCTGATTCTCTGTCACCCCCCTCTCTGCCCCCCATCTCTGCCCACCCCCCTTTGTCCCCTCGCTCTGTCCACCCTCCCTGTCCCCCTGTCTCTCTGTCCCCTCTCGCTCGATCACCCCTGTCCGTCCCCCCTCACTCTGTCTCCCCTCTCTCGATCCCCCATTCTCTATCCGCACGGTTCTCTGTTCCCCTAGGTCTGTCCCCTCTCTCTCTGTCCCCTGCTCTCTGTCCCCTGCTCTCTGTCCCCACTCTCTCTGTCACTCACTCTTTGTCCCTGTCTGCCTCTGCCCCCCTCTCTCTGTCCCCACTCTCTCTGTCCACCTCTCTCTCTGTCCACCTCACTCTCTGCCCCCTCTCTCTGTCCCCACTCTCTCTGTCCCCACTCTCTCTGTCCCCCTCTCTCTGTCCACCTCACTCTCTGCCCCCATCTCTCTGTCCCGACTCTCTCTGTCCCCCCTCTCTCTGTCCCTTCTCTCTCTGCCCCCCTCTCTCTGTCCCTGTCTCACTCTTTCCCCCCTCTCTCTGACTCCCCTCTCTCTGTCCACCTCTCACTCTGTCCACCTCTCTCTGCCCCCTCTCTCTGCCAACCCTCTCTCTGCCTCCCTCTCTCTGCCCCCCTCTCTCTGCCCCCCTCTCTCTGCCCCCCCCCTCTCTGCCCTCCCTCTCTCTGCCCCCTCTCTCTGTCCCACTCTCTCTGCCCCTCTCTCCATGGCCCTCTCACTGCCCCCTCCCTGAAACCCTATCTCTGCCCCTATGACCCCCTCTCTTTGTCACTCAACTCTGTGTTCCCCGCTCTCTCTGTTCCCCCCCCTCTCTGTCCCCCCTCTCTCTATCCCCCTCTTTCTGTCCCCCTGTCTCTGTCCCCCTCTCTCTGTCCACCCTCTCTCTGTCCACCCTCTCTGTCCCCCCTCTCTCTGTCCCCCATCTCTGTGCCCCCCCTCTCTGTACCCCCTCTCTCTGTCCCGCTCCATCTGTCCCCCTCTGTGTCCCCCTTCTCTCTCTCTACCCCCTCTCTCTGTGCTCACTCTCTCTGTCCCCTCTCTCTCTGTCCCTCTCTCTCTGTGCCATGTCACTCTGTCCCCCCTCTCTCTGTCCCCCCTCTCTCTCTCCGCCCTCTCTCTGCCCCGCTCTCTCTGTCCACGTTTTTCTGTCCCACTAAGTGTGTCCCCCTTCTCTCTGTCACCCTCTCTTTGTCCTCCCAACTCTCTCTGCCGCTTCTCTCTGTTCACTCTCCCTGTCCCTCTGTTTCTCTGTCCTCCCTCTCTCTTCTGTCCCCCTCTCTCAGTCCCCCTCTCTCTCTATCCCCCACTCTCTCTGTTCCCATCTCTCTGCCCCCATCTCTCTGTTCTCCTCTCGCTGTGCCCCCTCTCTCTGTCCCCTATCTCACTGTCCCGAATCTCTCTGCCACCCCTCTCTTTCCCCTCTCTCTATCCCCCATCCCCCTTCACTGACCCCCCCTCTCTCCCCCCTCTCTCTGTTCCCCTCTCTCTGCCCCCTCTCTCTCTCCCCCTCTCTCTAACCCCCTCTCTCGTTCCCCCTCTCTCTCTCTCCCCTCTCTCTACCCCCTCTCTCTCTCCCCCCTCTCTGTTCCCCTCTCTCTGTCCCAACTCTGTCTTTCCCCTCTCTCTGTCCCTCCTCTCTCTGTTGCTCTCTGTCCCTTTCCCTCTGTCCCCCCTCTCTGACCCCCACTCTCTCTGTCTCCTTCTCTCTGTCCCCTTCTCTCTGTCCCCCTCTCTCTGTTCCCCGCTCTCTATCCCCCTCTCTCTGACCCCCTCTCTCTGACCCTTCTCCCTCTGTCCCTCTCACTCTGTCACCCCTCGCTCTGTCCCACCTTGCTCCCTGCCCCGTCTCTCTCTGCCCCGTCTCTCTCTGCCCCCTCTCTCTGCCCCCCTGTCTCTGTCACCCCTCGCTCTGTCCCACCTTGCTCCCTGCCCCGTCTCTCTCTGCCCTGTCTCTCTCTGCCCTCTCTCTCTGCCCCCCTGTCTCTGTCACCCCTCGCTCTGTCCCACCTTGCTCCCTGCCCCGTCTCTCTCTGCCCCGTCTCTCTCTGCCCCCTTCTCTCTGTCCCCCCTCTCTCTGTCCCCCTCTCTCTGTCCCCCTCTCTCCGTCCCAACTCTCTGTACCCCCCGTCCCTCTCTCTCTGCCCCGTCTCTCTCTGCCCCGTCTCTCTGCCCCCCTCTCTCTGCCCCCCTCTCTGTCTCTCTATCTCTGTCCCAACTCTCTGTACCCCCCGTCCCTCTCTCTCTGCCACCTCTTTCTCTGTCCCTCTTCTCTCTGTCCCCCTCTCTCTGTCCCCCTCTCTCTGTCCCCCTTCTCTCTGTTCCCCCTCTCTCTATCCCCCCTCTCTCTGTCCCTCTCTCTCTGCCCCCTCTCTCTGCCCCCATCCGTCTCTTTTCCCCCCTCTCTGTCAGCCCTCTCTCTATCCCCCCTCTCTCTCTGTCCCTCTCTCTCTGTCCCCCCATCTCTCTTTCCCCCAACTTTCTGTCCCCCAACTCTGTCCCCAACTCTCTGCTCCCCCTCTCTCTGTCCCCCTCTCTCTGTTCCCACTGTATGTCCCAATTCTCTCTGCCCCCACTCTCTGTTCCTCTCTCTCTGTCCCTCTCTCTCTGTCCCCCTCTCTCCGCCCTCCCTTCTCTGTCCCCTTCTCTCTGTCCACCCCTCGCTCCGTCCCCCTCTCACGCACCCCGCTATCTGTCACCCGTCTCTCTGTCCCCCACTCTCTGCCCCCTCTCTCTATTGACCCTCTCTCTGTCGCCCACTCTCTGTACCCTCTTTGTTCCCCTATCTCTATTCCTCCATCTGTCCCCCCCCCAATCCCGCCTCTCTCTGTACCCCATCTCTGTTTCCCCTCTCTGTTCCCCCCTCTCTGTCCCCACTCTCAATGTCTACCCTCTCTCTGTCCCCAACTCTCTGTCCCCCCAACTCTCTGTACACCTCTCTTCCTGCCTCTCTGCCCCCCTCTCTATACACCTTTCTCTGTCCCGCCTCTCACTTACCCCCCTCTCTCTGCACCCCCGGCCCCCTCTCACGTTACCCCCTCTCTCTGTCGCCCCTCTCTCTGTCGTCCCTCTCTCTGTCACCCTCTCATTTTCCACCCTCTCCCTGCCCCCCCTCTCTGCACCCCCCTTCTCTGACCCCACTCTCTCTGCCCCCCCTGTCTTTGACCCCCCTCTCTCTGTCCCCCCTCTCTATGTCCCCCGTCTCTCTGTCCCCTTCTCTCTGTCCCCCCTCTCTGACCCCCCTCTCTCTGACCCCCCTCTCTGACCCCACTCTCTGACCCCCCTCTCTCTGACCCCCCTCTCTGACCCCACTCTCTCTGCCCCCCCTGTCTCTGACTCCCCTCTCTGACCCCTCTCTATGTCCCCCGTCTCTCTGTCCCCCTCTCTCTCTGTCCCCTTCTCTCTGTCCCCCCTCTCTCTGTCCCCCTCTCTCTGTCCCCCTCTCTCCGTCTCCCTCTCTCTGTACCCCCGTCCCCCTCTTCTCTGTCCCCCCTCTGTCCTCTCCCTCTCTGTCCCCCCTCTCTCTGTCCCCCCACTCTCTCTGCTACCCTCTCTCTCTGACCCCTCTCTCTCTATCCCCCCTCTCTCTGTCCCCCCTCTCTGTACCCCCCTCTCTGCCCCCCATCTCCCATCTGTCTGACCCTCCCTCTGTACACCCCTCTTTGTCCCCCTCTTCTCTGTCCCCCCTCTGTCCCCTCCCTCTCTGTCTCCCCTCTCTGTCCCCCTTCTCTCTGTCCCCCCGTCTGCCCCGCTCTCTCTGTCTGCCCTCTGTCTGTTCCCGCGCTCTCTGCCCCCTCTCTCTGCCCCCTCTCTCTGCCCCTCTCTCTCTGCCCCCCTCTCTCTCTGTCCCAATCTCTCTGTCCCCTTCTCTCTGACCCCCCTCTCTCTATCCCCCCATGTCTCTGTCCCCTCGTCTCTGTCCCCCCTCGCTCTGTCCCACCTTGGTCTCTGCCTCCTCGCTCTCTGCCCTGTCTCTCTCTGCCCCTCTCTCTGCACACCCCTCTCTCTGCCCCCTCTCTCTGTCCCACTATCTCTGTCCCAACTCTGTGTCCCTCTCTCTCTGTCCCTCTCTCTCTCTGCCCCCTTTTCTCTGTCCCTCTCCTGTCTGTCCCCCTCTCTCTCTCCACCCCTCGCTCTGTATCCATTCCAAGTCCCCCGCTATCTGTCCCCCGTCTCTCTGTGACCCGTCTCTCTGCCCCCCTCTCTGTACCCCCTCTCAGTCCCCCTTTCTCTGTCACCCATCTCTCTGTCCCCCACTCTCTGTACCTCCTCTTTGTTCCCCTCTGTCCCCCACTGTCCCGCCTCTCACCGTCACCCCTCTCTATGTCCATATTTCTCTGTACCCCATCTCTGTCCCCCCTCTCTTTTCCCCTCTCTGTTCCTCCCCTCTGTCCCCCCTCTCAATGTCTCTCCGTCTCTGTCCACAATTCTCTGTCCCCCCACTCTCTGTACACCTCTCTGTCCCGCCTATTTGTTCCCCCCCTCACTGTACCCCTTTCTCTGTCCCCCCCTCACTGTCCCCCTCACTCCGCCCCCCGGCCCCCTCTCTCTGTCCCTCTCTCTCTGTTCCCCTTCTCTCTGTCCCCCTCTCTCTGTCCCCCTTCTCTCTGTTCCCCCTCTCTCTATCCCCCTATCTCTGTCCCCCTCTCTCTATCCCCCTCTCTCTGTTCCCCCTCTCTCCATCCGCCCTCTCTCTGTCCCGCTCTCTCTGCCCCCCCGTCCGTCTCTCTCTGACCCCCCATCTCTCTGTCAGCCCTCTTTCTCTATCCCCCCTCTCTCTGTTCCTCTCTCTCTGTGCCCCCGTCCCTCTCTCTCTGTCCCCCAACTCTCTGTCCCCCAACTCTCTGTCCACCAACTCTGCACCCCCTCTCTCTGTTCCCGCGCTGTCTGTCCCATAGAACATAGAACATAGAAGAATACAGCGCAGTACAGGACCTTTGGCTCTCAATGTTGCGCCGATCAAAGCCCACCTAACCTACACTAGCCCACTATCCTCCATATGCCTATCCAATGCCCGTTTAAATGCCCATAAAGAGGGAGAGTCCACCACTGCTACTGGCAGGGCATTCCATAAACTTACGACTCGCTGAGTAAAGAATCTACCCCTAACATCTGTCCTATACCTATCACCCCTTAATTTAAAGCTATGCCCCCTTGTCATAGCTGACTCCATACGAGGAAAAAGGTTCTCATGGTCAACCCTATCTAAATCCCTAATCATCTTGTCCCCCTCTCCCTGGCCACCCTCTCCCTGGCCACCCTCTCTCTGACCCCACTCTCTCTGACCCCACTCTCTCTGTCCCCCGCTCTCTGATCCCCGCTCTCTGACCCCCCTCTCTCTGACCCATCTCTCTGTCCCTACTTCTTTGGGCCCCACCTCTCTGTCCCCCCTCTCTATTCCCCCCTCTCTGTTCCCCCCTCTGTCCCCCTCTTCTCTGTACCCCTCTGTCCCCCCTCGTTCTGTCCCCCTCTCTCTATCCTCCTCTCTCTGTCCACCTCTTTCTGAACCCCCTCTCTGTCCGCCCCCGCTCTGTCCCCCCCCCGCTATGTCCCCCCTCTCTCTGTCCCCCTTCTCTCTGTCCCCCTCGCTTTGTTCCCCACTCGCTCTGTGCCCCCCTCGCTCTGTCCCCCCTCTCTTTGTGCCCCCCTCGCTCTGTCCCCCTTCTCTCTGTCCCCCCCTCTCTCTGTGTCCCTCTCTCTGTCCCCCTCTCTCTGTCCCCCTTCTCTCTGTCCCCCTCCCTCTCTGCCCCCTCTCTCTGTGTCCCTCTCTCTGTCCCCCCTTTCTCTGTCCCACTTCTCTCTGTCCCCCCCTCGCTCTGTACCCTCTCTCTGTCCCCCCTCTCTCTGTCGCCCTTCTCTCTGTCCCCCTCCCTCTCTGTCCCCCCACTCTCTGTCCCCCTTCTCTCTGTCCCCCTTCTTTCTGTCTCCCTCCCTCTCTGTCCCCCCTCTCTCTGTCCGCCTCACTCGTTCTCCCCTCTCTCTTGCCCTTCCCTCTCTGGTCCTCCTCTCTCTCGCCCTCCTCCTCTCTCGCACTCCCCTCTCTTACACTCCCGTCTTACACTCTCCCTCTCTCTCGTGCTCCCCTCCCTACCGCCCCTTTCTCGTCTTCCCTTCTCTCAACCTCTCCCCTCTCTCTCTCGCCCCTCCCTCTCCACCTCTCTCGCAATCCACACCCTCCCTCACCTCTCTCCCACTCCCCTCCCTCTCCCCCCTCTCGCCCTCCCCCTCTCTTGCCTTCCCCCTCACTCGTGCTGCCTCATCTTTCTCAACCTCTCCTTTCCTCTCGCCCTCCCCTCCCTCCGTCCCCTCTCTCACCCACTCCCTTCCTCTTGCCCTCCCTTCCCACCCTTCGCTCGCCCTCCCCTGCCTCCATCCCCCTCTCGCTCTCCACCCTCTCCCTCCCCTCACTCGCCCTCCTCTCTCGCCCTCTCCCGTCCTCTCACCCTCGCTTCACTCCCCTCTCGCACCCTCTCCCTCACTCTCGCCTCCCCTCCCTCTCCCCCTCTCTCGCCCTCCTCCCGTCTTGTACTCCCCTCTCTCACTCTCACCCTTCTCTCGCCCTCCCCTCCCTCCCTACTCTCTCTTGCTCCCTCTCTCCCTCCCCGCTGTCTCGCCCTCCCCTCTCTCGCCCTCTCCTTCCCTCTCGCCCTCACGTCCTTCACTCCCCTCTCTCGCCATCCCCCCTCTCTCACACTCCCCCTCTCACCCTCACCCTTCGCTTGCCCTCCCCTCCCTCCCCTCTATCGCCCTCCCCTCTCTCGCCCTCTCCATCCCTCTCACCTTCACCTCGCTCCCCCTCTCTTGCACCCCTCCTCTCCCACCATCCCCCCTCTCTCGCACCTACCTCTCTCACCCTCCCCCTTTCTTGCCCTCCCCCATTCTCGCCCTTCTCCCTGTCTCGCCCTCCCCTCCCTTCCCTCTCCTCTCTCGGTCTCCCCTCTCTCGCCCTACCGTCTATCACACTCCCCTCTCTCGCCCTCCTCTCTCTCACCCTCCTCCTCTCTCATGCTCCCCTCTCTCGCCCTCCCCTCCTTCCCTCCCTTGTCTCGTCCTCCCCTCTCTCAACCTCTCCCCTCTCTCGCCCTTGCCACTCTCGCTCCCCTCTCTCGCCCTTCCCACTCTCGCTCCCCTCTCTCGTCCTCTCCCTTCCACTCTCCGCTCTCTCGCCCTCTCCCTCCCTCTCTGTCTCCCTCCCCTCCCTCCCTCCTCTCCCTCCCTCTCTCTCTCCCTCCCCTCCCTCCCTCCTCTCCCTCCCTCTCTCTCTCCCTCCCCTCCCTCCCTCCCCTCTCTCACCCTCCAGTATCTCACCCTATCTCTCCCTTGCCCCCTCTCTCTCTCCCCGCACTCCTTCACTCTCGCTCCGCTCTCTCACTCTTGACCCCCTCAATCAGTGTCTCTCTCTGTCCCCACCTCCCTCTGTTTGTCTCTGACTGAATCTCTCTCCCTCCCTCTCTCTCAGTCACAATATTTTTTCCTGGTCCTTCCCTCTTCCTCTGACCAAGAGACTGGGGGGTGGGGGGGGGGGGGTGCTTGGTCGTGAGGCTGCCTGTGGTGGGGGGTGGGAGATATGGGAGGTAGGAGAGGGGGATAATGGGGTATCGATGGAACTGCTGGAGGGAGGCAGAGACGGCAGGACAGAGAGAGTGAGGGTGAAGGGAAAGGGAAGAGTGGAGGCAGGTGGAGAAACCGGGTTTGGGTGTGTGTGTGTGAGAGGGGGGGAGAGAGGGAGTAGAGGAGGGGTGGTGAGAGAGGGAAGATGAGGGGTGGTGAGAAAGAGGAAGAGATTTGAGTCGAAAGTGGGGGGAAGATGAAATGGGGAGTCCAGGTTGGAGTGGGGGTACAGAGGGAGTTAAACCCAGCTCCTGAGCTCAGGGCGCGGTGCCCTCCCCTTCCCTGAGGACCAGGACTTGGGGCTGAGTCTGTCTCTCTCCAGCTCAGCTTCTCCAACACAAAGACACACAACAACATCGGTCATTCTGCTGCTCGGCACGCTTTAATCAACATTGTTATTGGTTACAAATGGAAGTGATGGATACAGTCAGTGGGATGGTGCCTTTTCTCACTGGCCCCTGAGTTGTGAGAAACATTGAAATGTTTCCCTGTAACCCCCCTGTGGGATAAGGATGGACAAACCAGCGCTACCCTCAGTCTGTTACCATAGCGACAGGCTGCTCCATCGCTGAAACACTGAACTGAAATGAGAAAATCCCGGATGGATTGATTAATGAGGGAATTTGATGGATGGATGGATTTGGGTGAAGGGATATTTCAGCACATTCTTCAGCTGCTGCCTGAACTTAGTCTGGGTCACGGCATAAATCGCGGTGTTTGTGCAGCAACTGAGGAGCTGCAGCATGAAGCCCAATTCCTGCACAAAGGGATCGAGATACACAGACCGATACCCAATCCACAACATCCGGTTCCATATAGAATACAGCATTAACATTGACCATAACAGGATGAAATTGGCCGAGATCACAAACAGTAAAATGATGGATTTTTTTCGGTTTCTCATCTCAGTGTCAGACTGAGCGTCCCCATTGGTGTGAGCGCGGAGTCTCCTGCGGGCTCTGCTGGTCACTAAAATGTGTCTGACGGTGAGAACATTGAGCAGCAGAATCAGGAGAAATGGGACACACGGGGTTAGAATGTGGTGGAGGAACTCGATTGTGACCCAGACACTGGAGGATTGAACAGCGACTGTTACATCACAAAACCAGGGGACGTTCATCAGCCAATACCGAGCCTCGAGCATAAAATACCAGGAAATGTTCTTTAAACAGCTCAGCACAGTCACTGCTCCCAGAACCACAGCCGCCGTTTTCTCACTGCAATATTTACTTTTCAGCTTCTGGCAACAAATGGCCACAAACCGATCAAAGGTGAAAGTGACGGTGAACCAGACAGAGCAGTCAGTGGCTGCATAAAGCAGGACGGCGTGGATATTACACACGGGGACGGAGTCCCTCAGGAAATAAAACTGTTCCCAATAAACAATGGGAATGTGTCTCAGGATCAGGTCGAGGATAATGACCAGGAGATCCGCCGCTGCCATGGCCCCCAGGTAACGTCTGACACATGGAGACAATCCACAATCTTTATAAAGCAGGACGTAGATGGTCACTACGTTAACTGTGAGGAAGGAAAACAAACCCATTATCCATCAGCCTGGAGGCAAAGGGACCCGTTTGATCGGGGACCCAGTGAGATTTTCAAATGTGTCCCTGTATTCAGGGATTTATTAAAATAATTGGAGCTGGAATAACAAATGGGAAGGTCGGAATTACTGACAAAAATGTGACATAAACCACAAGAAACCCTCCCTCCCCAAACACACAGAGACACATCCATCAGGACAGATGGTTTCTAGAACATTCCCACACACTCGATCCCTCGAGAGCAGACACAGGTCACTCCTTCCCAGTTCCTAATACAGAGGGTGGAAACGTTGCTGTCCTGAGGGATTCTCTCCCAGTTTCCTGAAGACAAACGGAGTTTGGGAATTTCTGTATTTTGGTCTAAATTGTGGTCGATCCTGTGTCGTGGAGAAATGTAAACGCAGGGAAAACGTATTCACCCCTTTAACTGCCCGAGGGGCCTTCGGAACAGTGTCTCCTTCTCCCTGGAACGGGATCTCTTCCCTCGGGATCTTATCGTTTGTTCAATTCACTGACGTCCGGCCGTTCACAAACAATGTCAGGGACAGAACGTTCCGGGGAATGTCAGTTATAGAATGTTGGGGACAGAACGTTCCGGGGAATGTCAGTTATAGAATGTTGGGGACAGAACGTTCCGGGGAATGTCAGTTATAGAATGTTGGGGACAGAACGTTCTGAGGAATTCCTTGACCTGTCCATGACCTTACCCCCATCCACCCCACCAACATGATGTACTGAGCAAAGGCCACATATCCATCCAGCGTGGGGAGCTGCAATGACCACATCATTGCATTATCTATAAACCGCAGATAGTCTGACCAACACCGCAGGATGTGCAGTGATCACCCGTGAATTAATCTGTAAACCAGGAGCAGTTACCCTCCCAGCATGTAGGACTGTGTACCCTACCCCAGTGCATTGCTCAGTAACACTGTGTTCGATCCCTGCCCTGTGTGGGGAAACTAGCAGCCCGCGCTGGAAGTGACAGGATGTGCAGCTCCCATCCATTTACAGCTCCATATCTCCATTGTTGCCATGACAAGGGGGTGCTGTGGGTGTGAACATCACTTCCAGAGAGAGATGGCGGGGGAATCAGTTTAAATATCATGACATGGGTGGGGTTTAGGAAATAGACAGAGAGGGGGAAACTGAGAGACAGTGTCATGGAAGGATGTGTTCCCAGGTTGCAGAATGCTGAAATGTAGACACTTCGATAGCATCCTGTAACATGAGCCAGTCTTCCCAGGAAATTTGGGAAAAAAGGATCTTGGTGTGAGGTCAGATGAAACAACAGCTGCTGTGTGGGTTTGAAATTACGTTTGTGTAATTTTAATAAGTGTCTTTTTGAAACAGTACATTACTGTAGGGTTGGAGTAGGATAATAAGCAGTTCAGGAAAGGGGTAGAGTTGTGAATAGTTGATGTAAAATATTCAGTTTCAGAGTTAAAAAAATAAATTGATGTTTTTATTTAAACAGTGGAATTTGGGAGTCCTCTGTCACTCATAGTTTAACAGTTTACAAGGCCAATTGAGCATTTCTTTATGTTTAGTTTATATTACCAGATGAGCTCAATGTTGTGTCCTAACAAATGCTGTGTGTATCTGTGTGTCTCAGTGTGGGGCAGGTCTGGCAGTCTCTGTGGTGCTTAAAGTGATACAATGCCACCCTCTGCTGGCCTCCACACGCCACTGCACAGGCATTGACAGAGGGTGAAAACCAACAGGGATTCATTCAGAGAAGGGGAGGGAGAGGGCAGCTACTCACGGCACCATCCAAACTGATGTCTTATCCATGGACTGATCTAAATGTCCTTAAAATGTTGTAACTGTCCTTGCTTTCACCACTTCCTCTGGAAGTTCATTCCACACACAAGCCAGATTTGGTCTAAAATGACATTTGTGACATTTGTGAATCATTTTTCCTCACAACTTAAAATATCCCTCAGTTTTGAATCCCCAACTCTAGGGAAAAGACATCAGCCCTCCCTTCAGCTTCTCTGTACCCCCCATTATTTTATAAACCTCTGTCAAGTTACTGCTTAATCTCATATTCTTCAGTGAAAAAAGTCCCAGCCGATCCAGCCTCTCCTTATAGCTCAATCCCTCCTTTCCCAGCAACATCCAGGTTAATCTCTTCTGAATCCTCTCCAGCTTAATAATATCAACGTCAGTAATATCAAAGTGAATAGTCAAGGTATTTTCTTAGGGTACGGGGAGACCAAAACTAGCGGACATCAGCTTAAGGTGAGAGGGGAAACATTTAAAAGTGACCTAAGGGGCAGCTTTTTCACCCAGAGGGTGGTGTGCCTATGGAGTGAGCGGGCAGGATGACCAGACTGGACACAGTATTCCAGAAGAGGTCTCACCAATATCCTGTACAACCACAACATGACGTCCCAATTCTGATACTCAAAGGTCTGTCCAATGAAGACAAGTGTGCTAAACACCTTCTTAACCACACTATCGATATGAGATGCAAATTTTAAAGAATTAAATCTGACGGCCTAGGTTTCTGTTCTACAACACTGCCAAAGGCTCTACTTTTAATTGTATAGGTCCTGCTGTTGTTTGATTTACCAAATCCAATGCGTCGCATTAATCCAAACTAAACTCCATCTGCCACCCCTCAGCCCAGTGTGTGATATTACTGCCACCTCCCCCTCCTCCTTCAATTTTAAAATGCCCATCCCCCTCTCCAGAATGCCTGCACAATCCAGCCTTGAGTTTCACAAAGACCCTGAGCTTGGTTTGCCTTGTGTGGTTAGGGGGAGGAGGAACAGATTGCAGACACAGTCAGTGGGGAGGAGAGGCTGGACAGTAATCAGCGGCCTGGTGTCACTTCATTGTTTTAGGAAGAGGGCAGTCGCACGTTAGAGGTGGGTAAGAGTGATCGGTGTTTTGGGACCAGAAATTAAGGTCTTCGTTCATCTCTGGTGTTCAGTAATAAATATCTATTTGAGACCCTTCATTGGGCAGAGTGTGGCTGCAGGATTTCTTTCCTTAATATTGCAGACTTCAGATAATAGCAATTAAAGATGGTCATAGTTAATTTCGATAGCATAGCATATAGACTCAATATCCTACAGTTGAGACAAATATCTTGCATTTGTTTAATAATACAAAGTGTTTTTTGTAATTCAGTAATGGCAACCTGATTATAATCATCCACACCGAACTGAAAATGGGCTCTAAAATATGACCCAAAATCTGATTATGGTAGTTGTATTGGGTAGTGTCCCTCTATCTGAGCCAGAGCTCTGGATTTGATTCCAATTCCTGAACTTGTGTGGTAGTGTGCCTAGCTCTGGACTAGAAGGCCTGGATTCGAGTCCTGCCTGTTGCAGAGGTATGTCCCAGCATGTCAGGACAGTCTGATGAACAAACCCACAGGAGAATAATGTTACAGCTTTGTGGGTATTGTCGAGTGATGCTAGGGGGAGGAGGCAGTAATATCACACACTGGGCTGAGGGGTGGCAGATGGAGTTTAGTTTGAATTAATGCGAGGCATTGGATTTGGTAAATCAAACAAGAACATGACCTAAACAATTAAAAGCTGGGCCTTTGGCAGTGCTGTAGTACAGAAAACCTAGGCCGTCAGGTTTAATTTATTAAAATTTGCATCTCATATAGATAGTGGGGTTAAGAAAGTGTTTAACACACTCTGCTCCACCAGGATAGGGGGTTCCAAAACAAGAGGGCATAGGTTGAAGGTGAGGAGGATTGATTTAGAAGGGACATGAAGATAAATGTTTCACACAGAGAGTGGTGTGTGTACAGAAAGTGCTGTCAGAGGAAGTGCTGAAGGCGGTTACAATCGCACATTTAAAAAGTATCTGAGAGGAGGGATATTGACCAAATGCTGGCAAATGGGACTGGATCAGATTTGATATCTGATCGGAGTGAACAGATTGGACTAACGGGTCTGTTTCCGTTCTGCATGACTCTCTGAGTCTTAAAGAGGAATGACAAAAAATTCTGAAAGGACCTTTCAAGTCATAATTCTCTTCGCTGGAAGTTTATCGTGCCTTGATGTTCATGTTGATTGAAAGCTGCGTTAGGTAAATATTTGACAGAGAAGTGAGTCATGCATAATGGGATGGAGACAGGAAACTGAGGCTGAGACCACAACCTGATCAGCCACAATTTTAGTGCCTGGTGGAGAAGGCTTAATGTAACTAATGACCCACTCCTGCTCCTCAGTCCCATGTTCCTGTGTTCCATTCAGCCCCTCAAACCTGCTAGACAGGAGCAGTTGGAGGCTACTTACTCCTATAACCTGGTGCACAGAAACAGAAGAGACCATTCGGCCCTTCAAGACTGTCCCACACGGTTTGAGGTGATTTGGGAAATGTAATTGGAAAACCCAGGCTGGGTATGAAAGAGGCCCCTCATCTCTCTTCACAGAGCTTCCCCTCTCTGCAACTTGTGCTCCATTTGTTGGTCATGTTGTAGACCCAACTTCACTCCCCATACGTCACCCAGGGATGGCTCACAGAATCCTCTGGTCTCCCTGTCTGCAACAGAACATTCATGAAAATAACACCCACTAACTTTCCAATAACAGAATGGGAGAACATCAGAAACAGGGGCAGGTCATTTACTCCCCAAACCTGCCTTGCCCTTCACTAAGATCGTGACTGATCTGCTCTCGGTCTGAAATCCTCTTCAATACCCAATTCTTCATCGCCCTCAACTCTCTGACAGGTCAATATCCATCTACCTCCTCTTCAAATACTTTCAGTCATCTTGCTGCCTAACATTCTTGAGAAGAGAAACCCTGACATTCAATACCATTTGTTTGAAGAAAACACGTGTTGTTCCTATACCATGGCCTATTGATATGAACAAAAGAGGTTGACTCAAGGGTTCAGATAAAAATGACTGGCCCCCATATCAAGGCAGTGATTAACTTCTGTTGACATCAAGGATCTTAACAAAACTGGACTTAGTGGGAATCAGAGTAACCTCTCCAGTGTTTGGAGTCAAACATGGCACAAAGGAAGATGGTCATCATCTCAGTCCTGGGTCACCTCTGTGCGAGATCCTCAGGATAGCTTCCCCTTCACAAACATCTTCAGCTGCTTCATCAATGTCTCCCCGCCCCCACCCTCCTCACCATAAGATCACAATTGGGGATGGTCGGTGAAGATTACACAATGTTCAGAACATTTTATCCCCCGTCAGTTCCTGAACTGGTTTGTGTCCATGTGCAACAAGACCCAGACTCCATTGAGGCCTGTGCTGTTAAAGTGTCCATAACATTCATGTAACAGCACTTCCTGACACTGCACATTGCCACAGTAAAACAAGAGTTCATTCACCACCTCACGCTGGTTTCACAGGAATATGAGGAAGCCATTTAGTCCATTGAAACTTTTGGAGAAGAACAAGGACAGCCGATTCAGTGCCTCCAGCCTATCACTCAGGAAGAGAAGGAGTCCAGTGTGATGGTCCACACCAGAGCCCCTCGAAAATATTTGAAGGCAGTAGCCTAGACTCTAATGTTTTCTTATTTTAAAGGAAATATAAAGTGTCTGTCGCAGATGCAATGTGACTGGTCAAAATACTCGGTGTGAAGAAAACACCATTTATTTAAACACGGAAGATAAAATAAAACCAAAGAAAGAGGAATTTAGAAGAACGTAATTGTATTGGGCAACTAAACAGAATAATCGATCTAGGAGCTATTACTAATAAACTAGTCAAACATAAGAAATTCCCATAAACACAGCCTTTAGCAAAAAGGAAAATTCAGGAATTGAAAACAGCATCAAGAGAAAATTCAGATAGAGTAGCAGCCAGGAGACATTCCCTGAGGCTTCCAACTCTTTGGAGACCACTATAGTTTTTGATGTTACTGAGAAACCAAAACCCAGAGATCCTAATCTGTGAGAGCTGGCCACACCCATTCAGGCTGCATTAAATTAAACCTACGGCCTCCCTAGCTGTTTACTCAAGTGGTCTTAACTATCCAGCTTGGTAACGATCGTTCAATCTCTCTCTTAAAAGAAACCAGGATAAAAATAACCTCTTTAAGCTGCAACATTGTCACACTTGTCAGCACATCTAGCTGTTAAACAGGAACCAGGGTAACCAGTCAGGCCCTTGGCCCTATCCAATCGGACGAGGAAGAAGTCAGTCAGTCCCTTGAGTCACTTATACAGGAACAGTAGGAGGCCATTCCCACCTCAATGCACTTACACGGGCGCAGAATGACGGAATTGATGCTGATTCCTGATCAATGTCTCAACATCGATTCTCCTGCTTCTCGGATGCTGCCTGACCTGCTGTGCTTTTCCAGCAATCAACGCTCTACTCTGATCTCCAGCATCGGCAGTCTTAAGGGTCTCCTAATTGATGCTCTAACATGATGAACAAGTGGGGCAGAGGCTGCACAGACAGATTGCTCCACGTTGTTCCTCTTGGCTCTGTTGCTTATGATGCACATGTGGGACTTTAACATGATTTTCTAGAGGTGGGCAGGGAAGCCATATGTCTTGTGTGAAGTCTCAAGAAGGCATCTTCCATCTCCACAAAGACGGCCTGGTGTTCTTTATGCAGGGTGGAAGCTGGTGGGAATGGCTACCTGTTTCAGATGTGGCTGCTGTTGGGGATTGTGAGCAACCTGATGTTCAGTACAGGGTTCACACGCCGACTGCTCAATAACGTGGGGAGAGTTAATTTAGGCAAATAAACTATTAGGATAGTCACGATAGACTGATGAATGGACTCTCTAAGTTCAAATAATGCTGATCTTGTTCATGTTGATCTTGTCTAGTGCATGTCATGTGCAGTGTAACCTGTATGCCTTACTCTGTCCAAGTCTATTTCCACCCTATGATCTGTCTGACCATGTTTACTGTTATCTATCTCCACTGCTCATAAATAAAGTGTTTCCCTGTACTGAGGTACACGTGACAATAAACCAAACCAATCAATCCTGGGTAAAGTATGGAATTTCTCACCCTATCAATGTCTCTTTTGGAAATAAGTGATCGCTGCCACTCCTCGTGTTTCAGCGTCACCATTTCTTCGTCTCTCACAGCTCCACAGATTAAACACTCAGCTTATTCACTCTATCCTCATGTTACCATCACCCGTGTCTGTGGTAAGGAGATCATTCCTTACAAAGGAGATCAAATCTGTACAGAGTGCCTCAAATGCTCTCTCAGCAAGGCTCTACAACAGCAGGAAGATGGCTTTACTTATGTACTCGAATCATCTTACGATGAAGGACAGCATACCATTGACTGCATTACTTACACAGGGTTTGATTCGGAGCAGTCAGGATAGAATTGTTAGTGGGAGATCATGCTTCCCAAATTTCTTAGAGTGCTTTGCTGAAGTGATCAAGAATGTTGATGAGGGCAGAGCGGTTAACGTAGTCTCTATGGATTTCAGTAAGGCCTTTGAGAAGGTTCCACATGGCAGGCTGCTCTGGAAGGTTCCATCACGTAGAATGCTGGGGGAACTGGCCAATTGGATACACAGTTGGGTTGTTGATAGGAAGCAGAGGGATGAATGGAAGGATACTTGTCAGACTGGAGGTTGGGTCCAGAGCTGTTTGTTATCTATGATTTGGTTGAGAATCTATAAGGTATGATCAGTAAGTTTGCAGATGACACTAAAATAAGTGGCAGCATGATCAGTGAGGAAGTTTATCAGAAATTGCAGCAGGATCTTAATCAGGTGGGCAACTGGGCTGAGAAATGGCAAATGGAATTTAATATAGATGTGTGAGGTCTTGCAGTTTGGAATCTCAAATCAAGGCAGGAGCTTCATGGTGAATGGGCGGGCCTTAAGGGGTGTCATGGGCAGAGAGATCTTGGAATTCAGGTGCACGGTTCTCTGAGAGTGGAGTCACAGGTAGACAGGGCAGTGAAGAAGGTTTTTGGCACATTGTCCTTCATCAGGCAGGATATTGAGGATAGAAGTTGGGAATTTGGCACATTGGCCTTCATCAGGCAGGATATTGAGGATAGAAGTTGGGAATTTATGTTGCAGTTACACAGGACTTTGGTAAGGCTGCACTTGGAGTATTGTGTTCAGCTTTGTCACCTTGTTATGGGGAGGATGTTATTAAATTAGAAAGAGTGCAAAAGAAATTTACAAGGACATTGCCAGGACCCAAATGGTCTGAGTTATAGGGAGAGGTTGGACAAGCTAGGACCTTTTCTTTAGAGTGTAGGAGACTAAGGAAGTCCTTATAGAGCTATATAAAATCACGAGGGGTACGGATAGGGTTAATGCTCTCAGTCTTTTTCAAAGTTTAGAGAATCGAGGACGAGACGGGACCAGTTTAAGGTTAAAGGGGAAGGAATAAAAGGGAACCTGAGGGACCACTTATTTACATAAATGGCTGGTACGTGGATGAGCTGTCAGCAGATGTGGTTGAGGGGGGTACATTAACAACATTTCAAAAGCATTTGGATAAATATGTGGATAGGAAAGGACGAGGAGGATATGGGCCAACTGCAGGGAAATGGGGTTAGTGTGAATGGACATTTACAAGGTGGAGTCGAACCCCCTCTGTTAATTAAAACCAAACACCCAGAAAAGCTCGCCTCACATCGTAATCTGTTAACATACGAGTGATACAGATCTCCTACATTCCACTATTTAAACAAAAAATAGCAAGTTAGTTTCTTAACTTTAATAGTGAACACTAAACAAAAACTATTCGCAAATACAAGCCCCTCTTTTCTTTGCTACTTACTATCTGACTCTAACTCTGTAAAAATATGCTGTTCCAACAACCCACATATTAAACGTTACAATCTCAAAACCACACAGTCTCTATCTTCCCCGCTGTGTTCACTCTTTCAGCTGCTGATGTCACGTGGTCATATTTTTAAAAAATGCAAGTATGTTTTACATGAACATGTGTCTTTGATATAGAGTGTTTGAGATGGTCAGTAAGCACTCCTGCTCTACAGCAGTTACTCTGCTGTTGGATGGCAGTGGCTCTCCCTCTAGTGTTCAAAATGCTGGATTTATAAACGCCCCATGATATAATAATTCTCATAATTTGATTGATTTCCAGGTGTACGAACAATAATATTCAAATTCTATTGGCTTCAGATATTCTGAGCATTATTTAAAGTCTTTGATTGCTTTTGAACTGCTGTCAAAACAGCAACCAAAAACTCAGGCTTCCATTTCCCAGCTAATTGTTACATTTGGAACAGTCTGACCTTTAGCTGGCATCTGTGGCTGTACTTTCGATTCAGCAAAATCCGTCCTATCTTAAAGTGAACAGACATTGATCAGATTCCAGGCAGTAACACACCCCGGCTATCTGTTATTCTGTATACTAACATTCTTGAACCCTCGATTAGATTCCAGGCCGTAACTCATTCTGGGCTATCCGTTATTCTGTATATAACCCACCCTGAACCTCTCGATTAGATTGCAGGCTGTAACTCACTCTGGGCTCTCTGTTATTCTGTATATAACCCACCCTGAACCACTCGATTACATTCCAGGCTGTAACTCAGTCCGGGGTATCTGTTATTCTGCAGATAAACCACCCTGAACCACTCAATTAGATTCCAGGCTGAAACACACCCCAGAATATCTGTTATTCTGGATATAAACCACCCTGAAACCCGCGATTAGATAGCAGGCTGTAAATCACACCGGGATGTCTGCTGTTCTGTATGTGCGAGATAGGTGGCTATCCAGCCCCATCTACGGCACTTTTCATTTCCCTTCCCAGGAACAAAGACACGGAGGAGTCAGTCCAAAACTTTTCATTCAACTTTGCAAAGTCGGGTGCTGTTCCCAAAGGTACACACACACACGCATAGTAATCTCCACGCATTATATACATGTATATGTGGGCTGGGTTTACTACTGCTGCCTTGACCAACGAGTGCTCGGATTCCGCACTGTTTTCCTTTTTTGGGTTCTGGTGCCTGCGATTCTTTTATCATTCACTTGGCCAATCAGTGTTTGAGCTTCCCATTCTTCCCTTATATGGATGATGTTGTACAACTGTGGTTAAGGGCGGCCTCTCAACTATCGAGGAAAGCTGTTACAACTGTTTCATTCATATAAACGTGGGGGAGGTCCGGCAACAGTTTCGAGTGTCTGCTTGTGTTTACTATGAGGTAGAAAAGACCAAAAGGCAGCTAACCGTTTAAAAATTACACTACCCCCTACAAATCCCCCGTGTCTTTTCTTACGGCCTGTAATTTTTCAACCGTAAGTTTCTTCTCCAGGGCATTTAATAACTCCCGAGCTTGTTCATCAAACTGCCCTTCTCTAATACTACCCCCGCCCAAGAGGGATTCACGTTGTTCCATCTCGAGATTTATTTGTTCAACCTGCCCATAGGGAACATCTTTCTTATTAAGGGCGGTTTCGATCAGTCGTTGAGTTAATCCCCGGACACAGGGAATAACGCAACACCCAAGGGCAGTGAGTACCCCTGCCACCACTATACATGAGACAAGAAAGGGAACGACCACCCCCGTCCATTTACCGAACCAAGCTTCCAACCAGTCCGTGAGGCCAGAGTCGATGCCCGAGTTTTCGGCCAGTTCGTCCGCCAATGTGGTGAGTCCATCCAGGGCGCGGGTGATGGACCCATCAGGGGCTGTGTTGTTGGGGATGAAAGTGCAGCACTGAGTGCCTATCATGACACAAACACCCCCCTTCTCTGCCAACATCATGTCTAAGGCCAACCTATTTTCCCACGCCATCCTACTAGTGGCGTCCAGTTGTTCTGCTATTCCTTTCACTGCATCCCGGGTATAATTAATGAACCTCTGCTGATTGTAGTAAATATAATTAATCCAATCCACATTCTTATTGATGGTCACCCACCAGAACAGTGACGACTCAAAACCCGCCGCTATCTGGTTCCTCGCCTTGTATTCGTCAGGAACACCCCTGGGGACCCCTATGGCATCTAAATATATGTTATCATCGAAAGAGGTCTCCAAAGCTCTCTCAGTTCTTCCACTAGAACGGGGTCGCTCTTGTTTTTCGAATGCCAGGGTGAATGGGATGGCCAATTGAACGATCGCACAAGTGCCCGTCCATTTTCGGGGCAGGGTCGGTCGCAGAACCCTCCCACCACAGTACCACCAGAGGTCTGCCCTAGGCACATGAATGTGGGAGTAATTCCCACCCCCGGTAGTTTCATTGACCAGCCGGATTGATCCGCTGCACTTGTCAAATGTCCCCACATCGTCGTCCCACTGTAGTCCCGTCCGAGAGACGCAGGCCTGGTGCGTACCCGTTACCCCTGAGAATGATGGCGGGCGGGGCGCCCCCTCAGACCTGACGGGGGGAAACTTCAAACTCAAGGGTCGACAAGTGGGGTCGTTCCAGGCCTCTCGGTCCTGGTACAGCCTTATCATGCAGTCCATGGCTCGTGGGTATTTCTCCCATCCCAGCGGGAATGGGACCACCTGAGGGTTAGGGCGGGCACTCGTGCATGCGTAGCAATCACTCTTTTTCATGCTCCTCACAGTATATTTGACCTATTCCATCCAGGCATTCGCCTCCCCGTATCCCGTTTCTATTTCAAAGGTCTTTTCCAAATCCGTCGTCTCAATTATTCTAATCTTTTCCTGCTTATCAGTGGTGGATTAGCCCCCAGACTCAGCTTCAATGACCGTGATATACGTGCAGCACAGCTGCATCCCCCCCCATCCTGCCTGGCCCCCAACTCTAATACCCAGTATTGTTCTATTAAGTCTCGCCTCGTTCTTTTCCAAGTTCTTTATGGTCAGATAAAGCGGATTGCACTGATTCTGCCCACAATCCCGTCCAGGGGTGATGGGATCACGGACAACTGACACCATAGCCTGGACCCCGGGGGCTGGAAGCCTACTTAGGCCTTCCCTACCATACAATTGTAATACTAACGTCTGACCCTGGAACCCCCTTTCTCTCTCTAGATTCTGCTTAGTTTGATTCAGTTGACTTTTAGTCCTACAGGGCACCAACTCACAAAGGTCTAAGCTAAATGTCTGTGTTGATTGGTTGGCAAGCACGGAGATGGTGAACCACTGACGGTCCTCTATTTGTTTCATCCGGAGGCCAAATTGGGTAACACGCACACAAAGACCCAGCCCAAGGACAATGGCATAGCAAGTTAACAATACGATTGACCGCATTTTGTCGCGACACCCGTAGCCTGAGGGCACAGTTCCTTTAGACTCGCCAAAGTCCGATTAGTTCGTTCTCAGAGTCTCTGTTCCTTAGATGCCTTTGTCAGAGAGGTTCGTTCGTCCTCCGTCGGTTGTGGCACTGGTCCCTTGACTCGAGTGTAATGTGTCTAGCCCTTTTCGGCCGTACGGAGAGCCGTTTCGGTCGTCAAAAGTACCAGGAAGGGACCGTCCCAAGTTGGTTCGAGGGTACGTTGCTTCCAGCTTTTAATCAGGACCCACTGACCCGGCTTGACGGTGCGCACCGCAAACTCGAGGGGCGGCGTCTGTGCCAAAAGTCCCTGTTGGCGTAAACGAGATAGAGCAGACCCCAGAGCCACCACATATTTTTGCACAAACATATCCCGAGACTCAAATACAGGAGGTTCCCCCTTCGGCCCATGGAACGGGAGGCCAAATAACATTTCGAAAGGGGAGACGCCCAAATCCCGCCTTGGCTGGGTGCGAATTTGTAACAGGGCAAGGGGTAGGCATTTGGTCCAAGGCAGGCCGATTTCACTAGTGAGCTTGGTTAGCTGCTTTTTGATGGTCTGGTTCATTCTTTCGACCTTGCCCGAGGAGGAGGGATGCCAGGGGGTGTGCAAATCCCAGTCAATCCCCATTGCTTGCACTACATTCTGGAGGACGGTCGAGGTGAAGTGGCTCCCCTGGTCAGAGTCAATAGCGTGGGGTAGCCCAAATCGTGGGATGATTTGCGCGAGTAGAATCTTGCTAACCTGAGTTGCCGTTGCCGTGGTAGTGAGGAAAGCTTCCACCCATCCTGTCAGGTGATCTACCACTACTAATAGATACTTCAGGCGACCTATGGGGGGGAGCTCAGTGTAATCTACCTGAACATACACAAACGGCCTACAGGCCGGACTCCTACCCCCTTGTCTTGCATGCTGCCGCAGCCCCCTTTTGTTAATCTTTCGACATGTTATACAATCTCCTGTGACCTGCTTGGCTACCGTGTACAGACCAGGGTGAGCATATCGGCGCAGGAAGGCATCACACAGTGCCTGGGCGCCCCAGTGACCCCCTTGGTGTAAACGGGCAATAATGTCCCGCGTCAACGGTCGATTTAGTAGCTGGCGGCCATCGGGTAAGGTCCACTTGCCTTCCCTATCCTTTGTACCCCCCAGAGACGCGAGAAGAGTTTCTTCTTTGTCAGTAAACGTGGGCACTTCGGTAATTTCGGATATCTGTGGAATCCTTACCAGGCAGTTTATTACTTCCTTCCCCATCCCAGCCAATTTTGCCTGTTCATCTGCCAATTGATTCCCCAGGGTCTCTATTTTATCGTCTTTCTGGTGTCCTTTCACATGTACTACAGCAATCTCTTGTGGCAGCAACAAATCCTCCAAGATCATGGCTACTAGTTCCTCGTGGACCAACTCCTTTCCACTACTATTTATCATTCCCCTTTCTTTTCAGATCTTCCCAAAGGTGTGTACTACCCCAAAGGCATACTTAGAGTCAGTGTAGATTGTCCCGGCTATTCCCTTTAAATTCCTCAGAGCCCGGTGCAAGGCGTACAATTCGCACGTTTGTGCCGACCAGGCATTCGGTAGCCGTCCACTTTCCACTAATTCCCAACCAGTCTCACTAATGACTGCATAACCGTTGTGTCTCTTCCCATCTATCACTCGAGAGGACCCGTCAATGTACCACCGCCTACCTGCATGTAAGGGGGTATCCCTCAGATCTTCCCTCACTTTACTCTGGTACTCTATTATGTCTGAACAACAGTGTTCCAGTTCCTCCTCCCCTTCCCCTTTCCAAAGAAAGTCCGCCGGGTTCTGGCAGCCCCCGACTTCTATTCGGAGGTCTTCTCGGTCTAACAATATGGCTTCATATTTCAGAATTCTCGAGTCAGTCAGCCACCTCCCGGCCTTCTGATTCAGGATAGTTCGAACCTGGTGGGGAGTAGTGACTGTCAAGGGGGCCCCGAAAGTCAACTTCCTGCTTTCCTCTACCAGCTTTGCCGTGGCTGCCACCGCTTGGACACACTCCGGCCACCCTCGGGAGACTGGATCCAGACGGGCTTCCTTTCCCCCCCCCCCCCCCCCCCAATCCTGGGTCAATACTCCAAGAGCGGTTCCCTTTCTGGAGTTCACAAAGAGACGAAATGTCTTAGTAAAATCCGGCAAGCTTAAAACAGGTGCGGCCATCAATTTTCCTTTTAGGATTTCAATTAACTTTTTCTCCTCCTCCTCCCATTTTATTCTGTTGGGTGCCTCCTCAATGAGTTTTAGGTACAAGTCTTTAGTAAGGGGGGCATAGTCGTTTATCCATAACCGACAATAGCCTAAGAGTCCCAAGAACTTCCGCAACTCCCTCTTGGTCGTTGGGAGGCCTAGTTTGATTATTGCCCGCACTCTTTCCGGACTTATTCGTTTCTGTCCCTGGCTTATCAAGTGTCCCAGGTACTTAACCTCTTTCTCGACATATTGGAGCTTCTTCTGACTCACTCTTAACCCCTTCTCAGCTAGGTAATTTAACAGGGCATTAGTCCCAAGTAGGACGTCCTCCTCCGCCGGTCCGGATAAAAGGAGATCGTCCACGTATTGTATAAGCTTAAGGGCCGGGGACAAGGTTAGTCCCTCCAATAATTGTTCCAGAATCTGCCCGAACAGAGTCGGGGACTTAGTGAATCCTTGGGGGAGTACGGTCCACCTGTACTGTTGTTTTCTGCCAGTATCAGGATCCTCCCATTCAAAAGCAAAAAGATCCCTACTGTCCTTGTCCAGGGGACACGCCCAGAAGGCATCCTTTAAGTCTATAACACTAAACCAGCCGTGGTCCGGGGGGATTCGCCCCAGAATAGTGTATGGGTTCGGTACCACAGGGTGCCGTACTTGGACAATTTTATTTACTTCCCTTAGGTCTTGGACCATTCGGTAGCTCCCATCCGACTTCCGGACCGGCAGGATGGTAGAATTGTATCGTGACATACAGGGCTCTACCAATCCATCTTTTATTAGGTCTTCCATAACTGTCTTCAGGCCCTGCCTCCCTTCCCAAGAGATGGTGTATTGGCGCACTCTGACGTCGGGGCTCTGGGGCTTTAATTTTACCTCCACAGGTCGAATTGCGAGTCCTCCCCGGTTCCCTTTGGCGACCCAAACCCTAGGGTCTATCTCTGTCAATCGGGACTCACTAAGGTATGACATGGTAACGGCTAATTCTTCCTCTTCTCCCACTTCTATTCGCAATCCGAAACGGACTATCAAATCCCGTCCCAACAACCCATAGGGAAGATGGGGGAGGTGAAGGAGTTCCACCTGGAGCTCCTCCTCCTCCAGCCGCAAGGGTTGTGGTTCGAATATTTTCGCATTAAAAACCCCACCCATAACTCCTGAAATGTTTAATGTTTTAGCTTGGAAGCCAACCCCCCTCGGATGGAGGGGAATTGAGGACCTGCCAGCGCCTGTGTCAACTAAGAAGGTAACATCTTGTCTAAATGGGCCCACCCGTAAATTTACCAGGGGTTCTTGGTAGGCCCGTGTTCCGATCCTCCCCTGACTTCCCTAATCCATTTGTTCACACTCCATTTCATACATCCCTTCTCTTTCCCTTTTAAACTCGGGACGATCCCTTTTGAAGTGTCCCAGTTTCCCGCAATGGTAACATCCGGCCTTCTGAGGGCGCTCAATTCCATAAGATCCTCCTCTCTCACTTCTGCCCCGTCTCGCTTCTCTCCCTCTCCAACTTTTCTTCGACGTTCCTCTTTCCACCCCATAATCTCCCTCCCCCATTCCTCTGAACGTGCACCTTCTGTGCTTCCCGTAATAATTCTGCAACATCCTTTTCAGCCCAATCCTCCACTTTCTGTAATTTCTTCTGAATGTCAGGCCATGACTTAGTCACAAAGTGCACCTTAAGCATGCTCTTGCCTATTTCCCCATCGGGGTCTAAACCTGAATACTTTCGCATGGACTCCCGCAAACGGTCTAAAAACTCACTCGGGGATTCATCCTTTTTCTGTCCAACTTCAAATGCTTTTGCTAAATTCCGCTGTTTGGGCCCGCAGGTTTGGATCCCCCTGATTATAAGGCTTCTGAGGTCTGTCATATTGGCCCGTCCCCCCGCGTCGTTATGATCCCACCGGGGGTCCTCTAAGGGGTACTTCTGCTCTCCACGCTGAGGGCCGTCCTGATGCTCCCTATCCCAAATGGCCATTGCACTATTCCGGATCATAACAATTTCATCGTAATTAAATAGTATTCTCATCATGGCCTGCAGTTCAGCCCATGTGTATATACTGGGCCCCAGAAATTGGTCCAGTTGTATTCCCACACTGACGGGGTCGTCCAGTAGACGGGGTCGTTCATTACGGAGTTGCCGGATATCCCCAGAATTTAAAGGTTGTACTACGAACCCGGTCCGTTCGTTCCCAAACGGCACCTCTCCTAAGGGGTTCAGCTGTTCAATATTGTCACTCCTCCCAGCTCTCAATCCCTCTTCTCGACCTCTCCGCATCTCGAGTCGGACTGATTTCCTAGTGCCTGGGGTGAGTTCTGTGCCCCCTCCTGTGCCCCCCCCAGCAGTCCCTTCCTCACTGGTCGTAGCCTGCTGGGACTCGGAATTATCCGTCGCAGGAGGGAGGTCCGCGCTGGACGCCTGGTCGTGCGCGGGTGGTATATACGGGGGCGGGGAAGACGGTGACAAACCGTCGGTGAGGATGTCCCAAGACTTCTGGGGCTTCCTCGGGTCTGTTTGGGGAATCAGAGGATAGAGACGCGTGGGACTCTCGCCGTCGCCCGCCAACCAGGCGGCGGCATATTTGCTCTCCTCTGGGTCAAACGGTTGTTTTCTGTTAACATATACATTTAGGATTTGACACACCCAGTCTTCATCAGACCCATACTCGGGCCAAACTACCGAGGGGGCGCGGATAGGTTCTTTGGTCCATATAAAACAACAATATTTTATCATGGTCTCTTTCTTTAAGTCCTTCGTTCTACTACTGTCCGTCCATAGACTTAACTTCCGACCTAATGGACTATCGGGGGGTATTTCTTTCCCATTTTCAGTCTTCCCTAACTTTTCCTTAGAAGTCTGATTTCCCATGGTTTATCTTCGGTCCTGGTCTTAAACGCCCAAAGCGTTTTCACAGATGACCGTGAAAACCACAATTTCCCGTGGTCTATCTTCAGTCCTGGTCTTAAACGCCCAAAGCGTTTTCACAGATGACCGTCAAAACCACGCGGCCAACAAGGAAGAACAAAAGAATCTCTTACCTTGATCCGTGCACGGAGTTGTCTGGCCTTTTTAAATGTGTGTACCCCCGTGTATAGTCACTAACCGGTCGTCCCAGCACTCGTCCGTGTGTTCCTTTTCCAGGATTCAAAATTATTTTTAAATGAGCCGGTTCACATCCTCTCTTGGCCGACGGCCGACGGACCAAGCTGATCAGTGAGAAGTATAAATATATACTAGACGCGTCTTTGTTGTAATCAGGCTTGATCCGTGAGCCGAAGAGACTGCCCCCCCCCCCCCCCCCCGCAATAATTATTTCATCCCGGAGGAGTCCCCAATTGTGCGAGATAAGTGGCTATCCAGCCCCATCTACAGCACTTTTTATTTCCCTTCCCAGGAACAAAGACATGGAGGAGTCTGTCCAAAACTTTTTCATTCAACTTTGCAAAGTCGGGTGCTGTTCCCAAAGGTACACACACACAAGCATAGTAATCTCCACGCATTATATACATGTATATGTGGGCTGGGTCTACTACTGCTGCCTTGACCAACGAGTGCTAGGATTCCCCACTGTTTTCCTTATTTGGGTTCTGGTGCCTGCGATTATTTTGTTATTCACTTGGCCAATCAGTGTTTGAGCTTCCCGTTCTTCCCTTATATGGATGATGTTGTACAACTGTGGTTAAGGGCGGTCTCTCAACTATCGAGGAAAGCTGTTACAACTGTTTCATTCATATAAACGTTGGGGAGGTCCGGCAACAGTTTCGAGTGTCTGCTTGTGTTTACTATGAGGTAGAAAAGACTAAAAGGCAGCTAACCGTTTAAAAATTACACTACCCCCTACAATCCCTTGTCCAATCACCTTCAAACATTCGTGAATATCTACTCCAATTTCTCTTTTATTACTTTAAACCACTCTGTATTCACACTTTTCTCATTGTACGTCCTCAAATTCATTATCACCCACTTCACTGGATTGAATTCCTTTCAGCACATTTTCTTGACAATTGTTTCCAATCTCCCTGCAGTCTATGGCTTTCTTCCTCATGGTTAACGACATGACTAATTGTTACCTGATTTGTAAACTGCTAAATGATGGCCACGACAAATAAGTATAAATCATTGACCTATACGAGAAAACAATCGAACTCATAGAAGCCATGGTTCATAAGATTGCAGAGGTCAGCAGAATTGGAGACTATAAAGAAGGTGATCTAAGATTCCAGAAGGATCTTAATCCATTCCGTCTTTGGGCTGAAAAATGTCACATGAAGTTCAATCTGGATAAATGGAAGGTATTGCATTTTGCTACATCAAATAAGAGTAGGGCTTATACAATTAATGATCGGGCGTCGCATCGTGCTATGGAACACACAGGCCAGGAATGCAAGTACATAATTAATTTTAGTTTGCTTCATATATAGACAGAATGGTTAAAAAATGTCATCTCGCCTTCGTTGCGCAGTCCTTTGAGCGGAGGGGTTGGTACGTTATGTTGAAGTTGAATAGGACATTGGGTGATGCGTCTTCTGGAATACTGTGTCCAGTTCTTGCCGCCCAGTAAAAGCAAGGAAATTATTCAGCTGGAGTAGGTTTAGAACAGGTATACCTGCGTATGGCTAGTGGGGAAGGTTTGTGTTATAACGAAAGGTTGGATAGGCTGAGAATATTTTCTCTCTATGCACTGGAGGTTGAAAGGCGACGTGATAGAAATGTAAAATTTATTGAGAGTTCGGCTCGAGTTAACTGTAACTGTCTTTTCTCCAAGGAGGGGGGACTTCAATACGAGAGGGAAAATGTTTAAATTGAAAAGAGGGATTTAAAATTAGACATGAGAGGCTTTTTTAACAGAGGATGGTTTATGTGTGCAATTCACTTCCTGAGGCAGTGATGAATGAAAGTACATTTGTAATATTTACAGGATATTTGGACCGATAAATGAATTGGAAAGTATCAGTGGGATTAACAAAAGCTATTCATTCATGCCTAGTACATAATTTATTGCACAGAGGGAAGATCAGAATCAACCACGATATTATGGATCTGGAGTCACATACCAGCCAGACACAGACGACAAGCAACATGAATTCGACTGGGACAACACTACCATTATAGGGCAAGCCAAACAGAGAACAGCCAGGGAATTCCTAGAGGCATGGCACTCATCCACAGACTCTATCAACAAACACATTGACCTGGACCCAATATACCGGCCACTACAGCGGTCAGCTCGAACTGACAACCGGAAGCAGCAGAGACAGGCCACTACAAATGCCGGAGGAAACAGCACAGAAGCGCTTCACAGGAGGCTCCCAAGCACTGAGGATCTCACCTAGACAGGGGACGAAACGTTTGCAAGACAAATTCCCAGGTCGGCGAACAAAACCACAACAACGAGCACCCGAGCTACAAATCTTCTCCCAAACTTTGAGTTTCCTTCCCTATGAGGCATTAGTGAATCAGATCTACAACAACTGATTCAACATCATCATTAGACTCCAGGAATTATTGAAATAAAATTCCAGCATCTGCCTTGCCAGGGTTTGAACCCGTGTCCACAGAATTATATCTGTACATTCATATTAACAATGTAGTAATAATATCACAAAGGCATTGTTAACCCTCAGCAGTTGCAAGAGCCATCAGATGCGACTCGTCTAGTTTGGCATTATGTTCAGTATGACCTGGTAGGACAGAAAGGCCTGTTTTCATGCTGTGTGAGTCTATGACTTTGACGCTATGAAACTGGCAGCTGGTTGGGATTAACAGCAGCATTGACAGTTTAATTGATCTCCTTCTGGGATATGTAAGCTTGTTGGTTACTGTGGAGGTTCTTCTGCTCATTGAGCCCTTCCCACACACGGGACTGTTGAATAGCCTGTCCCCAGTTTGACTGAGTAGTTGAGATTCCACTTCAGCAGGTAATTGAATCCGGCATTGCGCTGGTTTCTCTGTGATATCGTTGTCTTTGTATCTACCCAGGATGAACGATTGGTTCAAATCATGTCCATGCAGACGCAAGTACCGTTGTCCATGTTGTGAATGTGTTTTTATTCTTCCTGATATATCCACAGGGTGTGGATGTCGCTGGTCAGGATAGCATTTGTTGTTCTTCCTGATTCGCTGCTGCCTCTCTGCACAAAAGATATGGATTCGATCCCAGTGTCGTGTGACTGTGTTCAGTTTGCACATTCTCTTCTTGCTTGTGTGAGTTTCCTCCCACAGTCTGAAGGTGTGTAGGTTACTGGGATCAGCCATGGGAAATGAAGGGACTGAACAGGTATGGAGTGTGGGTCTGAAAAGGATGTGCTTCAGAGGGATAGTGTCCCACACGGTCGTCATTCTCGGATTAAGGGTCAGCTATTTGCTTCAGGTCCTGGAGACACAAGTAGGCAGGATTGGGTAAAGATGGTAGCATCCCCTATATAAGTGACATGCATGAATGGGATTGCAAGAAATTAAAGTCATGTTCTCTGTTCCTGAGGTCAGGCTTCCATTCCAGGTTTTATTCATCAAACTTTAACATTACCAGTTCCGTGTGTGAGTCCCCAGGGATGAGTAGTTTATTATATAACCACAACACCACCTTCTCCTGGTTGCAGTATTTATTGGGAACAAGAAGCTGATTCTGAGCTGATGCGAACAAAAGCAGATGCCAATGTCAAAACCACTGATCCAAACAGGAAAATGAAATTTCGAACCTTGCCACCCTAAAGTTAAAGTCTCCACACTCTTTGGATGCGCCAATCGGCTGTCTCAGCAACATGTGCTGTTTATAGTCATAATATTATAAATGGGGGCAAGTATTCCCTTCCGCCCCGCTTTTGAGCAGGAGCTGTCCCAACCTCGGAAATACATGCGCCTCTCTCCTGTCATTCCATCCCAGTTTCCAATTGGATCTTCGTGCATGCTTCATACAGTTTCTCTGATTCCGGTTCTGGAACTAGGATTATGTGTGATTTCATGCAGCAATTGGTCCTGCCTTCTGTGGGCAAAGTGATGAAGTAGCCGAAGTTCATATATAATGATATTGAAGCATACGTTTCAACAATATTCTGCAATCTCCCAAGAGTTTGGAGAGTTTCATTAATCCCATTCTCCTGTACGCTCATTCATGGAATCTCCACAGTCTCTGGGGACGCTAAAGTTAAAGATTCGGTTCATTCTGCTTTCCCACATGCCTGTCGCTATGTCCTGATATTGTACATTCTTCCTGACATTTCCTCTGCTACCATACAGGTTGCAGTTTGCAAGCGTGCTATGTGGAATGCTGTAACCGTTTAGTAGTTCGAATTTTATGTTGCGATTGCAGCGACCTCGGCTAGAATCCACATCATGGCAGTCAGTTCTCTCAAAGTTTTACTTTTGGTGAAACACGGTCAGAAATTAATCGTTTTTACAAGATAATATTCTCCGAGGTGTTGATCGGTTTTCCATCGAATTTTGTTCTCTGATATTTCTACGTTTCATGTATCAGGATTTTAACCCAAAAGTTCTCGAAGATGTCTCTCCCTCGCACTCTCCCTAACTCTCTTTTCCGTCTCGCGTCCCATTTGACTGAGGCATTGCACAATCTAACATACACTTTCACGTTGATCCCATCCAGTCTGTGCCGTTGCATTCACTGTTGCCCCAATCTCTTCATTGGCACCTTCAAATCATTCGATCCGTTTGGATACCTTGGCTGTGACATCAATTCGCTTTTAGCAGCTTTTACTGACATGGACAAGAGATTATTGGAGTGTGAGGCTCAATAAAAGGGCATAAGGAATAATTGGGGAAAAGAGACTCTATTGGAAAAGATCCCCCGTGAGGGATTTCTGCGATAGCCTAGTGGTATTATCGCTGGATTGTTAACACATCAAAGCCAGGTAATATTCTGGGGAGAAGGGTTGGATTCTCACCACGCCACGAAAATGATAGTTTGTGAATGCAATAAATACCTAGAATTAAGAATACGTTGTATGAAAAACCCATGTGTTTCACTGACGTCCTTGAGGGAAGGAAACTACCGTCCTTATCTGGTCTGGCGTCCTCGTGACTCCAAACCGGAAGGCAATAAATGCTGCAGCGCCACCCCCGATGCTGTTACAGAATAGAAATATGTTCATTCGGCTCTTTGCTAGAATTGTCCAGGGATGAGTCGCACTGGGAGAGTTGCAGGAGAGATTCACTCGGATAGTGTCGTAACTGAAATTGTGCATTGAAAAATACCTTGATTGTTTGCTAAGTCTCCGATCTGTTAGAATGACCATGTGAGCTTCACTTCTTTCATATGTAAAGTGCAAAGCTTTTTTATTTTAAAGTTTCATTCTCAGGTGATGTTTAACAACTGGTGTCTGCCCCCCTGTGCTGCTGTCTGTTCCATAATATTTAGACTGATTCTAATTTATAAAAATGAGTTACCAGAGACTTACATGGAGTCATGCAGTTTTTGAGCAACGTACAATGTAACTCTGTAAGTACAAATTCACCCCACAGACGTGTGTGTGTGTGTGTGTGTGTGTGTGTGCGCGCGCGCACGCGTGCGCACTCGTGTAGGAGGGTCTTTGTTTGTAGATAGGGCAATAGGATCACCTGTACTGTGACATGAACCCAATGACCATGGGTACCGAATTTAGTTATCAGTTTCTGTGGGGGCACTTTTAGCTGCTGCCTGTTCCAAAGCCCGCCTTGTAGGGTTGTCACCCGAAGATCCGAGTTCGAATGTCCTGGATCACTGAAGTGCTCTCCAACTGGGAAGGTGACACCTGTCTGTTGATTGATGTGCAGCGCCGATTCCGTTGTTGTAGCCTCTGCTCAGCTTCACCAATGTACCATGTCTTAAGGCATTCTTGCCTGTAGAGTGTTGGTTTTTGTTTAGATGAGCGTCAGTCTAAACATTATGGCATGGACGCAGCACACAGGGACTAGCACCTTCAACATATTATCTGTGCTGACACTAATTGGTAAAGCCCACCTGAGAATGTAACTGTGAAAAGAAAGTTTTTCGATTTACATAAGAAAGAAATGAACCTAACATAGTCATTCTAACAAATGGAAGACTTAACAAGCAATCAAGGTATTTTTCCAATGTATAATTTCAGTGACATTACACTGTAACCGTTCGCTATACATTCTGTACCTTACCACTGTGTACTCCACAACCACCTGATGAAGGAGCAGCTCTCCAAACGCTATTGCTTCCATTAAACTTGTTGGACTATGACCTGGTGTTGTGCGATTTTTAACTTTGTATTAGAATGCGGATCTCACAATTAAAATAGAGACGAAGAAGCATTTATTCTCTCAGACAGTTCCGTATCAGTGGACTTTCTTGGAGCAGAAGGCTGTTGAGGAAGTGTCATTAGGTGTAATGAGGCTGAGATCGGTAGATCTTCAAACAGCAAAGACATCAAGCATTATGGCAAAAGGCAAGAAAGTGCAGTTCAAGGTTAACAGATCAGATATGAAACCATTCAATAGTGGAACAGACTTGATGGTCTGAATGGTGAGTATTTGTTCCTAAAATTGTTGGCCTTAATATGAAGCTGCAAAACAGACCTGAGTAAAACGTGCCAAATTTTAAAAAAGCGTGGTCCCCCGGAGCACTGAACCGAGGTGAAATGTACAAAGAGCAGCACACAAAGGGCAGACAATATTGGGTAATTGATCCGAAGTGATCAGTATACCAAGTTAAACAGGAAAACCGATATTCAGTATCTACATTGAACCTGGCTCCACGAGGCATGTAGTTAACTTTCACAAACCACTATTCCCCTTCCGTTTTCCTGACGCCCCCTCCGTTCTTGTTTTAAACTGATTGAACGTCAGGCAATTGCCAATGACATTGCTGATTTGGAACTGTAGCATATAGAACATAGAACATGAGAGTGCAGTACAGGCCCTTCGGCCATCGATGTTGCGCAGCCATGTCATACTAATCTGAAGCCCATCCCATTACAAAATTCCATGTACGTCCATATGCCTCTCCAATGACGACTTAAATGCACTTAATCTTGGCGAATCGACCACCGTTACAGGCAAAGCATTTCATGTCCTAACTACTCTCTGAGTAAAGAAACTACCTCTGACATCTGTCTTATACCTTTCTCCCCTCACTTTAAAGTTGTGACCCTCGTGTTTGCCGTCCCCAAACTTGGAAAAAAACTCTCCCTGTCCACCCTATCTAAACCTCTGATTATCTTGTATGTCTCTATTAAGTCACCTCTCAGTCATCTCTCCAACGAGGACAGCCTCAAGGCCCTCAGTCTTCCCTCATAATACATTCCTTCCATACCAGGCAACAGGCTAGAAAATCCCCTCTGCACTCTTTCCAAAGCGACAACATCCTTCTTATAATGCGGAACCAGAACTGTTGACAATACTTCAAATGTGGCCGTACCAGATCTTTGTACAGCTGCAGCATAACCTTCTGATTCCAGAACTCAATCCCTCTATTAGTAAAGGCCAAAACACTGTTTTCCTTTTTAACAACCCTGTCAATCTGAGTGGCAACTTTCAGGGATCTGTGTACATGGACACCGAGATCTCTCTGCTCATCTGCACTCCCAAGAATCTTACCATTAGCCCAGTACTTTGCATTCCGATTACTCCGTCCAAAGTGTATCACCTCACACTTGTCCACATTAAACTCAATTTGCCACCTCTCAGCCCAGCTCTGCATCCTATCTATGTCTCTCTGCAACCTACTACATCCTTCGTCACGATCCACAACTCCACCAACCATAGTGTTGCCCGCAAATTTACTAACCCAACCTTCTAAGCCCTCATCCAGGTCATTTATAAAAATGACGAATAGCCCTGGACCCAACATCGACCCTTGCGGAATGCCGCTAGTAACTGGACACCAAGATGAACATGTTGCATCAACTACAACACTCTGTTTTCTTTGAGTGAGCCAATTACTGATTCAAACTGCTATGTCTCCCACAATCCCATTGCTCCACATTTTGTATAATAGCCTACTGTGGGAATCTTATCGAACACCTTGCTGAAATCCATATACAGAACATCAACCTGCTTACTCTCATCTACCTGTTTGGTCACTTTGTCAAAAAACTCATAAGATTCGTTAGGCACGACCTTTACAAAACCATGCTGACTGTCCCTGACCAGATTATTCTTTTCTAGATGATTATAAATCCTATCTCTTATAATCTTTTCCAACGCTTTACCAACAACTGAAGTGAGACTCACTGGTCTGTAATTACCAGGGTTGTCTCTAAAACCCTTCTTGAACAAGGGAACCACATTTGCAATCCACCAGTCCTATTCCTGTAGATAATGATGATTTCTGGATCAATGGCACTGGCTCGGCAATCTCTTGCTTTGCTTCCCAGAGGATTCTAGGATAGATCCCATCTGGCCCAGAGGACTTGTCAATTTTTACACTCTACAGTATTTCTAATACCTCTTCCCTGTGAACCTCAATCTCTTCGAGTCGAGATGCAAGTATCTCTGTATCTTCCTCGCCAACATTTTCATTTTATATAGTGAACACTGTGGAAAAATATTTATTTAGTGTTTCCCATGTCTCCTCTGACTCCACACACAACTTTCCACTATTATTCTTGATTGGCCCTAATATAACTCTCGTCATTCTTTTCTTCCTGACATACCAATGGAAAGCCTTCGGGTTAACCCTGATCCTATCCGCCAACAACTTCTCATGTCTCCTCCTGGCTCTCATGTCTCCTCCTGGCTCTTCTGAGCTCTCTTATTAGGTCATGCAGGGAAACGATTCCTTCTGATGCACAACATCATTCTGCTTCAAAATATCAGGCAGTATTTCATGTTGATTACTGTAAACGTTAACCTTTAACAAGTCATGACAGTGAAATCACTGAATCCTCATCACTATACTACCAGGGAAGATTTCTGTTAAAATCACCCTGGACACCAAGAAATTCGCCATTCTATTCTCCCATCCTTCTGTGCGTGATCTCCTCGGCCCTATTCCGGTCTTGTTGGTTGGTTTACAATACTGAGGCTATCCAATCATCTTTGCATTTCAGTTTCTAAAGGATGAGACCTTCTCTCTGAGCTGGCAATGTGCTTGCTCAGTGGTGATAAAACTGTCCTTGTAAACTAGAAAAGTGCTTGAAATAGGCGATTCCTGTTTTTCATTCCAAGAACTTGAGGCAACCCGTTTGGCAGGACAGGAAATAGCGGGCGTGAGCAGTGATCAAGTTTGGCAGCAAGAACGAGGTGAGGCAGTATAAACTACAGAGTAATGGGGAAACAATGGGCAAAGAACACTGGGACGGGAGGGGCTGAATGCTTCCTTTCTTTGCTGTAACCAGACATTGGTGTTGATCTCTGAAGCGGGACAACATCAGACCAGTCGATGAAATCTTACTTTCTCCTTGTTTTCTCCCGAGGCCTGTGTCATACTTGGGGGAATGTGTCTGCGTGCTTCAGTCTATGGGTAAAAATGGGGTTCAGTTCCCATCTCAATCTTTAATCCCACTTATTGCGTTTTACGAGATTAAAACGTACCAGAGAAATTAGTATTCAGGTGAAACGTCAGAGCTTACAAGGTTACAGACCAAGTGCTGGGAAATGAGATGAAGGGACCCATTTCTGTGCTGTAAACACTCGATAATTCAATCGTTTTTGAGGGGAAACATATCTGCAGTGACATAATTCCAAAAACTGAGTTATGAAGAAACGGTGCAACTGCTTCTGCCCTCATCCCTGGTGGTCTAGTGGTTAGTATTCAGCGCTTTAACTGAGTGCCCTGGGTTTCATGACCGTTCAGGAAATCAGGACTTCTTGTTCCTGATGCAGAGAGCGCAGCTCGACCAGGAATCTGTTCCATGCCTTAGATCAGTCAATACCCCAGCTCATCAAAGAAGGGAAAAGTGCCTTCCCTCTCTCTGCATAGTCAGACAGTTAATCCTTCATTCTCCTCTGATTCCACTTTCCAAAGAATTTCAAAATAATGTCAAAACTGAGTCTCAGCTATTTCTTTTCTGTGCTTTTCATCCATCGGAGCTGCAGCGACTAAGTGCTTTGGTTTCTGAAAACGAAACGTACCCATGAGCAATGTATTGGGATATTCCAGGATTGCCTTCTCTGACAACAGTGGGACATGACTGGTGTTGTCTATGATATGGAAGTGCCAGTGTTTGAGTTGAGTAGACAAAGTTAAAAATTACACAATATCAGGGCAGAGTCCAGCAGGTTTATTTGGAAGCACTAGCTTTAGGAGAGCCGCTCCTTCATCAAGTGGGTGTTTTTCTGCAGAAACTTGGTGTGTGTGTCAATATGCGCGAAGTTTTGGAAGATCATTTGGACTTTAACCGATCCGTTCGTGGTGTCGACGGTACCCATGACTTGGAGGTGTTGGTGTTGGACTGGGGTGGATACATTTAATAATCACACAAAGCCATTTTAGATTCCAACAGTTGACAAACACCTGATGACGAAGCAGTGCATGGAACACTGGTGCTTCCAAATAACTCTGTTCGATACAATCTGGTGCTGTGTGATTTTTACTCTGATAGCTCTTGGTAACGTTTAACTGATCGAAGACAGTGAAAGAACTTTCATTCGTGGAGATGAAAATTTCAAATATTATCCACAACAGCATAACAAAAGTGATTAGGTTGGATTTGTGATGAATCTCCACAATGCGCTTGTGCAAAGTAAAAGTCGAACTTACAACTGCCTGATCCGGAGCCAGCTCTTCGAATGGTTGCACCAATGGCCAGATGCACAGCCGAGATTTTACACGCTGCAGAGCTCTGGTGTTAACAAGGACATGAGCAATAACAGTAACAGTCACAAGGTGAACAAAGAACAAAGATAATCACCATCATGATTCACTTCAATTTGGCCTCAAAACAACGAGCATTCACAATCTGATCAGCCAATCAATGAGGTCACTGCCGATCTTAGAAATTGCAACTGACTTTGATGCGTTTTCACCATAATTTGAGGTAAACTCCAGCCTAATCATAACATCGCATATTCCCATTAATTTTTATATTTAGATATCGTTAATGACCTGTCCGAATTTGCAGGAAATGAGTGAAAACGTCCTTCCGATGATGTAATCCAGCGCAGAGTCGGCCAGAAATGAAAAGACAAAGACATGAAGCATCACTCCCATTTCTCTCTGTACCAATGCGTTTTCCTGAGTTGAATATTTGCAGGACTTGTCTTTACTATCTAAAGAATTAATTATTTTCCCGGGAAAGATTCTTCATAAATCAATTAACATATGAGGTGTCGAACCATATTTTACTTTAGATTAAAATAGTTGAATATCCTTTCCCCCAGCCTAATATCCCAATGCTCCCTCCTCTTCCATGTAAATACAAGCTTCTCCAGGTGATGTTGGAGCTCCCAACATGACGTTACAATGCTCCTTGCTGCTCCATGTCAATAGAAGCTGCTTTACTTGAAGTTGGACCTCCCAGTTTGATGTCCCAATGCTCCCTGTTCCATGTCATTACCAGTGGTGCAGTTGAGTTTAGACCTACCACTCTGATGTCCCAATGCTCCCAGCTGTTACATGTCACTAAAAGCTGGTCCTTGTGTGGTTGGAGCTCCCAGTCTGATGTCCCAATGCTCCTTGCTCCATGTTAGTAGAAGTGGTGCAGCTCAGGCTAGACCTACCACTCTGATGTCCCAATGCTACCAGCTGCTATATGTCATTAAACGTTGATCCTTGTGAGGTTGGAGCTCCCAGTCTGATGTCCCAATGTTCCCTCCTCCATATCAATAGAAGCAGTCCAGTTGAGGTTGGATGTATCACTCTGATGTCCCAATGCTTCCTGCTGCTACATGTCATTAAAAGCTGCTCCAGGTGAGAGTGGAACTCCCAGACGGATCTCGCAAAGCTCCTTGCTCCATGTCAACTGAAGCTGCTCCAAATATGGTTAGATCTTGCATTCGGATGTTCCAATGCTCCCTGCTGCTCCATGTCAACTGAAGCTGCTCCAGGAGTGGTTGGAACTCCCAGACTGATGTCACAACGCTCTCTGGTCCACGTCAAAAGACGCTGCTCCAAATGAAGTGGGAGATCCCATCCCTGGCAGCTCACATACTTCTATACCATCATAGAAATACTGCCCACTGAACATCCCCACCACTGGACCAATGGTGGAATAACCACATCATGAGAACCGAATATTATTTTTAGTCACCACCAAATCATTATTTCCAAAAGTCATTCTTTCTTAAACCTTATTTCGCATGTGCATACTGCAGTCCATCCGAAGTAAGATAATGGTGCTAATTGATGTATGCTTGATAAAAATTACATCCTATTTTTCATGTTGATTAACTGCGAGTTAACAAGAACAATGTTTGTATTCAAAACACACTTTTATTCCAGGTGAGAGAATGTAGTTTGCATTATTTAAAATGAACTTGTTCACTGCGTAAAATGATCAAAAAGATTTCAATTTCAAAACAACATTGGTAACGTTGTCATCCATCTTGAAATGTGGTGTCTTCTTCTTTCAACCAGACGGGTATTATATCAAAAAGTCTATTACTGATATGCGTATAGACACTTTAAATCGCAAGGATTGTGAAGGTTTGTAACTCAGGTTGAGGTTTAAGGTGTAGGTTTGCTCGCTGAGCTGTAGGTATGATATCCAGACGTTTCATTACCTGGCTAGGTAACACCATCAGTGGCGACCTCCATGTGAAGGGAAGCTGTTGTCTCTTGCTTTCTATTTATATCTTTCTCCTGGATGGGGTTCCTGCGGTTTGTGGTGATGTCATTTCCGGTTTGTTTTCTGCGGGGTTGATAGATGGCATGTAGATCTATGTGCTTGTTTATGGCGTTGTGGTTGGAGTGCCAGGCCTTTGGCAATTTTCTGGCATGTCTTTGCTTAGACTGTCCCAGGATCAAGGTGTTTCCCAAGTCGAATCGGACTACCAAGAATCCATAAACCAGGAGGCCCCCCTCAGACCCATAGTCTCATGACCCGGAACACCAACTTACATACGGGCCAAAGGACTACACGCAAGACTGAATGCCTCATAGAAGAGTCACAGCACTCCATCCACTCCACCCAGGAGTTCCGAAAAATCATCAAAAACATCAAAATAGAGGAAGAAGAAGCAACGATCTCATTCGACATAACAGCACTGTTCACCTTCATCAACATCGACCTGGCAAAGGAAACATTTACCACACTTTTAGAAGAGACCATCACAGACGCACCAACAACCATCAATCACATTACCAACGAAAACATCATGAAGCTAATGGACCTGTGCCGCACCACCCACTTCACTTTCAACAACATATCTACAAACAAACCAACAGCACACCCATGAGATCTCCACTATCAGGATTCATAGCAGAGGCGGTTATGCAAAGTCTAGAACAAACAGCCCTACCAACAATCAAACCAAAAATCTGGGTCCGCTACGTAGATGACACCTTTGTCATCACAAAACAAAAGAAGATAGAAGAGACATTTGACATCATCAGCAACACCTTCACAGGCATAAAGTTCACCAAGGAGGAAGAAACCGACAACAAACTCGCATTCCTGAACGTCACAGTAGAAAGAAAGGACAACGGAGAACTACAAACCTATGTATACAGAAAACCAACAAACACTGACCAAATACTTAACTACACCAGCAACCATCCCAACACACACAAACGAAGCTGTATCAGAACACTATTCCAACGAGCCACCACACACTGCAGCACAGACGAACTTCGGAAAACAGAGGAAAACCACCTTTACAATGTATTCGAGAAGAACAGATACTCAAAAATACAGTTCGCAGATTCCTCAAGAACAAACCACGACAAGCAGACCAAACACAGCCAGAACCCCTAACCACCTTACCATACATCGAAGAAGTTTCAGAAATTACAGCCAGACTATTCA
Source organism: Chiloscyllium punctatum (assembly GCF_047496795.1). Lineage (NCBI taxonomy): Eukaryota > Metazoa > Chordata > Chondrichthyes > Orectolobiformes > Hemiscylliidae > Chiloscyllium > Chiloscyllium punctatum. The sequence goes on along the minus strand of NW_027309973.1, from coordinate 169,989 downwards.
GACCCCTCGGAATCCTAGTAGTACACAAACCCACCAACACTCTCAAACAAAAACCAACTTAAAAGACCCAGTACAACCCAAGGACAAAACCAACGTCATCTACAAAGTTCCATGCAATGACTGCCACCAACACTATGTAAGACAAACAGGAAGAAAGTTAGCCACCAGGATATACGAACACCAGCTAGCCACAAAAAGCCACAACCTTCTCTCCTTCGTAGCCCTACACACGGATTAAAAATACCACTATTTCGACTGGGACAACACATATATCCTGGAACAGGCTAAGCAAAGACATGCCAGAGAATTCCTAGAGGCCTGGCACGTCAACCACAATGCCATAAACAAACACTTAGATCGAGATGCCATCTATCAACCCCTCAGAAAACGAACAGGAAATGACATCACCACAAACCCCAGGAACCCCATCGAGGAGAAAAATATAAATAGAAAGCAGGAGACAATAGCTTTGCTTCAATTGGAGGTCGCCACTGATGATGATGTTACTTAGCCAAGTAATGAAACGTCTGGATATCAAAGTTACAGCTTAGTGAGCAACCCTACACCCTATATTTTAAATCATTTTTCATGTTTATGTTGCATGAATCTTACGGTTATTGATCCACACTTTAGTTTCACTCCCTATAGGTAACATGCTGATTTCTCCAGTTGTTCATAGTTCAATGTGAAGCATCCAGTGTGTGCATAACGAGAAGGAGCTTGCTTCCCACATCTTGTGTTTATCTGTGCCTTATGTCCAGCATTCATCAATGGCGAGAGCAAGGGGCGAGGGCGAGACCAATGTGTAAGTCTCTCCGTGCGCATGCACGGCACCCACAGCGGCAATTCTCCACTGTGCATTTACACCCAGTTCTCTGTGCCCCTAAACCCACACCCTGCCCCTTTGAAATATCTCCATTATTTTGTGCTGTCTCGCTGTTCTCTTCTCACCAGGATGAATAACTTCTACTCAACCTCCTCCAGATTTCATCTGACAAAACATTCATTAAGGATCCCTTTGCATAAACATGCACTTCGCAGCTCTCGGTATTTGATTTTCCTGGATGTCTTTCATACGAAAAAACGTTCACAGCAGCTTGTAATGAAAAAAAAAAATCGCGTTTCGTTTCATTATCCCAAAGCAACCTCCATTTCAATGCAGTTTCGTCAAACGGCACAAACTATTCCTTGCGATTTTGTAATAGCGACAAAGCATATAAACTGACCGTTGGAGCTCCAGTTTTAATGCAACAGCTGAAAACAGCACCATTGAAAGCCGTGAATGACAGCGACGAGAGTGGGATTCGAACCCACGCGTGCAGAGCACAATGGATTAGCAGTCCATCGCCTTAACCTCTCGGCCACCTCGTCACAGACGCTGGAAAAGCTATGACCCTATGAATAATTGAATTTCGTAAATTATGCAGAGCAGCAGATGTTTCTCCCTGGTGTTGGTGAAATGAGAAACAACACAGTCCAAGACGATGGTCTGACCCCTGGGTTGTGGGGCAAGTGCACTCCCACTGTCACACTGTGCACACATTTTTCTGAACAAAAATGAGGAAATGACTATGTAACAAGGTCAGTTGAATTCTGTGAAATTTGAAGTCAACGGAATGAAGAACCCGAGACAGCAGGAGGTGTTCTTTCAATAAAGAGTTGGACAGAGCTCTTAAGGATAGTGGAATCAAGGGTTATGGGGATAAGGCAGGAACAGGATACAGATTGAGGATGTTCAGCCATGATCATAATGAATGGTGGTGCTGGCTCGAAGGGCAGAATGGCCTACTCCTGCACCTGCTGTCTATTGTCTATTCAACTGCCTGTCAGGAATTGTTTTCCAGACTGGAGGAGAGTGCATAGTGCTCAATATCATTATTCCGAAGACCTAACTTCCGCTCAGATGTTTTTGACACGCACTTGTGAACAGAACAGACAATTTCAAAATCCAAAATATGGCTAAACTGACAATTGAACTCAACAATGCAAAAACCTTGATGTGTATCATTTTCCTGGGCCGTGTGACACCAAGTCACTGTATGATCACAGGAACACAGTGAGCAAGTGTCAGAAGGAAAATGAGTGCAGTGCCAGAGCGCATACTGGGAGCAGCAGGTGACACACGGGGAAGTGCATTTCCCACCACAGGAACACTTCCCAAATAGCGGACTGTGGTGGAAGAATTCAGAGGGAGTTTGCACTATGAAATTTGCTGCCAGAGACACAATGAAGAACTGTCATTGAGTCTGTTCAAGATGAAGATTTTAAGATTTCTACAGATGCAAAACAAAATAAAAAGCTCATGAGTTAATGAAGGCAAAAGATGAAATTGTACATTTCATCAATCTACCCATCTTTACAATGAGTACCTCACCACTTTCCTCACTCGGGGACAGAACCACTGGTGAAGATGATCATATAATCCCCGTTTACTAGCCATGGAATCAGAGAAACTCGGTTTCCCAAACGTTAAAGTAAAACCAGGAATGTGGAGGTAAGCATTAATGTGTTGCTCCTGTGCTGAAGGTGACCAGTGCACGGTATCTCTGTTCCAGTATAGTGGGCTGTGCTGTGCCGAAGTTTTAATTTTGAGCCTCACATGGAGCAGCTTTAATTTGTCCTCGTGTTGAGGGGTACGGACAGAAGGTGATATTGAGCAAAGCCAAGTTTATGGGAAAATACCCGTGTTTGTGGATTGAGAAACTACCTCTTCTGGATAATGACTCCTTGATCAACAAAGATACTGCAAGTATCTAAAACGTGAAGAAACATATGTGGAGAGAGAGCCGAAGGTGATTTTTCACCAGATGGATAACGTTTCCAATGTGCACTGCTTTAAATTCTGGGAAAATAGATGTTGAACTGATTTCATGTTACACAGTTTGTTACAAACTCACAAAGGTTGTTGCAATAATAAAAAAAGAAATCACATAGGACCGTTTGAATATTGTATTGAACTGAATTTTGGTGTGAGCATATTTTATCTTAACTGGCGTGCTGCAGAGAAGTACAGAGGGATAACAATACAAAAGGACCCATTCTCCTTGGTGGATTTCTTGGGTGGAGTTAAGAATGTACGAAATGTACATAACATCATGTGAATGTGGTCAAATCTTTAAAGTAGGTGTTGCATCTCCAAGTGACGATTCAATTCCTAGTCATTAGGATATAACTTCTGTATGCAGTTATTTTAGGACATCAGCTCCATTTACCGAGTTTCACCTTGAATAATACGCCACACCTTACCAATCCATGAACTTGTTATACTCAGTCTTATTCAGTTGTACGTGTTCATGAAATATCTTTGTGTCTCAAGTCAACAAATTCGAAATTGTTACGCAACCATACTGACTTTCACTCAATGGTAAATTCTCTCCTTGTTCGTTTGTTCATGTACCTTTTAAACCACTCTGAAGTCAGCTTCTACGTTTTACTTCTGTAAAGTCGTTCACGATTTAAATAACTCTATTGAATGGAAGAAACTCTCATCCAAACTTTTCTTAATCATTCCCTAATGGTTTTCAAGCTCAAAGGACAGTTATTGCTTCACTCGAAAGAGGGACTTTCCCCGATTTACTCATTCAAACCTCGTGTTCTGTGAAAATCTCATTTGTTGACATCAAACTTGCGTGTTTTTGCTCCAGCATTTCCAAATCTCGTGTATAAACTCCGTCATTCTTTCTATCATCCCGATGAAACCGTTTGTGTCTTTTCTGATATTCTTATGTCTTAGTAAACAACGTCACTTGGCTTTCTAATATCTTGCTATCCAGGAAACAGCGTCTGTGCCCTTTCTCACTTCTTTACATGCTTTTGGTGGAGAATGAGGATAAGGATTACACACAATGCTTCCACTGAGTGTGACCTAAAGATTTTACAGTTACACTATGAACTCTTTGCTTTTTCAATACGACGTCTCTATTTATAAACTCCAATAAGGTTAATTACTATCTATCCAGTTCATGAACATCGTCTCCATGGAGACGAAAATTATCTATCACTTCCTTTATTCTTCCACGGAATGTCTGAAAGGTTTGTAAGGCCAACATCTCCATATCCCCGTGTCCGGAGTCAGTCTCAGCTATTTCTAAAGGTGACTGAAGTTCAAATACTTCATAGTGTGTCTCCCGTCATTCCAGTGCAGACTGGTTCTGGACAGTAAATGCCATCACCAAAGGCCACCGTGGACCTGAAATCAACAGTTTTCATATAGTAATAGTCGTACCTATTGGGTATCGTATGTCCATGTTCTTATTCAATTTGTTCATCATTTCTTCGGTCCCTATACTGAATTCTACTGAATGATTAATTTGTGAATGGAGACATTCCCTTCACCACTCATTCGAAGCTCCATGGAACATTAAAAGATTTTACTCATACGCATCCAGACGACAGTCCTGCCATTATTGGGATGAATCAGTGAACATTCCCCATGTATCCTGGAAGGCAAGGATTTCCTTTTCCATTTTAGGAGATCATTACAGCACTGAATCCCATGTGTGCGTTCATTATAACCGAAACAGTTGCAGCAAGACTTTAAAACTAAGATTTTGCTAAGATCTACTTGCATTGGTTGTCCCAAAAATTACATTCCATATTATGGTATGTTTGTGAATGAAAGCACTTTCTGATTCTTGAGCAATTATATTTCAGTTTTGTCAAAAATTATCATTCGCCGTTCTCTCTTTGCCTTTCATTTTCCCGTTTTATATCCCGTATTTTATCTGATTATCTTAAGTTTTCAATAATTTCAATCAATCTCGCTCCTGATTACCAATCCGAGAGAATGCCACAATTTTGTCAATTTAAATGCAGTGCAGCTGTCGGGCGCGGTGACCAAGTGGAAAGGCATTGGTCACGTGAACCAAATAAAAGGAGCCGGCTGGTGGATCTGGCCATTCCATCGTAGTCATATTTAAAACATTTAATATAATCTTTAGCCAAATCATATTTGGCAGAAAACAAGAAAACAAAAACGAAAAAATGGCTGATGTTGAAAATCAAACAAAAACAGACGTTGCTGGAATATTTCAGGATGTCTGGCAGCATCTGTGGAGAGATGGACCCAATGGATGTGAAACGTTAACTGTGATTCATCTGCACAGATGCTGCCAGCCCACCTGTGATTTTACAGCAATTTCTGTTTTTGTTTCAGATTGGCAGATTTTGTCGCAGTCCATGAGAACAGTGCTCATTAGAATCAAACAGAGAGCGTGGACCTGGTAGTGTGAAATGAGACAGTAATAATGAATGAGTGGAGAGTATTGTACTGGAAAAGGACAGCAGGTCAGGCAACATCCGAGGAGCAGGAGAATGGACGATTTAGGTATAAGCCATTCATCAGGAATTAGACTTGTGAGTCGGGCAGAGGAACAAAGCTGAAGCCAGGTGCCAACTCGCAGGCACCTCCTCCTACAGACCACGATCACAAACTCTCCTCCCCTCACCAAACCATCATCTCCCAGACCATCCACAATCTTATCACCTTTGGGCACCTCCCAGCCACAACCTTCAACCTCATTGTCCGGGAACTGCGCACTCCACAATTCTACCTCCTTCCTAAGATTCAAAAACCTGACTGCCCCAGTCGACCTATTGTCTTATCCTGCACCTGTACCATCCGAATCATCTCTTTCTACCTCGACATAATCCTCTCTCCCCAGTTCAGGAAATGCCCACTTACATTCGTGACACCCCTATGCATTTCACCTCCTTCAGGAATTTCATTTCCCTGGCCCTCAACACGCGATATTCACCATGGTCATCCAGTCCCTGTACAAATCCATCTGCAATGACAGAAGTCTGCAAGCCTTCCATTTCTTAATCTCACACCATCCCAACAGGTCCCCTTCCACCAACATCCTCACCCACTTGACTGAACTGGTCCTCACAATCAACAACTTCACTTTCCAAATCTCCCACTTCCTCCATCGACACTGGTAGTCATGGGCACCCACATAGGACCTAGCTATGTCTGCGTGTTTGTCAGATAAGCGGAACTGTCCATCTTTCACAGTTACACAGGCACCATCCTACACCTATTCCTACGTTACATTGATGAATGTATTGGCGCCACTTGGTGGTGCAACGAAGAGGTTCAATAGCTCACCAGCTTTACCAAAACCTTCCACACCAACCTCAAATTTATCCGGATCATCTTGGCAACTTCCTTCGCCTTCCTCGACCTCTCCATCACCGTCTCTGGCGACTGACTAATTAAAGACATATACTGCAAGCCCACCGACTCCCAAAGGTATCTAGACTACATCTCCTCCAACTCTATCTCGTGTAAAAACGACATTCCTTATTCCCAATTCCTCCGCTTACACCACATCTGTTCCGCCGGATGACCAATTGCACCTCAGAAAGACCCAGTTGGTCTCCTTCCTCCATGGTCACAAATTGCCTTTCCACGTTAGTTGACAATGCCCTCCAGTGCATCACCTCCACTTCACGCACCACCACCCTTGAGCCCCATGCCTGTCAACGCAACAAGAAAAGAACTTCCTGGTGCTCACCTTCCACCCCACCAACCTCCGCATAAAACGCATCATATTCTGCCACTGATGCCACCTCCAAACAGACGCCACCACCCGAGATATATTTCGCTACCCAGCTCTGCCAGCACTCCAGAAAGACCACTCCCTCCACGACCCCCTCTTGAGGAAGACACTTCCCCCCACCAGCACATAACCTTCTCCTGGCACCTTTGACTGCCACCAAAGTGAGGGTGAAACTAGCACCCACACAACTCTCATCTCCAACCAACTCCCGAAGGGACCGTTCCACATCCGTTGGAAATTCACCTGTACAAATACCAATGTCATCTACTGCATCCGTTGCACCCAGTGTGTTCTCCTCTACATCAGGGAGACAGGATACCTTCTTGCAGATCATTTCAGAGAACATCTCTGGGACACCCGCACCCACCAACTTCAGCGTCCCGTGGCTGAACACTTCAACTCCCCCTCCTCCCCAATCAAAGGCTCGCAGGTACTGGACCTCCGCCACGGATAAACCGTTACCCACCCAACGCCTGGAGGAGGAATGCCACACATTCCAGCTTGGGACCCTTAGACCACGCGGGATAAATGTGAATTCGAACAGTTTCCTCATTTCCCCCAAGCATAAGCCTTCAACTCGCCACCGCACACTCGACCCATTCCATCACTGCCACTTCTGACCTCTTATATTGTCCGTTCTATTCATCCATCTCTTGCTTTCCAGCTATTTCCCCTCAACCACACACCATTTCCATTTATCTCTCAGCCCCGACTCACAAGCTTTATTCCTGATGAAGGGCTTAAGCCTGAAACTTGAATTCTCCTGCTCCTCGGATGCTTCCTGATATGCTGTGCTTTTCCAGCATCACACTACCAACTCTGATCTCCAGCATCTGCAGCCCTAACTTTATCCTTGGAATTATCAATGACCTTGGAATGAGGATATCCTTCGATATCAGTGATCACACTGTAACTGATTTTTCCATTTATTTTGGGTGAGGGCAGGCTGGATCTGGGATGAGCACTTAACACCTAAACAACGGGACTGGTATCAGATAGCGAAGTTAGGGCGGGCTGAAATGAAGTGGAAAATTCTGCCAGAAAATGGGTCAGTACAACTGCCCCACATCACCCAGATTGTAAAAGACTCGCACAAGGAGAAAATCAACTTCAGTGTAGGCACAATGACAGGTAAAGTGGAAAGGAGACAATACAACACACTGAGGTGCAGTGGAATTATTTATGTGAAAGGTTTCGATATATAAGCGACACCTTTACATATGGACAGCCCTCACATTGGAAAAAGGAATTTCCTGCAGTGTAACGGCGTCTTTTGCCTGTGACATCACAATGCTGAGAGACACTGACATAGTTTCTTCTGTAGCAGCATGGCCGAGTAAAAGCATGATCGTCCCATTAACCAGAACTCAATACTTCAAAGCTCTCCACTGCGCTATCCAACTTATTTGCTGCTCCTTTAGTCAGATCTCAATCGCTTCACTGTGTATCTTCTTCTGCTTCCAGCTTCACGGAAACACTTGAAACGTGAACAAATCCACTTTCCACTTTCACCAATCTTTTGCAACTCCCGAGATGGCACAGGTACGAGTGACCGATTGGCCTTCTCGAGCGCTCTCACTCTGGTATGATCTGAATAATAAAGTGGACTGTGTCTGATCGGCAGAATGTCCCCACCGAGACGGTGCTGTGTATGCCATCCTCGGGGACTGAGCTGTCTCTAATGGCAGAGTATTCAGCCATTTCCCTCCACTTGCAGGCATTATGAGGGGATGTAAAACGGATATGCTCTGAAGCTTCCTCTTACGGGCACAGCCAGGTGCAAGAGGGCCGCTGGAACCTAGCAACTTTGATTGCGACCTTTTTCCAAATGTCATTTATTTGAGAGAGAGAGAAAGGTGCTGAGCTGGAGGGAAAGACAGAAATGGGCTGTGGACTCTCTTCCCTCAGTAAAATTCAAATCAGTGCATTTTTGTGCTGCCCATTTGATGTTCAGAATCAATCTTCACAGAACAATCCAGCAGAAAGGCTTTTGTTTCAGAGGCGTCGGTTTCTTTGCTGCAATCGGGCATCAGTTAACATCTGAGTCCCAACTGTCCCAGATGAAGTGACTCCGAATGAAACCCTCACTCACTGAGAACCATCCCCACAACCAGGAGCTGCGGGGCTGCAGACAGTCCAAAGCAGAAGGGAGGATTAAAAGCGAGCCATTATTTCACCCTCAGCCACTCTGTCAGAGCCAGACAGAGGGACGGCAGAGACGTGTGACGTCATTCACGTGCCGACAGAAGCCGTTCAGCCCATCGAGTCCACGGCAAATCTCTATCGCTTGCTTCTCTCTGAGGTTATTCATCATCAGTGATGCTTGTTCTAATAATAGGGAACTGTGTCTGTCTGGAAATGCTGTCTCCAACATACTGAACCACATGTCATTCACGGCTGTTCATTTCACCGGAGAACCCTGCTGTGTGACACAGCGTGGGGAAGAACTGCAAGGCGTCAGGGGCACGGTCCACAGCACAACTGATTTCCCTCAACTTCGCCAGTGTATTCCCAGCTCAGGCAAGTGACTTTGCAAATCAGGTCATAACAGACCGACGGAGAACAGCAAAAAAATCTTTCATAACTTCAAACGTGTGTTTCCTTAAATGTATAAATGTGGCGGGTCTATCTATTTCAGATACCATTCAGTATAAGGACGCAAAAGGCACATCAATATGTAATACGAAGAACGGAGCACTGTTATAGCAAAATACTGGCAGTGGCAGTACACACACTGAAAGCTGGAATTGTAATCGAGCAGAGGATGCTTTTCATTCATTAATTTCTGGATTATGCGCCCACCACGATCCCTCTGGGCCGCTCTGTTATCGCTGACCACAGCAGTTTCACGCAGTCTTCAGGTTTTTGTAGCATGTCCCTTCGAGGATGACGTCAAAAGATCTTCACTGTTATTGTCTGATACGTTGTTTCACAGATGTGTCCCGGCTGCGTCAATATAACTACTGTGTAACTTCGCCAATGCTGCTGTTTTAATTGTAATTTCAATCAGGATCACAAAATGTGCCACACTGCAGACAGAGTCCTTGCAGCCCACCTTCGCTCTGCTGGCTCCACGCAATGAGGAAATGACTGTGTTTTGATTGATTGATTGTCACATGTACCTAAGTACAGTGGAAAGCGTTGTTTGCGAAAGGTAAAGGCGGATCAGAGTAATCAAGGACATGCAGATCACAGCGTGAGAAAAGCAAAATTTGACCAGACTCGGGAATTCAGGTTACTATGTATAATACGTGCGCTCAGCAAAATCCAAATTGGCAAGATCAGCATTACTTCAAGTTAGACAATTCATTTCTCAGAGCAGCACCGGCCGAGAAGAAACGGTTTTTGAACTTGCTTGTGTATGGTTTCAAGCTTTGGAATCTTAATCTGAACTCGATCTCATCGAAATCATATCTTCTCAGTCAAAAATGAAGTAGTGTGCAAAATTCCAAGGCTCATCTGCAAGGTGAACCCGAGACCTCTCACACGTATGTCACCTGACTGAGGCAATATCACACCCGAGACAAACAAGCGAGAACGGCGCCAGACGTGGTAATCATAAACCAGGTGATTTTTTTTTGCTATTTCTGCTGTTTCAGAGTGAAAGAAGCACCGAGTTTTCATAACAGCTCCTTTCCATTCTGACTCGCTTCTCCCAGGAGGCTGTGCTAGCTGCTTTCCCGGAACAGGGCGGTCTTCATTGAGAACTGGACGAACTCAGCTGCCATTGTCACGTAGTGTTGGTGGAGAACAGCTTGAACGCGGTCTTCAGCTCCCTCATTAAACACGGGTTTGTACAGCGGAGTAGGGGTCAGCTGGGAGTGGGAAGTATAGAAATTCTGGAAAGGTGTAGAAAAGTGAGATCGTGCATGCACAAGAAATCATCTTCTTTTGGGAACCCTTGTCCAAATAATGCGATCTGAGACAGATAGAAAATGCAGAACTGTGAGCAAAGAGTGAATCTCTCCCCATTATTCAGGAACAGTGTCTGTGCTTCTCGAAGTCACGGGGAGGCTTCTGCTGTCTGAATTAGCATGGGATATTAATGCACCAAATCCTGTCGCTCACGCAGCTGATGTGATTTCCACGTTGCCTTCAGTTCAGATCATAGATTTCACAGCTCACATCATCCCAGAGTGACAGGAAAGAGAAGGACGCGATTTAGATCATCATCTTAACACAACCTGGGGATAAATTGGATGTGGGAGAGCGGACAGCCTCGACTGATTCCAGCATATACAATCCCACTGTTCACAAGATCTGACCACATGGAAAGAAATGACACAGTGACAAGATGTATTGAATCCGATTCCAAGCAAAACAGAAGCCGATGGAATGAAAAGAGCCATGAGAGCGGGAATGTAACATTATCTGTGAGGAAGTTGTTTTCCAGAGTCGAGGAGAGTGCACAGTCCTGTTTCCAGGGGTCAATATTTGGATAAGTAGACTGAATCAGCATCGGAATTAGTGGTGCTGGAAGAGCACAGCAGTTCAGGCAGCATCCAAGTAGCTTCGAAATCGACGTTTCGGGCAAAAGCCCTTCATTCCTTTATTCCTGATGAAGGACTTTTGCCCAAAATGTCGATTTCGAAGCTACTTGGATGTTGCCTGAACTGCTGTGTTCTTCCAGCACCACTAATCCAGAATCTGGTTTCCAGCATCTGCAGTCATTGTTTTTACCTCGTTGAATCAGCATCGGCTATTCTTGTACTGCATCTTTTGTACAATGTTGCAAAAGTACGGGCCTTTTGTATAGAGGGGACAACTTCAAAATCCTCAATGATGCAAAACACACAAATGAGGTGAACAACAAAGCAACCGCAGAAACTCGTGTTACGTCATGGGGTAAACACCCGGCTCAACTTTTGCTCAAATTCGCTCTCTGTCAAATTCCTGAGCCTGAGATTCGAATGGTCTATGTTAATAAAAACTGTTCGCATCTCACAGCTTCAGTATTTAATAGGCCCCTACATGTATGTCTGACAACAGTAATTGATCCCTCACTGTGTTACTCAGCACACGTAGAGAAGAAATAAATATAAGAACAACAGTCATGTATCTGACTGGGATTTGACCCGATGCTGCTGCAGCCAATCGATTCAGCTGTAACTGAAATTACTTCCACCTTTCCTGTGACGGTAATAAGATTGCACAGCTTAGTGGTGAGTTTTCATGCTTTGAATTGGACCCAGCATCCTTTCTCAGGATGAAATTTACTGGGATATAAAGGCATGGTGAAAGACACGGTAGAGTTTACTGGAATATAAAGACGTTAGGAAGGACACGGTCAGTGTTCACTTGATACAAAGTCGATAAAAAAGACAGACATGACGGTTTCTTTGAGATAACACCACTAGAAAAGGAAAGAGCAGATTTAATGGGAAGGTGGGACAGATAAAGAACCATGCGGGAGAAATCAGGAAAGACTTCGTTGTGTCTGAAGGGAGGTGATCCAGCTAAAGTGACGTTGGTAAGAGTAAATCTGAGGGAACTTCCTTCGTTTAAGTGAGTGGAAACTAAAGGGTGGAGTTTCAAAACCAACGGGGAATGATGAAGATGGTTGGAGCAGATTTTTCTTTTTTATTCTGAGAATTATTGAAATCGGAGATGAATTTTCAGAAATAAATACATTTTAGGAGCTGATTTCATTATAGTTCAAAGGTCGCGTGCAGACACACAAGGAGTGAATTTAACAACGATAGAGATTCTGGGCTGCCTGGATGGCGAGGCAAAAGGGACATACTCTTGAAGTGGATAACATTCATCGGAAAGAAATTGCATAATACCTGCATTTGAAAATGCTACGTATAAGAAGAGCTGCTGGCGTTGATAGGTGTTGCAGTTTATTCTACATGAAATATTATATATTGTAAATACACTGAGCTGTTTGGTTTATTTCTGCATTGAATGGAAGTCTGTTAGCTCAGTCCACTGACTAACTAGTTATGTGAAAAGTGAGACCAACAGCATGGGAGTAATTCTCTCACTGTCTCAGGTTTGCATAAGGATCATCATCTACTCTGCTCTCCTGATCTGTAATACTATGGTGCCTCTAGTGAGTAAGATTTGGCCTGTAGATGGAAAACATCATTATCATTGCCATTTGTTGCCTTGAACATTTGGTCACAATCACTCGAAAGGAGAGTGAGTCCATTTAATACTCACTTATCTCCGCTTAAAGACCCCGGTGACAAGAGTCGACCTTATTTAAGTTTGCACCCTCTGCTCCTCCCAACAGCAAACCTACTTGTTATGCCTTTGTCAGAGTTACTGACAACATTCAAACTCCCCAAAGAGATAAATCTAATACTTTCGATTGGATAATGAACTGCGTGTTTGCAGGAAATGGAATGATATGAAATGAGTTAATTGGACTTTCCCAGAATGTAATCCAGTGCAGGCTGAGCGATTTGAGAAAAGTCATTAAGCTAAAATTTCACCTCTGTTTCCCTATCCACAGATGGATATTCAACTGGGGAATATCTGTAGCTTTGCAGATAATAATTGACAGAAATGTGAAACTGGAGTTTTCAAATAAATGCTACTTTACTCAATATTGATTTCAACTGCGTATGATGCCCTAATAATCCCTTGTCAATGTCAGTAACAGCATCTTTAGATAAGCATTCAACTCACAACCGTTGCATTTTACGCACCTTTAAGTAGCAGGCGCTAAACAATTGCGTGACTGAAGCTGCAGACAAGCAAGCTGGTCACATGTCCTAGGAACTTTAACTCAACTGCCCTACTTTTGCTGTGGTTCTGAAATTAATGCTAACGCAGACAAGGTGAAACTGACATGGACCTGTGATTATTGAAGCATCAGGCTCAGGAAGGGGACACATAAAAATATGCAAAATAGACTTCATTGAAAAATGGGTTTCCGTTGGTTCCTGCGTTGTTTACAGACAATGTTACATTGCCGCTGTCGCCAGACCTTTCCTTCGATCGGCTTCAATTCGAATCGATAAAACTTCGCAACTTCCTTCTAAAAGTTCATACTGGTCACATGAAACACACTGCATTTAGCAATAATCTCCACCATTCCGACATCCATGAACACGTTTCACTGTTTCCATGAATACCGAGGATGTAGGAGTGTGACGCAAGAATACATTCAATTCCAGTTTAAATTGTAAAGTCGGAAGAATGCACAGGAAGACTCAGAATGTCAGAAATTCATGTACGTCTTCGTGTCCAGAAGTGCAGCAAATCAGAGGGGTAATCTGTCCCTGAATCCCCACGTTTGCTTGCTCTATGTGTTCAGTGAGAAACCTGTGTGAAGGAGCATGCAGTCTGACAGAGCGCCTGGGTGAATCCTAGATTGTCTGATCGAAAGCTGCAATAGGAGCTCTCCATTCTGGCTGTGAGAGCGGTTGGGTAAATGGGAGGACCTTGATACTCTGTGGGTGTAGATTCACATTTCAATATGTTATTGTTGAAAACCCTCTGTCAGAAACAGCACTGACAGAGAGGAACAGGAGGACGCTATTCCAAACACCGGTCCTACCCCACCATTTGACATTGTCATGACTAACCAAATACATCAATATCTTTCCCCGGTCTATCCACAACAGCCTGTCGCCCAAAGGGAGAAAGACATTTAAGCAATCGATAATGCCTGTGAAACTATTGGACTGGAATATGCGTTTAGAGACAGTGGGTTTCTGCACGAATTTTGTAGGTTTCGTGGGTTAGCAGTTGATTCTGGTCTGATCATGCTTCAATTGATATGATTCCGTTGAAACTCACCAACAAGGAGGTCAGGAAATTTCTGTGGTAAACAGCAATTTCAAGAACCCCAGACGACGGGAATTAACGATGAATCAAAAGAATAATAATTGATTCAGCTGATATCTGAACGCCGATTCTGGTGAAACCCAAAACAACAAACTTTGTATAGCAATGTTAACAATGCTGTAGAAATCTAACGCGCTTTTCATTGCACCACCGAGCCGCGCTAGCCATAATTTTACTGTACCCAAAGTTGTGGTTGTCGTGGAGAAAATGTAATAAATCTCCAGGAGATGCGGAGAGTTCTTCAAGGAGTAGATCTTTTATGAGCAGACAAAAAGCCGTGCCACACAGAAAGCAAATTCTTGAACGACCCCGAAACTCAGGATCCGTGGCTCTTTATAGCCTTTTTAAAATTATATTTTTGTTAGCTTACCAGGATGCCCAACTGTGTTAGTCAGAATTATTTCACTCCAGGTATACAATAAACCATTATCGCTCTACTTCTGCCAATAGGGTTTTTCTATTGTCACGATTATGTATTTTACTGCCACATCTGCTGCAGTGATCTTCCAGCCCAGACTAACTTGTCATGATTAGATTTTTAGCTACCCCATCTACCACAATGTTTTCCTGTCCCAAGCTGATTAGATATTTAATGTCTTTTTTTCTGCTACAAAGGTTTCAAGCAGGCTGACGCAACTATCAATTAAATATTTAAAGTCAAGTCCTAAATATTTATTGTGACGACTTGTCCCAACCTGCAATGATGATATTTAGCTGGCAAGGTTGACGTTACTAATTGCTATGATCTCAGCCTGTCACAGTATCCGTTCAGCCCCAGTTTGACTCTGCTAATTGGTGGAGGAGCATTCCACTATGCTTATCCCATCCAGCCACAGTGACCTTTTGACTCGTGTAGCATTCCACAGACCCCTTGTAACAGATCGACAGTAGTATCCATGCTTTTACCCTTCCCATGCTTTCATGCTCCGTACTTTCCGTACGGTGTTCGGACATTTGATCAGATAGCTGTTCGTCTTCGTCCCACTTTCCAGTATCTGGTCCTTATCCATGTGTGCTCTAGCTTCTCAAGTATTCGGCTAAGTACTCCTGAAGTGTTTTGATGACTCATAGCTTTACCACTCGTTCAAATAGTGAGTTCTAATGATACAACACTCTCAGAATGAAAATGTTCTTCTTATATCTCCTCTGATTATCCTCCCCCTTGCGTTTAACATAGATCTATGTTTGTAAACACTTCCCATAACAAATTTATTCCTATAACATGTATCTATCCCCTTAATGTACACCTCCATCTCTTCCTCACTCACTCTTCTCCGCTCTCAGATAAAGAGCCTGAGCTAAGCTAATTTATCTTCGCCATGACGAGATTGTCGTGCGAGAAAAGTACAGCAGGTCAGGCAGCATCCGAGGAGCAGGAGAACCGACGCTTCTGGCATAAGCCTTTCAACAGGAATGAGACGTGTTGGGGGGGCGGAGAGATAAATGGGCGGAAGTTGGGGTTGGGGGGAAGGTAGCTGGGAAAGTGATAATTGGATGGAGGCGGGGGAGAAAGTGATAACTCAGAGGGGGAAAAGATTAATAGGTCCGGAGGGTGGTGCTGAGTTGGATGCTTCGGACTGTGATAATGTGGGGGAAGGGGAATTGAAGATGATTTATCCCGTATTGTTACAGGGTCCCAAGGCAGAATATGAGGCGTTCCTCTTCCAGGCAGCGGGTGGTAACGGTTTGGCGATTGTCCTGTTCTGCAAACCACATTTCAGGGGAGATGTGAAATACCAAAGCCTAAAAAAAGGACAAAACTTATAGAATCAGAGTTGATGGAATTAGACACAATGCAGACCGAAACCATTTGGCCAATTGAGTCTGCTCTGTGCCGCCGAAGAGATTCACACTCCCCTGCCGATCTTTCTAAACCCGCATCATTGATCCAGCTACAAAGAAAGAAATATTTTCAAAAGCTCAGCGGGTCAGGCAGCATCGGTGGAGAGAAATCAGAGTTAACATTGCAAATCAAAAACTGTTCCAAGGAATGTTGACCCCAAATGGTCATTCTGTTTTCCCTGAGCTGCAATTCCCACTTTTGACTTTGACTTTGTCTTTGATTATACAGTCCATTCAGGTTTTGTTTGCCATCTACCTGACGTGCACACCTTTGGACAGTGAGAAAGAATCGGAGCAATCAGAGGAAACCCACACGGAAGAGAGAGAAAAGGAGCGTGCAAATTCCACACAGTCAGTCACATCAGTCTGGAATCGAATGCGGGTTTCTGGCCTCTTAGCCCTCCCAATCTGTAAGCGCCCATCCCGGATGCGAATTGAACCCAATCTCACGCGGTGACAGGCAGTGGTATTACCCTGGAGTTCTATGCAAAAAGAAGCCTATGTATCAGTACTGGAAATCAATAATCGATTAACTATCCGAACTCTTTTTTTAAATCACTTGACCGACTGCCTTGTATGTCTTGTCATCAAAAATTCACATCTAAATACTTCGGAAAGTTATGAGGATTTCTGCCTCTCCAACCTTTGCATGCACTGAGTTCCTTTCAACCACTCGCCGTTTCAAAACGTTTGTCTGCGCATTCACTCAAATCTTCCCTCCTCTGTTCTTAAATCTATTACCCCGTGAGTGATCTCTCCATTATAAGGAAACCTTTATTTCAGTCCACGCCATCCGTATCCCTGATTATTTTTTATATCTCAATCATGTCTTCTCTCGATCTCTTCTGCTCTCAGTCTATCCAGTCTATCAATCTCTCTTCATAACAGGAGCTCTTCTACCCAGACAACGTCCTGGCAAATCATCCCTGCATCATTTCCAGTGCTAATATGATTGCAGAACTGCACGAAATAGTCTACATAGAGCCGATTGAGCAAGTGAAATAAATGATGTGGAAGTCTCCAGAAAAAGGTCTTTTTGGAAAAAAAGTTTCTTTTCCTCAGAGCTGCCCTGTGTTCTTTTCCTGAGTCTGAAGTTCCAATAATATCTGATCCATGTCATTAAAAACTGTTACTTGACCATTGATCTCAAAACCACAGTATCGAAATGGATTGACTGGTCTGAAGGTTGTACTGGTATGATTGTGGCACGTTCATCCAGCAACAGCGAGCGCAGCAGCACAGACTGAACAGGGTTCAATGTGAAAATGATTGTAAGGGAAATAGGAGGGGGAGCTTAAAGGAGGTCAGTGATTGTGGGAGGGAGAGAAGTCTCCAAGAATGGGTGAGTCTGAATTCTGATATTTACCTCACAGAGATGTATGAGAGAAGGGATTGATGAAAAATCATTAATGTTAGAGAAAGTTTTCATGTAAAATCAATTAATTCATTTCTGTGTTTCGTTGGCATGTACCACAAGGAGTTAAAAAGGGGAGAAGGTTACATGCCGTAACTCGGATTCTAACGAGGTTACTGGGGCCACAACGCAAAACACTGAACATTATACGATCACTGGGCCATGCAGAGATGCGTGTTTGAAAAGAGCAGTAACGACAGAAACATAGGACATGTTAGGAAGAATGGAGAGACACAACAGGACTATATGGCGAGCAATAATAGACATGTTGGAACTCAGAATTGGCTGTATATTCAAATTGGATGTTTCAAGAGGCTGAGGAAGATCCATCGAGTACTGCATGTTGAAGACTGAAGGTGATAGATTTTTACAAAACATCAAATTCTCAAGGGATACTGCAGGATATTGTTGAAATGTATGTTTCATCAGCAATGTGGTTTCACAATTGTTGCCTCACGAGCTTCCCCACAGAAGGAAGTACCCATTTCTGCAGTGGATCACATAATCCCAATTCCTCCACCCAGAATCAATGGGCTGCAAAGATCAAACTGGAAATTGGGATGGAAATGAACACGTGAAGCTATCTATCACACCAGTAATGCGATCGGTGAGCACATTGTCCTTCTATGATGGTACAGAATGGCATGAAATTCCGAGACTGGGAGTTCTCCTGGTCAAAGTCGGGGAGGAAGGGCATATTTGTCTCCGGTTATGAGATTATTAAGATACAACAATAGCATTAACCCGCATTGCAGATTGGCTCAGCGGAAGCGTGCTGCAGTCTTAAGCGAGAGGTCGATGTATTGTAAACATTCAGTGCAATTTTCCAAACAATGCACTGTTGTGTTATTTTGACAGTTAGAACAGTTTTTTTTTTGATCACATCATCCTCTTGCTCCCAACAAACACTCCAGTACAGCGTACATCAGTTTCATTCCGACACAGCCACATGTCATATTCTCACTCCCTCTGAGATGATTGGAATTTCCAATGTCATTCTCTGAGATGGAGCAACGTAGCATTGAGATGGTAGTGTAGTGAACAAAGAAGAATAAAGAACACATAACATTTGTCGCCCAGGAACAGGCCCTTTGGACCTCCAAGCCTGAGCTGAACCAAATCAACTGTCTAAACCTATCACCCAATTCCTCAGCATCTGTTTCCGTCTGCTCCCCACTTACGCATCTCTCAAGGCGCACCATGAATGAAACGACCGTGCCTGCCTCTACTACCTCTGCTGGCAGGCACCGACCACCCTCTGTGCAAAATATTTTCTACACCTATCCTCCTTAAACGTTTCACCTCTCAACTTGAAGGCGTGACCTCTCATTATTGAATAACTCACCTGGGGAAAAAAGCATATCTCTATTCACCCGGTCTGTACCCTGCAAGATTTTGTAGACCTCAATCAGGACCCCTCAATCTCGTTTTTTTCTACTGAAAACAATCATAAACTTCTTAATTTCTCTTCACAGCAAGCATCTTCCATACCAGCAACATCCTCGTTAACCTTCTCTGCACCCTCTCTGAAACGTCCACTTCCTTTTGGTAACTTTACCAGAACTGTGCGCAGTATTCTAAACGTGGCCGAACCAAAATCTTGTACAATTTTAGCATTACCTGCCAGCTCTTAGACTCAAAGCCCGGCCCTATGACGACAAGCATGCCATATGCTTTCTTGACCGCTCTATCCACCTGTGCCGCCATCGTCATGGTACAAAGGACCTGAACTCCCAGATCAACAAATTTCTCCAAGGCTGTCCCGTTTACAGTGTAGTTGGTTCTAGAATTAGGCTTCCCAAAATGCATCACTTCACATTTGCCTCGATTGAACTCCATCTGCCACTTCTCCGCTCAACTCTCCTGTCTATCTATATTCTTCATTCTTTGACTGATCCCTATGCTTTCTGCTACTCACCAATCCTCGAGTCAAATGCAAATGTAGCGGCGATATCGTGGGCGAGCAACCCTTGGAGACTGGAACATGGCAGCTGCTGGTATTTACATCGATGAATAAAATCTGGAGTATTAACCCCGATCAGAGGAACAGAGGCAAAAAAAATTGATTTCCGAATACTCATTCATTCTTGTCCCTTTGAAAGGGGAATTTGCCGTCCTTAACGAGACGTGCCAACATATGACTCCAGACTGACAAAAGTGCGGTTCACCCATAGAATCACTCTGACTCAGTTCAAGGTGAATTAAGAATGAACAACAAATAATGTTCAGATCATGATGGCCACACTCCGTGGGAGAATAAAGAAGAATAGAAAAATGGATGACGTGGAAAATTGGGAGTCATCTCTGTTTGGACTCAAATTCAACTGATTATCCAAGCTAAATAGACACATGGATACCCACACCGCCAAGAAGTCAGCTCCATAGGGCGACATCCGGAAAGGATTCAATTACCCGCTGAAGTGTAAACCTATGTGCCCAGGCACAATGTGGATAGGTCATTCACCACTCCCATATGTGAGAAGGGATCACTCAGGAGGCCAACTGGCAGAGTCACCATCAGGTTTACAAATGACATCAGGGGCCCGATTGTGCTGTTATTGCAGGTGTTCATCACATCCAGCAATGAAGCATGTTTGAACGCCTGTTTTCAGGGGAGTTCCACTGTTTCCTGATGTAGATCAACGATTCAGACTTAGTTGTAGGAGTCATGATTTAGAAGTTTGCAAAGGATGCAACAATTGGTCGTGTATTTGACTATGATGAATAATGTCAGGGCCTGCAGAGATGTATCAATCAGGTGGAAAATAAAAGCGGCGAATGGAATTGAATCCAGACCAGTAAGTGTAATGAATTTGGGGAGTTGTAACAATAACAGTGAGGATTCTGAATGGTGAACGGAACAAACAGGAACAAAGAGATCTAGGAGTGGATATTTACAGATCACTGAAGATTTTTGGACAGGGAGCTCAGTTGGTCGAGAGTATCTTTGGATATTTTCTGTTGTTGATCTCAGACGGTGGATGATATTCGATCTTTAGCAACCACCAGTTTAGGAAACAACTAAAAGAATGAGCACAAGTCTGGTCAATGCAATCATCAACATTTTAAAAGATGTAAGATAAATGATGGAGGGCTGAAGTATACAACTTTGGCCATCAAGACCGCTTCATCACTCAGTGAATTTACCACTGATACATCTCCAAGTCATGCCTTTATGTGCCTTGGAGGGTAACTTGCAAATAGTAGCGCTTCAGTGCATCTTCAGCCTTGTCCTTCTCGTCGGTACAGTTTTTGAGCTTTGAATGTTCTGGAAACACAGCCTAGATGACTTACTCTACCGCATCTTGTAGGTGGTGCACTCTACTGCAATTTTGCCTTAGCGGTGAGGGTAATAAACATTCAGGTATTGAACGTGGTACAGTTAAGTGACTGCGTTGTCGTGGAGGATGTCCAGTTCCTTCAGTAGTATTGAAGCTGCACACATCCAGGCAAATGGAGTGAGTTCTGTTACACATCTAATGTGTGCCTTAAAGATGATGCAGGCTTCACGGAGACATGAGTTGTGTTAATAATCAAACGAAGTCGACTGACGGACATTTTTTTGTCGTCAACTTCTTTATATGGGCGGTCAGGTTCCATTTCCCCTAAATATTAGCTCTGAGGGCGATTGCACGGAGGACGTCAGTTACAACGAAACCATCGAATGTCATTAGAATATAATTAGATTCTCATTTGTCAAAGTTATTATTATTGTATTTGTGTGGACTAATCCGATTCCAATCGCAATTTCATTTCAAATTCCAGTTCCCGTGCTGTAAGGGACAGCAGAGATTTACGAGAATGTTGTCAACTTTGGATAAAATGGAGCTTCGGGGAATGATTGGTCAGGCTGGGATTATTCTCCTTGAAACAAAGTCGTGGGATTTTGGGTAGATACAGGCAGGTGCCGTGCACCAGAGGACATAATCTCAGAATGAGATAGCGCTCAGTTAATTGAGAAATGAAGAGTAATTTCCATGCTCAGAGAATATGTGGCTTTTTTTTGGCAACCGAAGTAGAGGCTAAGTTGTTGGTTATTTTCAAATTGTGTCAGGTACTTAATCAGAAAGATGATGAAGTTTGTCGAGGTAAGTGAGCAGAATGGAGTTGAAGATTATCAGATCAACCATGAGTTCGTTGTATGGTGGGACAGACTCGATGGGATGAATGGCATACGTCCACTTTGTTTAACATTTGGTCTAACGCCAAATTTTATTCATAAATTGAGAATTGTGAGTGGATGCGATGAAATGACAGAAAAGATTTCTCAAACAGATCAGGAACGAAGCTCATAAGGTCATGAAGAAGAAATGTGCAGTGACCTGGGAACAACAAATGACACTCTGCACAGCACAGGTGGCGGTTTACAGACGCTATGATTGCTGAAGAAAATTGGTCGACCTTGTACAGTTAGCGAGTCAGTCATCACGCTGCATGTGAAAGAATGAAAGGTTCGTTTCATTGGAGCAGTTTGCTGCGGTTCCAATTCCGAGTGTCTTTTTGAAATACTGATCAAATCATTGTGTGGACTGTTAGTTTAAAATAATCATGAATAATCCCATTGGATAAACTTGTGCTCCCGATCACTTGTTAGTTATTTCTCTATCAGTCATTTAAATTAATGGAAGGACAAGATGGAATGAGGGACATAAAGAAAAAAATGTGTACCTTCTCATTACACCAATTTAATTTACAACTGATTAGAACATCTGCTCTCATTTTTTATTTCAATTTTAATGTGGTGATTATCATTCGTGAATTTCCCGTGCAGTGAAGGGCAAGAACAAAATTCTCGATCCAGTGTAAACCAGAGGTGTGAGATGCAAAATAAAAATGCAGTAGTGTTATGTGGAAAGAGCAACCAAAATGTGACTCAACCCGTGAATGTGGAGCACCGTAGTATAATAACCCATAATCTCCGGGTCTCCTCAGCACGTTTTGGAAAGGGGTGACATGTGACCTCATCAAGGTTACATGTGGTGAAATCCGTGGATGAGAAATGTCTAGAGCTAAATTGATTCCACATCATATTGTTTCTGCTTTCACCAGAATTACAATAACAGCAAAATTCAAGAAATAGCCATGCTCGTCGGAATGAACATCTGTCATTGATTCATTCTGAATCAGAACTCTGTCAGAATGAAACAGCAAACAAGAATTTCCCGTCATATTCACACCCACATCTTGCCTTGACTCATAATTTCTTCAGTCACGTTCTCTCTCACGTGAAGAAGTAGCCATGGAGAGGGATATAAAGACGAGGTTGCGGTTCAATAGCCATTCTCATATGGATTAACTGAATTGGGTTAAATCGCAAGAAACGCTGTTTTGATCGTTTCATTTTATTAATTAAACTGAAAGTCACACTGTTCATTGTAATAATTGGAAGTGAATAAGATTTATCTCATTGGAACGATTAATGATATATGCAAATTTGTTCTGATTTATTTCAGCTGAAAGAAAATACTGCTTAGAAAAAGAGACGATTAAAGTCCAAAAGAAAAACCAACAGTTCTGTTGCTCGTGCTTTGGCAGAGTTCAATGATCACTAAATGGACCAAACATCATGGTGATCACATCTTTTAGCCACGTGATTAAAGCAGGAAGTCGATCTCCAAGTAACGGTTCACTTACCGCTCATTATGTAATATCTTTCCTTTACAATAAAAAAATCCACTGAGTTCCATTTGCAATGCTTCAGATGGCATAGTATGCCAAATCTTTCCAAATCCAGGGTATTTGAAACAAAATCTTATTCAGCTGTGCATGTTCACGTAATTTCTAGACTTTTAAAGTCAACCAACTGAGACATTGTTTCCCCGCGGCTTCCAACCGACTACACCCCACCCCTACAACTTTACCTCGCCACAGGCTATTTCTATACTTGTGAAATTTATTCCTTGTATGTCACCAAATGTGCCTTTCCAAATATTTTGAATAACAGATTCTTGGAGTGTCAGCGATTCTGCTCTCATCATTTCTTTGTCCCTCAAAGGTTTTGAAGGTTTGACATTTAAATATTTACTCACTTGAACACAAAAAACACGAGTCACAAAAATACCAGTCACAACTAAAAACAGTCACAAAAAGCATTGGCTCGTTACAATAAGACCCTTATGAAAAATGTTCTACTCAACAGTAATTCGACGACTGTGAACATCTTCATATCGTCCTTGCAAAGAACACTCTTATTATTCCTAAACTTTTATTATCCTAATTTATTTCGACATTTGTATCAGAACTAGGAAGAAAACGAGAAGCAATTCACGAGTATTTGCAGGAGTGAAAGTCAAAATAAATTAATTTTACAGTGTCACCATTCAGTATTTTCTCTGACTAAGCAGATAAAGATGTTTAAAGTGCGAGCTCAAAATGTTTTCACCTACAGTTGTACTAAGTCAAAATTAAGTTACTTTATTGTGCGACACTCCAACTGGAACCCTGATTGGAAAGCGGCTCCGTATGTTGATGTTCGAATCCTCGGTCATTTGTAATAAAGCATGGTTATTGGTTTTAGTGAAATATTTCCTGTGCAATTACTGAAGTCAGATGTAAGAAATCAAGTGCATGTATTGGGTGGAATTGTTCACCAAATATTTACTGTGGTTCTTGTTCTCAGGAACAATAAGATACTTCCTCAGGTTTTTCTCCTGAGCAGTAATTAGATGACCAGGAAGACTTTGTGTGACTGTATGCGCCGTGTCTGTGAGCATTTTTTTAAAAATTACATTGAGATATTTTACTAATAACGGAAGGGATTAATAATCGTGTGTTAAAAGTCTTAACTAATGTCATATTTTCTTTATAAAATTACGAGGATTCCTTTGTGCAACAATGATTTGGAGATGCCGGAGTTGGACCGGGGTGGACAAAGTTCAAAATCACACGACACCAGGTTATAGTCCAACAGGTTTGTTTGGAATCACTAGTTTTCAAGTTGCTGCCTCTGTATCGGGTGATCTGATGCACAGACAGCGCCAGGTAAACCAATGCTTCCAAATAAACCTGCTGGACTATAACCAGGTGTTGTGTGATTTTTTTAACTTCGTGAAACAAACTGAAAAACCACATGTGATAAGTGAGATATATGCAAAATCGATTTTCAAAGCATTTCATCTTTACAATCAATTTGACTCGGCCATTGGAAAAATAAGGTAAAAACAATGACTGCAGATGCTGAAAATCAAATACTGGATTAGTGGTGCTGGAAGAGCACAGCAGTTCAGGCAGCATCCAACGAGCAGCGAAATCGACGTTTCGGGAATAAAGGCAAGGAGCCTGAAGCATGGAGAGATAAGCTAGAGGAGGGTGGGGGTGGGGAGAAAGTAGCAAAGAGTACAATGGGTGAGTGGGGGAGGAGATGAAGGTGATAGGTCAAAGAGAAGAGGATGGAGTGGATAGGTGGAAAAGAAGATAGGCAGGTCGGACAAGTCAAGGAGACAGTAAGTGAGCTGGAAGTTTGAAACTAGAATGAGGTGGGGGAAGGGGAAATGAGGAAGCTGTTGAAGTCCACATTGATGCCCTGGGGCTGAAGTGTTCCGAGGCGGAAGATGAGGCGTTCCTCCTCCAGGCGTCTGGTGGTGAGGGAGCGGCGGTGAAGGAGGCCCAGGACCTCCATGTCCTCGGCAGAGTGGGAGGGGGAGTTGAAATGTTGGGCCACGGGGCGGTTTGGTTGATTGGTGCGGGTGTCTCGGAGATGTTCCCTAAAGCGCTCTGCTGGGAGGAAAAATAAACCGAACTCTCAGGCAGTTCATCAATTGAACATTAAGTAGAAATTAAACTTAATAAAAGACATAGCAATAATGAGATGAATTACAACATTGTATTGTATAATAAAGGTAATCTGAAGAACTGAAGGGTAATAGCAAGTGGCATTTGCTTCATTTTACTGAAGAAAAATCGAACTTTTTTTTCATCTTGCTTGGACTAGAAAATAAGGATAAGTACATGTGAGGTGTTCAAATATACAATACTGATGTGCTAAATGCTTATTGAATCTCTTCTGCAGAATTAAGTTCACAGAATAAACAATGTTTGGGCATTCATGATCTGATTGGCATTAAAATCCTGTTGTCCACCATATGCATAATAATTGGATGTAGCAAGGTATTTTGATTTTAAAATCAAATGAATTTCATTTCTTAGATATATTAAATTTGGAAAACTACTAAGTCCTCAAACTTAAAATTTAGAGACAATGCAATGTGATACATCCTTTTATTAATAACCTGCAGATAAAAGATTGCAGATTGTGAGATTATTAGAATGAATCACAGACAGAAGCAGATCCAAAACTGGATTTAAAAACAATGCAAACTCCGCTTAGTTATATTCTAATCACCATTCTAAGCTGCTCTGATGCATCTCTGTTCAAGATGAACTCACACCTCCAACAGTAATTATTGGTGAAATGGCATTAGATATCTCATAATTTATCAGGTTGTGATTACTTTGATTCTCCTAGGAGAGAGACACTAGTAGAGCTCCACAAGTTCCTTTCGTTATCTTCCCACCAAGGAAGGGTGGGATTATAATCGATTGGGATTACTCAAATGCAAACGAACCAGTGTTCATTCCGATAACTGGGCTGGTAATTAATTAGACTGTTTCTGTGTAATCGACTGAGAATGAAATGGCAATTCACAATAATGATGGAACTTATCACATATGCTCTTACTTAAAAATTAAGATTATGATAATTGAGAGAAAGATAAATAGACACATCATGCACTTATTGTAAATTCATAAAAAAATACTTTAAACATATACAGCAGTTGTATTTTTTTATGAATTTACAATAAGTGCATGATGTGTCTATTTATCTTTCTCTCAATTATCATAATCTTAATTTTTAAGTAAGAGCATATGTGATAAATTCCATCATTATTGTGAATTGCCATTTCATTCTCAGTCGATTACACAGAAACAGTCTAATTAATTACCAGCCCAGTTATCGGAATGAACACTGGTTCGTTTGCATTTGAGTAATCCCAATCGATTATAATCCCACCCTTCCTTGGTGGGAAGATAACGAAAGGAACTTGTGGAGCTCTACTAGTGTCTCTCTCCTAGGAGAATCAAAGTAATCACAACCTGATCAATTATGAGATATCTAATGGCATTTCACCAATAATTACTGTTTATTTCGACACATTGCTCATTCAAATAGCAATGTGAGATTTCTCATTAATATTCAGTTCACTGACAGTATAATAATAATTTTGTTATTGCTAATATCTGACCATTGCCTATCCAAATGGAGTATGAAGTTGGAATTATGGCTCAGTACATCAACTGGTGGAAATAAATTGCAGTGTTCACTCCCCCAATTATTGTGAATATCAATGTGTATTTTAATTTGGTTTGATTATATTGTTCTTCAACGCCAAGATTTATTGTATTTCTGTTCACAGTAAGATTTAAATATTTTAAAGCTAAAATAAATTTCAAATTTGTGACATTTTGTGTAAACAAGAAAAAAGGATTTTACAGCTGTTTGCTCTTTCCTTTATCAATCAGAGTGAATATGGAATCGTTGGAAGTTATACGTTTGTGGAAGGAGGGGAAGTTCTCTGCAGCTGAATAGTCACTGTGAATAACATTTTCTTCAGATTGCGTCCTACTGCTAAATGTTCTAATGATCTTTCTATTATAAGAAAAAAAACACTTTAAACATATACAGCAGTTGTGTTTTTTTTCTTATAATAGAAAGATCATTAGAACATTTAGCAGTAGGACGCAATCTGAAGAAAATGTTATTCACAGTGACTATTCAGCTGCAGAGAACTTCCCCTCCTTCCACAAACGTATAACTTCCAACGATTCCATATTCACTCTGATTGATAAAGGAAAGAGCAAACAGCTGTAAAATCCTTTTTTCTTGTTTACACAAAATGTCACAAATTTGAAATTTATTTTAGCTTTAAAATATTTAAATCTTACTGTGAACAGAAATACAATAAATCTTGGCGTTGAAGAACAATATAATCAAACCAAATTAAAATACACATTGATATTCACAATAATTGGGGGAGTGAACACTGCAATTTATTTCCACCAGTTGATGTACTGAGCCATAATTCCAACTTCATACTCCATTTGGATAGGCAATGGTCAGATATTAGCAATAACAAAATTATTATTATACTGTCAGTGAACTGAATATTAATGAGAAATCTCACATTGCTATTTGAATGAGCAATGTGTCGAAATAAACAGTAATTATTGGTGAAATGCCATTAGATATCTCATAATTGATCAGGTTGTGATTACGTTTCTTGTAGAAATGAGTAGCATTCAAATATTTCCAATGAGCATTGGGTGGAAAAGCAATGCTTTTTGGTGTAGACCTGAACGGTTTTTTTTAATTGCAGTATCGGCACTAAGAAATAATGGATTAAACTGATGTGCGAATCTCACCTTACTGAATATTTCCAAGCTTTCTAACATGTTTCTAGTTCAATCTTCAGTATAAAAAGGGTAATTTTGGCTCAGCACATCTGTAACTGTAAACATTTCAATACATCACCAAAGTTATTAATCTGACAATTCAGAACAAATATAAAAAAATACCTCTGTAAATGTCATTGACTATATCTTTTGATTATAGTTAAGTTCATTCTCTACTTACTTTATTCGTATTTCTGACACCAGTGATTAATATTGATTAGATTAAATGTCATATGAGTGAGACATTAGTTTTCTCTCAATGATCTGTGCAGCACAGGAATAGGTCATTTGGCCCATAACGTTGTGCTGAACATAATGCAAAAGACACTCACCGCTTCGGCCTACCCTTGGTCCATATCCTTCCAAATTATCTAAATGAACAGTAAAGAGCCTTAACGCATCTGCCTCTCCCACCATCGCTGGAAGTTCATTCCAGACACCTACCCCCACTCCCGTGTAAAAAAACAAATTGCCCCTTGAACTGTCTCCCCTAACCTTAAACGCAAGTCACATAGTTTTGACGTTTCAACTCTGGGAAAAACATTCAGAGTGTCAAACCTATCTATGTATCTCATGATTGCATAGACTTACATAAAGTCTTCCCCCAGCCTCTGCCACTCCACAAAAAGGTAGAATGAGTTTTTCTCGCCTCTCCAAATCCAGACAGCATCCGGGTAACTGCTCTCTGTACCTTCTCCAAAGCCTCCATACCCGTCTTGTAATGTGGCAAACAGATATGAATACAATCGTTTAAGTATGCCTTAACCAAAGTCTTATAACATGACTTTGGTTACAACATGACTTCCTGACTCTTGTAACCAGTTCCCTGACCAATAAAGACAAGCATGCCATTTGCCTTCCTTACCACCCTATCTACTTGCATGGTCATTTTCAGGGAGCCATGGTCTTGAACGCCAAGATCACTTTGAACAACAAAACTGTTCAGGGTCCTGCCATTATACACTTTTCCTTAGTATTAGATCTCCCAAAGTGAAACACCTCACACTTATATGGATTAAACTTCACCTTGAATTTCTCTGCCCATATCTGCAATTTATCTTTTATCCTGCAGTATTCCTTGACAACCTTCTACATTATCCACAACTCCACTGAACTTTGTAATGCCTGCAAACCTATTAACTCACTCAATTCGATTTTAATCCATGTCACTTATATCCATTTTTATCACAAACAGAAAAGTTTCAGTACAGATCCCTTTGGAAAAAAAGACAGAAAATGAAAGAAATGCAGAATTCTTGAATCAGAACAATGCTGATGAATAATCTCTGAAGGTCTATTTTTGTTTTTAAATTAACCCAATATTTTAATTCTCAGTTTTCTGATCTTAATGAATACCGAGTAAAAAAAAAGCTTTGAAAATATTGAATCATTTTAAGTGTTGAGTTCTAACATTAATTGTTAGTTTATTGTCATTTCAATTACCACACCATAATGTATTTTAATCTTCGTAATGAGCATCAGGCGATTCACATTTCAGTTTAATCCATTATTTCTGATTGCAAGTATCATAATGAAATATTAACTTTCTTTTCAGGTCAACAGACCTGCAATCCACCAATGGTTTCTCATCCAAAATTCATAATAACTATCTCGTTTTCTTTCATTTGAATTCTCATATTAATGGAAGGAATATTAATCAGCCTTATCAATTAAGAAGTGGCTAACTATTTTTCACATAAATATTTCAGTTCTTTCCAACATATTGCACAATTACATTGCAATAAGGGTTTTCTCATCATTCTTAAATTTGCTATCAGCCATTTTAAAACTAATTATTGCAATTAACAAACCGGTAATCATTGTTGAAATCTAATATCTCCAACTTTAGATGAGGAATTACGGCTCAGTACATCAACTGATGCAAAACGTATTGCACTCTACAATCTCTTAATCTTACCAAAAATAGTTTGAAGTGTGGAAGCTTAGTTGGATTGAACTGACTGTGAGCAAAAATGCATTCTGAAGATGGGTCACTGGACCCAAAGCATTAACTCTGATTTCTCTTCACAAATGCTGCCAGATCTGCTGAACTATTTTCCAGCAATTTCTGATTTTGTTTCTGATTTCCAGTAGCCACCGTTTTTTGCATTCTTGTCCTGATTGTTTTTCATTTCAATGCCAACATTTCTGTTTTCTGATTATTACAATAAGAACTAACTGTTTTCATGCTAAATATCATTTCAATTTCATGTATTTCTTCCGTACGCAAAACAGAATTAACAAATGTTTGTTCTCGCAAGGTTTGTGACGGTTTATACCTCAGGTTGAGGTTTAGGGTGTAGGTTTGCTCGCTGAGCTGTAGGTTTGATATCCAGACATTTCATTACCTGGCTAGGTAACATCATCAGTGGCAACCTCCAAGTGAAGCGAAGCTGTTGTCTCCTGCTTTCTATTTATATCTTTCTCCTTGGTGGGATTGCTGGGTTTTGTGGTGATGTCATTTCGTGTTCGTTTTCTGCGGGGTTGACAGATGGCATCTAGATCTCTGTGCTTGTTTATGGCGTTGTGGTTGGTGTGTCAGGCCTCTAGGAATTCTCTGGCATGTCTTTGCTTAGCCTATCCCAGGATAGATGTGTTGTCCCAGTTGAAATGTGTTTTTTTTACACGGATGAAAAAAAAACACCATTTCGACTGGATCAACACATCTATCCTGGGATAGGCTAAGCAAAGACATGCCAGAGATTTCCTAGAGGCCTGGCACTCCAACCACAACGCCATAAGCACACACATGGATCTAGATGCCATCGCTCAACCACGCAGAAAACGAACAGGAAATGAAATCACCACAAACCCCAGGAACCCCATCCAGGAGAAAGATATAAATAGAAAGCAGGAGACAACAGCTTCGCTTCACTTGGAGGTCGCCACTGATGATGTTACCTAGCCAGGTAATGAAACGTCTGGATATCAAACCTAAAAATCAGCGAGCAAACCTACACCCGAAATGTTTGTTCTATTACAGTAAAACTTGAATTCTTAGAAATCACAATTTTGTGAAAATGAGGGAAGTTGTCTTTCGCTGAGTAGTCACATTGAATGACTAATTCTTTATTTCCAATTCATATGCATTACAAAGCAGTTTAATTTTAATTTCTGTATATGAATAATTGTTTCAAACATATCGAATTATTTGACTATCGTGACATTTTTATTTCATTGAGATCAATGTCGCTTCGGTCCATCAGTATTAGAAATTACTAATTATTTTAATTGGTCCATTACACACTGAACTGTCTAATACAATCCTAGTCCAATTATCACAATAAATATCTGAGCAGTTTCCCATTGAGTAACCATAGTAAGTATATGATTATAGTCCTGCCCATCCTGCATGGGAACATTATTGAGCGCTCTGGTAATGTCTGTACTAATACACCAGGAGGCATGGGTTGAATTCCCACCTTCAACAGAGATGTGTCAAAGCACCTCTGTGAGTTGGTTAGAACATATCTAGGTGTCTATTGAATTGCTTTTCAATCCAACATTTCCTCAACTTGTATCTGTTGTTCATTGCTATGACCACAATATCTGCACTTTATTGGCTTTAGGTCACTGATTAAAATATAAAGGGGATTATGCTGCTTCTAAATACCTATCAACTTTGCAGTATTAAAGATTCTACAGTGTAAATAATATTTAAATTGAGAGGGGAAAGATCGAAGAGGGATCTGACGGGCAATTTTATTCGTACAATATGTTTGGCACATATGGGATGAGCTGTGAGAGGAAGGGGCAGCGGCTGGTACAATTACAACATGTAAACGACTTTTGGACAGTTACATGGATAGAAAACATCCAGAGGAGTATGGAACAAACACAGTAAAATGGGACGAGTTTAGTTTAGGAAACCTGGCCAGCATGCCAAGTTGGGCTGAATGGGCTGTTTCTGTGCTGTGCCAATCTACCATTCTACAATTCAAAGTTGACTGTGATTGGTAAAGGAGAGAACGAGCGTGTGTTAATTCTGTTTTGTGTCCAGAAATAAAGTGGAATGAATTTTAATTTTGTCATGTAAAATAGTTCACTCTTATTGTGATTAAAAACACAATGAATATGAACATTGAAGTGAAATATAATTAAATCAATTCAACTATGTTTCCATGGTTAAAGCAGAAATTGATCTTTACAATGATTGTGAGATTGTACACTGCAATATCTTCACAACAGTTCTTGCACTGAGCCATTATTGCACATTTATACCCCTTACTGAACTGAACAATTATGAGAAATTAGAATTTTGAAAATCTATCTACGCACTTAGAAGAAGGAGCAATTTAATTTTGCAATGTGACTGTGCAATGTGTAGACATGAACAAGAATTATTGCAGTGAAATGTAATTGCAGTTCCCTGAATTTCTACGGCTGAGATTAATGCGATCATTCAAATCAGTAAAAGTCAGATACTTTCAAAATATGTTGGATGCAAAATCACTGGTTCCATTGTGGGATAGTTGACCTGAAAACAACAATATTGTTACAGTGGATTAAATTAAACAATACATTAAATTAAAATGTGGATCACGTTAGAAACACAAACAAATTATTCTGCAATTATTATAAGACTAATGAATTCAAAATAAATGCTGTAATCTGAACAAATAAATCAATTCAATATTTTAAAAACACTTTGCTCTGATGTTGATTAGACGTTCATTATGCTCAGTAAACTGAAAACTGAAATATAGTCGCGAGATTGATGGACTGGGAACAATAAATGAGCCATTCAGTTATTATTGAAAATAATTTATTTTTGATGAAAAATGCAGACAATACAATTCAAAAGTTATTGTGTTTGTTGAACTAAACAAGTGATGTAGGTAACTTCATTTCTCGCAAAAAATACAGTAATGCATTTCATTCAATTCAATTAATTGTAGAAACATGTATTTTTAATTTATGTGATTTTATCCTGATCAATGTTGAAACATTAGTACCTGAATTTGGAAGAAAATTATTGGTAAAGAAAGTGAATATCTGAGTGACCACAAGATACAGTCAATGACATTTGATAGAAAATCAATTTGCATGATTTTGTGATTATTGAACATTAATAAGTAATGTTGTAATAAACATTAAAACAAAATCAACAGTTCCAAAGCAGCTGTTTGTTGTAACAAATTGAACATAAAAACACTTCTGCAGGGCACATGATCTGAAAAAGCAAAAAATCTCTTGACGTGATATTTCAGCTAAAAGATACTTTCCTTTTTTTTTAAAAAAAAGGGGTACAACTTTCAAGAATTCAAAAGTTATTGTGTTTGTTGACCTGAACAAGAGATGTAGGTAACTTCATTTCTCACAAAAGAAAGTGGAATGGGAACTTTAAAATTTTTTTTAGCAAGAAACACAATGTAGCTTTTAGTGTAATCATTTAAATTAAAATGCATGTTCGTATGGAATTGAAATATAATCAAAGCAAATGAAACAGGATTAAAATAAACATCAACACGAATTCCATTATTGAACTAAAAATCAACTAGCATTGCACTATTACAATAAAAATCAGCATTTGCTATGATTGCAAAACTGTACAGTGCAATGTGTTTACACAAGTCAATGTATGGAAACATGATACTACACTTTGGGATGAATGTACTGGATTGAACTATTATTAAATATTGGATATAAGCAACAATTAGTCTGAAAAACAGTTAATGTCAAACATTAAATTGGTGAGAAATCTGATTTTACTGTGCAACTGTGTAAAGTGTAGACATGAACAGTAATTATTAGGGTAGAATAGCAATCTGACATGACTTAAGGTTTCATATTAATTCCATGATAACTTTGTGTTTTCACATCAAGAAGAGATAACATATTTACTATGTTTCATTGGTTGGTTTGTGGATGTTTTAACCTGGATAGAATGACTACATTTTTCATTGTAAGAAATAACATATTAAACTAAAATGGGAATCTCACGATGCTTGTCACAAAGATTTAACTGAATTACCGTCTGGTTAATGGAGTGACAATGAATTTACAATTAATTTTAGTACTCTGGCAAATTAAATGATTCGATATTTTAAAATTATTTTGCTCTAATGTTGATTAGACTTTTTATTGAGATCAGAGACATGAAGATTAAATTGCTTTTTTGGTAGATTGACAAAAAACATATTAGACATTCAGTGATTATTAATTATCATTGTTTTGTCATTCATAATTCTCAGTTATTCAAGAATTTCTTGTTTACATTTCTTCCCAAAAAGAATAATTTCATGGAATTTTTCATATCATCAATATTTACAAATTTGAGTCAGAGTTGGGAAGAGAATAAATAGATAAGGAATGTGGGTATCACAGCAAAAAATAGGCAACAGTATTTGTCGCACAATTATTTTCAAAATTTCTCTGAAAAAATGTATAATCGGTTATGCGCAAATGCTTGCAGCTACAAATACAGTGAGCCATAATTACACTTTTGCTGTGATGAATAGTCGAGAAACCTATCACAAACATTAGTAATATTCAGGAATTTCTTCATCTCAATAAATGTCAGTATTAGCTTGCTCATCTATTAATGATGAAGGGTGATTATTGGTCAGAGAAAGATGTGTGTAAATTATAAGAAGGTGCCTATTGCATATCTTTGGATGGGGTGTTATGGTGATGTTTGTTGTGGTTATTCATCCTGGGAAAAATAAGATTATTACAAAGAGATATTCAGTGAACAGTGATTAGGTGACCTTGAAGACCATCGTTTGGTTTTATGTGCAGTGATTAAGAGTAATTTGATTTCAGTAGCATTGGGCTATTTTGCATGATTTGGCAAATGATTAATAATCTTGTGACAAAATTTTGAGGATGATCATGAGCTGTATTCGATCCATCCAGTGGGTTGGTACAAACATCCTTCACTGTTTTCCTTCCCATGAGAGGCGTGCTATGCTCAGGAACTGGCTGGAAGCCAAGATGCCAGAAAATCTGGTTAAACCCCTCGAATACACAACTCTCAGGCTGGTTGTCACTGGATCCCCGGAACTTTTGTGACCTCTTTTCTGGAGCTGAATGATGCTGGCTCTGTTTGATTTCATTTGAGCAGGTTTCTTTTCGATCAGATTTCTGTGGCTGTCGGTGAATTTCAAACATTCAATTTCGGGCCACAGGTCACTTGACCTCAGTCAATAATTAAAATAGAGTTCACTTATTGTGACAGCGATGTGATAATTAACGGT
This sequence comes from Chiloscyllium punctatum, assembly GCF_047496795.1. Lineage (NCBI taxonomy): Eukaryota > Metazoa > Chordata > Chondrichthyes > Orectolobiformes > Hemiscylliidae > Chiloscyllium > Chiloscyllium punctatum. The sequence continues at coordinate 134,722 of NW_027309973.1, read as the reverse complement.
GGCGTTTTAACAAATGAAATGATTAAACATTTTCCAGCAGTTTACACAGACATTAATTAGATATTCATTAAGATATGTAAACTGAGAAGTATAATCTAGTTGCAGGATTACTGAATTGTAAGAAAGATTTAGTTACTGTGTTTTCTAGAGGAATTGTTTAATCATTCAAATAGGTCAGCTCTTCCTGAATTCTATGTACCTTCCATTGGTTTATTTGTAGCGAACACTCATCTAGGACTCATTTGATTTGTCTTTTAAACTGTGTTTCAAGATTTCAACGGGACATTGACATTGATCTGAGCTGAGAAGTAGGAGATTGAGTTCAACCTGGAAAAGTGTGAAGAGATTCATTTTAGAATTTTGAATTTGAATGCAGACTATTGAATGAAATGTAGGATTTTTGGCAGTGTGGAGGAACAGAGGGATCTTGGAGTCCATGTCCATAGATCCCTCATAGAGGAGGTTTACCAGGATCCTGCCTGAAGTAGAGGGCACGTCTTCTGATGAAAGGTTGAAGGAGCTAGGGCTTTTCTCATTGGAGCAAAGAAGGATGAGAGGCAACTTGACAGACAGGCTTAGATAGAGTGATGAGAGGCTTAGATCGAGTGAACAACCAGAGACTCTTTTTCCCAGGTGGAAATGACTATCATAAGAGAGCATAATTTCAAGGTGAATGGAGGCATGCTTAGTGGAGATGTCAGAGGTAGGTTCCTATTACAGAGTGATGAGTGTGCGGAATGTACTCCTAGCAGTGGTAGTAGAGTCAGATACAGTAAGTGTATCTAAGTAACTCATGGCTACGTACATGAATGATAGCAAAATGAAGGGAATATAGGTTAGTTTGATCTTAGAAGAGGATAAAAGGTTAGCACATGGACCAAATGTCCTGTACTGTGTTGTACTGTTCGATGTTCTATGTACTGAACTGAACAGTTATTACATATTAGCAACAAATAGATTTTCAAAGCTCTATTAGCGAACATTAGAATAATGATAAATCTCACCTTGCTATTTGACTGAGCTATGTGTGGACATAAACAGGAATTATTGCAGGGAAAAGTAATTAAGGTTTTCAAAATTAATAAATTTGAAGTTACCGAGGTCATTCAAATGGCGGCCTTTGTGGGGAGCCGCAGAAAATGGGGGAGATACTAAATGAGTATTTTGCATCAGTATTTAATGTGGAAAAGGATATGGAAGGGATATAGACTGTCGGGAAATAGATGGTGATATCTTGCACAATGTCCAGATTACAGAGAAGGAAACCCTGGATGTCTTGAAATGGGTAAAGGTGGATAAATCCCCAGGACCTGATCAGGAATACCCGAGAACTCTGCGGGAAACTAGAGAAGTGTTTGTTGGGCCTCTTGCTGAGATATTTGTATCATCGATAGTCACAGGTGAGGCGCCGGAAGACTGGACTTTGGCTAACCTGGTGCCAACGTTAGGGCAAGAAGGGCAGTAAGGACAAGCCAGGGAACAATAGACCAGTGAGCCTGACCTCGGTGGTGGGCAAGTTGTTGGAGCAAATCCTGAGAGACCAGACGTACATGTGTTTGGAAAGCCAAGCACTGATTATGGATAGTCATCATGGCTTTGTGCGTAGGAAATCATATCTCACAAACTTGCTTGAGTTTTTTGAGGAAGTAACAAAGAGGTTTGATTTTGGCAGAGCAGTAGATGCGACTTATATGGACTTCAGTAAGGCGTTCTTCCCATAGGAAACTAATTAGTAAGGTTAGATCTCACGGAATATGGGGAGAACTAGCCATTTGGATACAGAACTGGCTCAAAGGTAGAAGACAGAGGGTGGTGGTGGAGGGTTGTTTTTCAGACTGGATGTCTGTGACCAGTGGAGTGCCACAAGGATCGGTGATGGTTCCTCTACATTTTGACATTTATATAAATGACTTGGATGCGAGCATAAGAGGTATAGTTAGTAAGTTTGCAGATGACTCCAAAATTGGAGGTGCACTGGAGAGCCAAGAGGGCTACCTCACATTACAACAGGATCTGGACCAGATGGACCAATGGGCTGAGAAGTAGCAGATGGAGTTTAATTCAGTTAAATGCGAGGTGCTGCATTTTGGGAAAACAAATCTTAGCAGGACTTATACACTTAGTGGTAAGGTCCTTGGGAGTATTGCTGAACAAAGAGACCTTGGAGTGCAGGTTCATAGCTCCTTGAAAGTGAAGTCGCAGGTAGATAGGATAGTGAAGGCGGCGTTTGGTATGCTTTCCTTTATTGGTCAGAGTATTGAGTACAGAAGTCAGAAGGTCATGTTTCGGGCTGTACAGGACAGTGGTTAGGCCACTGTTGGAATATTTCGTGCAATTCTGGCCTCCTACCTACCGGTAAGAAGTTGTGAAACTTGAAAGGGTTCAGAAAAGACTTACAAGGATGTTGCCAGGGTTGGAGGATTTGAACTACAGGGAAAGGCTGAACAGTCTGGGGCTGTTTTCCCTGGAGCATTGGAGGCTGAGGCGTGACCATATCGAGATTTACAAAATTTTGAGGGGCATGGATAGGGTAAGTAGGCAAAGTCTTTTCTCTGGGGTCGGGGAGTCTAGAACTAAAGATGGTAGGTTTAGGTTGAGATGGGAAGATATAAAAGAGACCTACAGGGCAACTTTTTCACACAGAGGGTCGTAAGTGTATAGAATGAGCTGCCAGAGGAAGTGGTGAAGGCTGGTACAATTGCAACATTTAAGAGGCATTTGGATTGGTATATGAATAGGAAGAGTTTGGAGGGATATGGTGGGATTAGATTGTGTTGGGAAATGTGGTCGGCATGGATGGGTTGGAGTGAAGGGTCTGTTTCCATGTTGTATGCCTCTATGACTCGATGACTCTTAATGAGAAAAAAGTCAGATTTTTACAACGAGTGTTGTATCAGAAATCATTGATTCTTTTGTATGTGTGATGATCTGAAAGAAAATGGATTTTTATATTACTGTATTAGTACAAGGGAACACTAGATTATTTTCAAATATGAAATTCACTGTAATTGTTAGCCAGAATAAGTTAAAGCTTTGTGTAATTATTGTAATGCTGATGACTTAATAATTGTTGTTAGAATTCTGAAAAAAGAAAATGTTATACTATTTGTCCTAAGAGTCAATAAATTAAATTGATATATGAACCACAATATACCTGTTAGCAAAACTAATTTAAATTATTATGCAATTATTGTCAAGGCAATGACTTGATAATTAGTGCTAGTATCTAAACAAATAAATTGATTCAATATTTTGAAAGCATTTTGCTCTGAAATTGATTGGATATTTATTAAGATCGGAAAACGGAGGGAATAAAATGCAATAGCTCGCTTGATTGGATTGAAGAAGAAAATGAGACAGTCCATGTCAGTGTCGGTTACCACAGCACAGTCGTTTTGGAGACAGGTCCCACCTGCAGATAGAGCTGAGCGATGCAGCAACCAACAGATCAGACCTAAACTCTACATTCATTCCACATCCAGTCGAGAATGGTGGTGGAGAATTGAACAACTCACCGGAAAAGGAGGTTCTACAAATATTCCCATCATCAATGATGGAAGAGCTGAACACATCAGTGCAAAAGATAAGGCTGAAGCTTTCTGGGAGCTAAATATCCAAGAATGCACATCCAAATGAAAAGGCAGGCAGGTGGGCAGAGAGGCTGGGGTTAGTGAACAGTAAGAAATGGAATTAAGTCAAGAGCAATAAATGACATTGGCTCAGATGATGTAGAATCTGTGTGGGTGGAGATGAGGAACCGCAAAGGTTAAAAAAAACATAATGGGAGTTATCTGTAGAGCTCCAAACAATAGTCAGGATTTGGGCATAAGTTACATGAGGAGATAGGAAAAGCATGTAAGGAAGGTAAGGTTACAGTGATCGGGGGGATTTCAATATGCAGGGGGACTGGGAAAATCAGGATGATAGTGGATTGCAAGAAAATGAATTTGTGGAATCTCTGCAACATGGCTTTTTGAAGAAGGTTGCAGTGGAGCCCACTAGGGAACAGGCAATTCTGGATTTAGTGTTGTGCAATGAGGCAGACTTGATAAGGGAGGTTAACGTGAATGAACACTGAGGAGGCAGGGACCATAATATGATAGAATTTACACGGCAGTTTGAGAGGGAGAAGATGGAATCAGATGTAACTGTATTCCAGCTGAATAAAGGCAGCTACAGAGACATGAGGGAGAAGCTGGAGTGAATTGACTGAGAGAGGAGTCAAGCAGGAAAGAGAGTGGAACAGTGATGGCTAGGGATTCTGGGAGTGTCCGGGTGACACAGTAAAAATTCATCCCGAGGAAAAAGCAGCATGGATCAGGGAGGGTGAGGCAACCATGGCTGACTCGGGAAGTCAGGGAAAGCATACAAGCAACATATCACATGGCAAAGGGCAGTGGGATGTCAGTGAAATGGGAAGCCAAAAAAGAACAATGGAGAACAATGAAGAAAAAACATAAGGAGAAAGAAGATTAAGCATGAGAGAAAGCGAGTGTGTAATATTAAAAACATGATTGCCGGAGTTTCTTTAGTTACATAAAGTTCAAAAGAGAGGCGAAAATGGACATGTGCTGCTGGAAATTGAGGCTGGAAGAATAGTAATGGGGAACAAAGAAATGGATAAGGAACTGAATAAGTACTTTGCATCAGTCTCCATGGTGGAAGACACAAATAATATCCCAAAATTTCAGGGACAGTCGGGGTGGCGGGGGTGGCGGGGGTGGGGGTGGGGCGGGTGGCGGTGGAACAGAGATGAGTGTGGAATATAAATCACGAACAGATCAGGCTTGGTCTTATTGAATGGTGGAGCAGGCTCGAGGGGTCGAATGGTCACCTTCTTCTTCTTTCTCACATGATCCCAGGACTGAGAGCTTTGTTTAAAATTCATTCACTAGATGTAGGTGCCACTGGCTAGGGCAAAATGTATTACCCAGAGAGCATTTAAGAGTCACCAAGGAGAAAATGCTAAAAAATTGAAAAATTTGAAAATAGATCTATTACCTGGACAGATGGACCACGCCCCAGAAGGTGATAGCTGAAGGGATAGTGGAGGCTTTAATTGTGAGCTTTCCGGTATCACTGGAGTCAAGGACTGTCCCAGAGGACAGGAACATTGCTAATATAACCCCCAACCACAAGAAGGGAGTAAGGAAAAAGAAGGGAAATAACTGGGTATTAATCCTGGCCTCAGTCATTGGTAAATTGTTGGTACTATTTTGTCAGTAATATTTAACGAACTGGTTATTTCAATTATAATGCAATCTCTACAAAAAGACCAAATTTTTTTTGACGACAACAAATTTTCAAACAACTTCTCTCAATCTATCTCTCCTTCCTTTTCATTAGACAACGTAGGGAGGCATGGAAACACTACAGTGATGTAAGCTATATGTAATACAGTGAGACAGGAAAGCTAGTATGGCTCATGTTGATTCTTGAAACCCACACAGTGAAGCAACACATTCACTGCATAATAAAGATTAGACAACATTTCAACCCCACTCATACCGGCATGACAGAAATAAAATGTGGGTTGGTTGGACAGGCTGGTTTTGTTTCAGTTGGAGTGAGGGGTGACATGACTGAAGTATATAAGATCCTGCATGGTTTGATAAGGTGGATGTGGAAAGGATATTTCCTCTTGTGGGTCATTCCTGAACTAGAGGGAACTGCTTTAAAATTGGCTTCACCCTTTCAGGACATAGATAATGAAATTTGTTTCCTCTCAGAAGGCTGTGCAACTTTGGAACTCTGCCCCAGAAGGTGGATTCACTGAGTATTTTTAAGACACCGGTTGATAGATTCGTGTTAAGGGGCATTGGGGCAAGATGGAATAAAAATCACGAACAGATCAGGCTTGGTCTTCTTGAATGGTGGAGCAGGCTCAAGGGGCATAATGGTCACCTTCTGCTTCTTTCTCACATGATCCCAGACTGAGAGCTTTGTTTAAAATTCATTCACTGGATGTAGGCGCCACTGGCTAGGGCAACATTTATTACCCAGAGAGCATTTAAGAGTTAACAATATTGCTGTGGGTCAGGAGTCACATGCAGGCCAGACCAGGTAAGGATGGCAGATTCCTTCCCTAAAGGACATCAGTGACACAGATGGGTTTTTCCTGACAATCAATAATAGTTTCATGGTCATCAACAGACCCATAAGTTTAGATGATTATTAAATTCAAGGTCCACATTTGCTGTAATGCGATTTGAATCAGGGTCCCCAGAATATTTGCTGGGTCTCTGGATTAACAGTTCAGCAATGATAACACGAGGCTGTTACCGAGCTACAAAGGGACAGTTTTACGGGTGGAAACCAAAACCTTGATCAAACTGGATTAAATAAAGGAGTGCTGATAGAATGGAGGAGAGTTGAAGGGATTGGGGGAAGAGAATTACCAAGTTTAGGTTCAAAGCAGCTGAAACTAAAGCCACCAACAGGGAGGAGATGAAAACAAGAAACTCTCATGCAGCTGGAATTGGATAAGTGCAGCTCCCTCAGGGAGGTGTGGAACTACACTGGGAGGACAGGGTGAAGGCATGGGTAGGTTTAAAAGCAGTGAACCAAATTTTGAAATCATATTTCTGAACATAATGTCGATGAGGTTAAAATGGAGGGAGATGTCTTACGTGACTTGCTTTAAGGACACAGACAGTAGAATCTGAGGTGATCATGAGGATGTGGAGGTGAATGTGGGAGACAAGCTGGGACTGTGTTGGAGTAGTCACTGTGAGAGGGAACAAATGCTGGATGGAGGGTTTCAGCAGCTGATGGACTGACACTGAGGTGAGCCATCGGAAACTGAGCAAGTGACCACCATCTAATAGGACAGAGAAACTGATCCATCAGCCTGAAACTGACTGACCACGTGGCTGTCAGTGACTCCAACACAAGTGAATGGAAACATTGCTCAGAGCCTGTTTCTGTAACATTCAACACAACCAGGAAATGGAAAGTGAATAATTAGCTGAAAACAAGGCGACTGCTCTGTTAGAGTCAAAATCATTCAATGTTCAGTTATTGAATATTACTGACTCTCAGAATATTCTAACCTGCAGAATCACAGTAAAAGGGGAAAGTAAACAACATTCTTGGCAAAGACAGAATGAACCAACTACTTGTATAAAACTAGCTCAAAACAAAGGTGCTGAATCCTCCACAAACTGACAAACACAGGTATATGACAAACACACCATCAGTTTGTAGATAGACAATGAAATTCTTCAGAAAAACACTTCCCTGCTTATGGTGTGTGGTAGAAATCATTCTCAGTGAGAACTGCCACTTATTTCCTTTGAAAAGAGTCTCTGTTTCCCTTCAGAAAAGCAGGTGTGTCGCGCACTTACAGACTGACTTACAGACAAAGGAAACCTGATCTGAGACTCGCAGGTTAATTAAGCTATTAGTGACAGTCCATTGCACACAAGAGCTTACACCACAACAGATTACACCACAACAGATTCTAGGGAAACCAACAATGAAATGAAAAAGGTGAATTAGTCTTAATAATCACGCAGCCTCTCTCGATTAAATAATTCTAGTCAACTTCCAAACATTTTAAAACTATTAATACCAATGCATACATATTTATTTCCTTTCCTAAGTTTCCTCCAAAAAATATATCTGACTATTCTCTTCAAAATATATTTTAAATGGTCAATTCATAATCACAATTCATTTCCAATTATTCTTAGAGCAAAACAACTTGCAAACTAAAATAGTTTTCATGTCAATAATGACACTGGAAACTTTCTTATGTAGTTTAACCATATTTCCAAATATTGTTTTGGTTCATTATTGCAGTGAAGCTAAAATTAAAGTCTATTTATTTTCTCTGATATCCTTCCATTACTTTATTCCCTAATAACAATGCCCACGGTGTAATGGGTGACAAGCATTAAAATAAAATTGAATTTTCAATGCAAGAACTGGTACAAATAATCACATATTATTCAGTTCATTCATTGTCGTTGATTATCAGAGTTATATTCATTGTATGATCATGTTAAATTCACTTAAATAATCACAGTACAATTCTCACCTCTATAGATATGTCAAAGTGAATGTCAAATTATTAATATTCCAAGTCAAACCAAATTTACATTTTGCTCTGTTTTATTCCAGGAATGACAGGATGTGTTACATTATTATGGGAAACAGGAACAAGTGAAGGTGGTGGCTCTCAGACGTGAGGCCTTAAAGCCAAAGGGCCAGGTGGTAGTTACAGTGGGGGAGGTACCTAGTGCCCCGCTCTCCTCAGAAGGCAGTGAGGATGGTGACACTGACTGGAACGGGTTAGATGGTGAAGCAGCCACGTATGGACAGAGGGACGACAATGGGTGGGATGACCGACCGCCCTATAAGACCCAGAAGGCCCTGTCTATGGCTCCACTGTGCATCAAAGCTCAAACTTGGACAGACAGTAGGGAGCAACAAGGGGAACTGACAGAAACGAAACCTGAACCGTTTATCCAGCTGAACGACAGATGTTGGTGAATGAACACCCAGCCTGACAGAGAATTGGTAATAATGGGCCTTATTGGGACAATATGGATGAATTAGTATATGTACACAGTCTCACCGAAAATGATGTACGGACCCTCCCTCAGCCCAAGATGCCCTGACGTGTACAGCAGAATCTGTCCCTGCAATAAGAGGGTGAGGGGGAGAGTCGGTTCCCCCAATGCACAGCCGATCAGTGGCTCCAGGCATTTACAGATATTACAGGGACACACTGGGGAGGGGACAGGCTGAATGGGCTAAAATAACTTTGGTGACTCAGAGACAAAAGGGTGATATCGAGGATCATACAGAAAGGAAGCCTGATGTATGTAAGGACCATGGGGGATTACCAAACCCCAACCTGTGATGATGAAATCGGTTTGATGTATTTAAAAGATGACATGGGACCCTATTTAACTGTAATTATAAACATGGGACTCTCAGTGGGAGATAATTCTAACCACATTCTGAATTGGGCCATGAGAGCTGAGGCAAACACAGAAACACAGGGGAATAGCTGCAGTACAGGGAGGGTAATCAGACCCACAATGTTACAAGGGAAGCAGGAAAGGGCACATAGACAAGGAATGTAGGCAGAGAGAGGGAGATAGGTGTTCATATTGTGAGTGGCCTGTGTTCATGTAGGTATATGCATAGCCCATGAATATTCATTGATGCGCTGTTAAGGGGCCAACACTTTCATGATTCTAACACCGGAGCATCTTTGTACTTTATGCCTCACCCTGTAGCTCAAATCCTCCAACCCTAACAACATCCTTGTAAGTCTTTTTTGAAACCTTTCAAGTTTCACAGCACCCTTCTGATAGGAGGCAGGCCGGAATTGCACACAATATTCCAAAAGTGGCCTAACGAATGTCCTGTACAGCAACATGACCTCCCACATCCTATACTCAATGCTCTAACCAATAAAAGAAAATACACTGAACACCTTCTTCATCATCCTATCTGCCTGCAACTTGACTTGCAAGGACTATGAACCTGCAGTCCAAGCTCTCTTTGTTGCGCAAACGTCTTCAGGGCCTTGCCATTCAGTGTACAAGTCCTGCCCTGATTTGCTTTTCCAAAATGCAGCACATCACATTTACCTAAATTAAACCCCATCTGATCAATATCTTATTGTAATCTGAGGTAACCTTCTTCATTATCCACACCCCACCAATTTTGTATGACCTGTAAACTCATTTACGATACCAAATTATTTAAATGAATAACGAAAAAAATCCAGAAATAAACATCCATTTCTCTGAGTTTGAATGTGCTCTGTGTAAATCCTGCCCAATGACTCTGTACCAGAGAGAGGCTGCACATGCACCTGGCTGCACCTTGCCCCCTACAAAGATGGTGGCTCCACACGTGTACAGAGAATTCTTTCCCCGAATAAAGATGGCGGCGCGCACTCATGCCTGCAGCCACACTGAGGCAATTCCCCGTTTACTGAAAAAACGAGACTGGGACGTTCAAATTTGTGTTTTCCGATGTGCACATTTTGTTTGTAAAACCTCTCCGCTCAAACAGAATTGCTCTCACCTCCTGCTGTTCCACAGACAGCCTTGATGATTTTTGCGGGTACCTATTCTCTGCCTGGTTACTCGTTTGTCCTTAGTGTATTTGTACAATCACTCTGGATTCTCCTTAAGCCTATTTCCTAAAGCTATCTCATGTCCCCTTTTTGCCCTCCTGGTTTACCTCGAGTATACTCCTACTGCCCCTATACTCCTCTAGGGATTCACACAAACACAGCTCTCTGTACCTGCCATATACCTCCTTCATTTTCTTGACCAGGCCCACAATATCTTTCGTCAGGCAGCATTCTCTACACCTACCAGCCTTGGCTTTAACAGGAACATACTGTCTGTGTACTCTCATTGTCGCAGGCCTATGGAGGCAATGGCAGATGAGGAGACAGAAGCAATCATTCTCAGTAAAGAGGTAATGTTGGGAAAGATAACAACAGCCTAAAGGTAGATGGGTATCCAGGCTCTGATGGAATGCATCCCAGGGACTAAAAGAGATGGTGGGGGGTTGGGGGGAAGGGGGGGTGGGGAGTAACAAATACACCTCGTGATAATTCACTAGATGGTGGGGGTGGGGGTGGGGGTGGGGGGAGAAGGTGGGGTGGGGAGTAACAAATACACCTCGTGATAATTCACTAACATTTATTGGATTCTGGGATGGTTTTGACAGACTGGAAGCTGCAAATGTGGTGCCACTATCTATCAAAAAGGACCCGTTAGCTTAACTTCTGTAGTGGGGAAAATGCTTGAATCTCTCAAGGAAGTAGTGGTGAGATATCTGGGTAGAAATTGTCTCATTGAGCAGGCACAGCATGGGTTCATGAAAGGCAGGTCACGTTTAACGCATTTACTGGAAGTATTTGAGGATACGACGAGTGCGTTGGACAAGGTGGACTCGGTGGATGTGGTGTACATGGATTTCCAGAAGGTATTCGACAAGTTGCCACACAAAAGGCTGCTGAATAAGGTAAAAATGCATGGCATTGTGGGTAATGTATTATCATTGATACTGGATCGGTTAACCAACAAAAAATAAAGAATGGGAATAAACGGGTGTTTGGATTAATGTTGGCACAACAACTGTTTGCAATTTACACAAATGTTTTGGAGTTGAGGACCAAGTGTACGGTGTCAGAGTTCATATTTGATACAAAGATGAGGTCGAGCAATGTCTGCAGAGGCCACTGTCAGTCTGCACAGGGATACAGATAGGTTAAGTGAGTGGGTAAGGATCTGGCAGATGGAGTTCAATGTTGGGATATGTGAGGTCATCCATTTTGGTCGGACTCACAGCAAACTGAGGATGAAATGGTGAAAACGTGCAGCATGCTGCTGTGCAGAGGGAGCTGGGTGTCCTTGTGCATGAATCACAGGAAGTTGGTTTGCAGGTGCAGCAGGTAATTATGGCAGTGAAGGGAATATTGTCCTTCATTGCTAGAGGGATGGTTATGCTGCAACTCTACAGGGGAGGCCACACCTGGAGTACTGTGTACAGGTTTGGTCTCCTTACTTCAGAAAGTATGTACTGACACTGGAGGGAGTAAAGAGGAGGTTCACGAGTTTGAGTTGGGAGTTGTGGGTTGGTGTATGTGGAGAGATTGAGAAAACTGGTTCTATAGTCATTGTAATTTAGAAGAATGGGAGGTTGGAGAGGAAACAATAAAATTATGAAGGGAGCAGATAAGACAGAAGCAGGGAGGCTATTTCCACTGGGGGCGGGTCAAACTACAGAGTATTACCTCAAAATAAGGGGGAGCAGATTTATTCTGAGTTCAGGAGGAGCTTTCTTCAGCTAAAGGGTTGTGCATCTGTGGAATTCCCTGCCGAGTGCAGCATTTGACGTTATCAACTTGAATGCCTTTATGGCAAAATGTAGATTTGTGAACAGGAAAATAATTAAGGGTAGTGGTGAGAGATCGGGAATGTGGAGCTGAGGCCATGAAAAGATCAGCCCTGATCTTATTGAATGGCAGAGCAGGCTTGAGGGGCCAGATGAACGTTCTTGCCTTGTGCCATCAAAATTGGCCTTTGTCCAATTCAGAACCTTAACGTTTAGATCTTGTATATTGTTTTCTGTAACTATTTTAAAACTAGTAGAATTATTAGAGACTCCCAACAGTGTGGAAGTAGGTCATTCAGCCCATCACATTGATACTGACCTGGAGAGCCTCCTAACCTCCCCCTGTAACATTGCATTTCCCAGGGCCAGCCAACCTACACATCCCTGAACACTGTGGGCAATTCAACCTGGATAATCCACCCAACCTGCACATCTTTGGACCGTGGGAGGGAACCAGAGCACCCGGACGAAATCCTTGCAGAAAATCCCAATAAGGTGATCATCCCTTTCTTACTTTCTAGTTCCACCTAAAAAACTTCACTGGGCGTACTCCCAGGAATATCTTCCCTAAGCAAAAACATGATGCTATCCCGAATCAAAAATGCCACTCCCCTCCTCTCTTGTCCCCCTTTCTATTCTTCCTATAGCATCTATACCCTGGAACATTAAGCTGGCAGTCCTATCCATCCCTGAGTGATGCCTCTGTAATTGCTATAATATCCCAGTGCCATGTTCAAAACCACACCCTGAGCTCATCTGCCTTCCCTGTCAGGCCTCTTCTATTGAAGTAAATGCAGTGCAACTGCTCAGTCCGACTTCATTTTGTGCCTTGCCCTTGCCTGCCTTGATTATTTGACTTCTGAACTGTACCAGCCTCAGACATACCTCTATTCTCACTATCTTCTTGGGTTGACACCCACTCCCTCACTGGTTTAATGCCTCCCGAGTATCACCAGCCAGTCTCCCTGCCTAGATATTAGACACCTTCCAATTCAGGTACCATCCATCCTTCTTATGCAGGTCAACTCTACTTCAGAGGAGATCACAATGATCCAAAAAACGTGAATCCTTTTCCCCTGCACCAGCTCCTTAGCTGCTCATTGAGCACCACCTCCTCCTCTGTAATATGGACATTTTTCAAGATGTCACCATTTATTTCCCCACATTCTATATCTCCCATGTACTTCTTCACAGTAAACACTAATGCAAAATACTTGTTTCCTATCTCGCCCTTCGCCTGCAGCTCCACACAATGGCTGCCTTGCTGATCTTTGAGGGTCTCTATTTTCTTCCTAGTTAGCCTTTTGTTCCTCATGTATTTACAAAAGCCCTTTGGATTATCCTTAACCCTATTCGCCAAAGCTATCTCACGTCCCCTTTTTTGCCTCCTGATTCCCCTCTTAATTATACTCCTACTGCCTTTATACTCAAAAATGGTTTGGATTGGAATAAATGAAAAATATAACATCCTGACAAAACAAACAAAGGCAGGACTTACACTCAATAAAAGTAGGGCCTTGAGTAGTGATATGGGAACAAAGAGACCGAGGGCTTCACGTCTTTGAAGTGTGTGTTACATGTAGACAGGGTGGTTAAGAAGGTGCTTAGCAAACTTACCTTCATCGTTCAGACCTTTGAGTCCAGGAGTTGGGACTATATGTTGAGGATGTACAGGACGTTGGGCAGGCCACTTCTGGAATACTCTGTCCAGTTCTGGTTGTGCTGTTATAGGAAGGATGTTATTAAATTGGAGCAGGTTCAGAAGAGATTTACCAGGATGTTTCCATGAATGGAGGGATTGTGTTCCAAGGAGAGGCTGGATAGGCTGGGAATTTTTTTCACTGGCGTGCACGAGGTTGAGGGGTGACCTTATTAGAGGTTTACAAAATCAGAAAGAGTGTAGATAAGGTGAATAGCTGGGGGAAGAGTGAGATTCAAAACTCGGGTGCATTCATTTTGAGAAGAAATTAGAAAGATTTGAGAAAAGACATTAGGGTTTTAAAAAAAATTATACGTGTGAAATGAACTTCCAGAGGAAGTGGTAGCTGTGAATACAATTACAATATTTAAAAGACCTTCAGATAAGTACATAACTAGGAAATATTTGGATGGATGTGGACCAAGCGGAGGCAGGTACAATTAGTTCAGTTTGGAATTATGGTCGGCATGGACTGGTTGGACCACAGGGCCTGTTTCCTTGCTGTATAACATTAGGACTCTAATCCTCACTAACTCTAAATTCCTCCATCCTCAACTCTCCCGATCACTGTCACTTCATCCAGCCTCACAACTCTTCCTTATTTATATAATTCCTCACCAGCCACAGAATGCTCCCTATCTCATGTCCTCCAGTTTCTCAGATCTCTGTGATATGTGCCTTTCTTTAGTTCCAGCCTTGAGGATGCCCTCATTCACTCCGATTGGTTAGAGGACAAACTGGTACGACCTGGTCCTCCAGTACTGCCCTCTGCCCCCTATTGGCCTGCGCTGACATCAATCATCAGGGCCCATTGTGAGGTGAGTGGTGGGATCCTCCCTCTCTCTGCCCTGGGATGAGCTTCAACATTCACAGTCAATGGGGCAGTATCACAGAGCACAGGGGCTGGGGCTATTCAGCCCATTTGGGATGTACCCTCTCCCTCTGGAGATGCTGCAAATCTGTCCCAATTCCCTTCCTATTTGCCCATAGCCCCCCAAATCTTCCCTTAAAAAGTAAAATTCTAAATATGTTTATGAATAACTGCTGAGTCTGTGTCCAGCATATTCACATTATTTGCCAATTACCTGAAAATAGCTACTAAGATTGCGACATTGTTAACAATTCCCCTCTCTCTGCAGATTAGATATCCTAGAAACAAATTTGCACCTGGTCAAAATCACTGCTTAACCTTCTCAGCTCCAAGAACAATGATCTGTGCTTCTACTAGCTCTCCACAAAAGAGGAACACATCTTATTTTCATTTATTAGTGTCATAGAGATGTACAGCACAGAAACAAACCTTTGGTCCAATTTGTCCATGACAACTCGGAATCCTCAACAAACAGAGCCCCATTTGCCAGTTATTGGTCTGTATCATTGGAAACTCCTCCTATTCATGTACCCAATCGGATGCCTTTCAATGTTGTAATTGTATCAGCATCCACTACTTCATCTGGCAGCTCATTCCACACATACACCACACACAGCTTGAAAACTTTGCCCCTTGGATCCGTTTTTAATCTTTGCCCTCTCAACGTAAGCCAATGTGATCTTGTTTTGAACCCACCTAATTGGGGAGGAAAACACCCTGGTTGTTCACCTTATCCATGCCCCTCATGATTTTATAAATCTCCATGAAGTCACCTCTCAGTCTTTGACTCTCCAGGGAAATTAACCCTGGCCTATTCAGCCTCTCCTTGTAGCCCAAATCCTCCAACCCTTGCAAAGTCTTTGTAAATCTTGTCTGAACTCTTTCAAGATTCACTACATCCTTTCCAAAACAGGGAATTTCGAACTTAAAACATAATTCCTGAAATGGCTTAATCAATGTCCTGTCCAACCACAATTTGATGTCCCAGCTTCTGAACTCAATGCATTGACCAATAAATATAAGCATGTCAAACACCACCTTCACTCGTCTGTCTACCTGCGACTCTACTTTCAAGGAATAATGAACCTGCACTCCATGGTCTCTATGTTCAGCAACATTCCCAAGGACTTTACCATTAAGTGTACAAGTCATGCTCTGATTTGCCTTTCCAAAATCCAACAGCTTACATTTGTCTAAATTGAACCCAGTCTGCCATTCCTCGCTCCAATGGCCCATCTGGTCAAGATACTGTTGCATTCTGAACTAACCTTCTTCATTGTCCACTACACCTCCAACTTCTGTAAACCCACATACCATATCTCATATATTCACATCCAAGTCATTTATTTAAGGACCCAATATCCATTCCAGCAGGACAATGCTGCTCACAGGCCTCCAGTCCACAAAGCAACCCTCCATCACCACCCTCTGCCTCCTACCTTCAAGCCAGTTTTGCATCCAAATGGCTAGTTCACCGAACATATCATGTTATCTAACCTTGCTAACCAGTCTGCTTTGTGGAACATGGTTCAGTGTCAATATAGACAACGTCCACAGTCTGCCTTCATCAATCACCTTTGTCACATCTCCAAAATAACTCAATCAAGTTAGAGAGAGAGAATTTCCCACACACAAAGCCATGTTAACTATCCCTAATCAATCCTCGTCTTTCCAAATACATGTAAATACTGTCTCTCAGAATCCCTTCCAACAACTTACCGACCGCTGACGTTAGGTTGACTGTTCTCTTGTTCCCTGGCCTTTCCTTACCACCTTTTTTAAATAATGGCACCCATCTTCCAGCACCTCATCTGTCACAAACAATGATATAAATACCTCAGGGAGGGGCACTGCCAACACCTTCCTAGCTTTCTACAAATTTCTGGGATACACCTGATCAGGTCCCAGGGATTTATCCACCTTGCTACTGTTTAAGACATCCAGTACTTCCTCCTCTGTAATATAGACACTTTTCAAGTTATCACTACTTATTTGTCCAAACTCTGTAGAATAGAATAGCATAGTATTTCTTCCACATCCTGTTGTTCCATAAATGGCCTTGTTGATCTTTAAGGGGTCCTATTCTCTGTCTGGTTATTATTTTATGCTTAAAGTATTTGTAGAAACTCTTTGTATTCTCCTTAAACTATTTCCTAGAGATATTTCAAGTCCCCTTTTTGCTCTCCTGATTACCCTCGAGTATATTCCTGTAAAAACGTGATCCTGTACTCCCAATTCCTCTGTCCCTGCCATATCTGCTCCCAGGAGAAGCAATTCCACTCCAGGACATCCCAGAAAGGTTTCCTCTTTCAAGGACCGCATTTCCCTCCCACTTGATCAACAATGCACTCCAACGCATATCCTCCACTTCCTGTACCTCTGCCTTCCCCCCCCCCCAACCCCTCCAACCACAATAAGAATGTAATCCCCCGGTCCTCACCTGCCACCCACTAATCTCCATTAACCTCTGCAATGTCTGCTACCTACAGTCAGACCCCACCACCAGGGATATATCTCCCTCCTCAGCCCTTTCTATCTTCTGCAGAGACCATGGGATCTTTGGTGCTGATGTGCTGCCCCACGGATACCTCAGTCACTCACCCTGCCAAATGGCCTAGTGAGATTATCACTAGATGGATAATCCAGACACCCAGATAACGTTCTGGGGTCCAGGGTTTGGATCCCGTCACGGCAGTCAGTGGAATGTGAGTTCAATAAAAATTTGGAATTAAGAATCTATTAAAGACCACGAATACATTGTTGATTATTCCGAAAAAAAACCTCATCAGATTCGCTAATATCCTTCAGGGAAGGAATCTGCCATCCTTACCTGGTCTGGCCTACATGTGACTCCAGAGCCACAGCAATGTAGATAACTCTTTACTGCCCTTTGGGCCCAGTCAGTGATACCCTCATCCTGTGAATGAACAACAAAGAAGGTCAAGTCTTGTACACAACCATACTATTCTTACAGATAAGTGATCTCTTAGTAAATTTGCTTCTCAACTCCCTGCTGACGATTGGGGAAGTGGGAGGGCGGTCAATAGTACCATCCCAATAAGGAGATCATCCCTTTCTTATTTCTCAGTTCTGCCTGGATGTACTCCCAGGAATACCCTCTTGAAGCCCAGCTGTAATGTTATCCCCCTGCTCTGTTGCCCCCTTTATATCTTTGCTATAGCATCTATACACTGGAACATTAAGCTGCTGGTCCTATCCATCATTAAGTTATGCCTCTGTAATTGCTATAATATTCCAGTGCGATGTTCAAAACCATACCCTGAGCTCCTCTGCCCCCTGCATTGAAACATATGCAGTATAACTGCTCATTCTGTTCCTTGCCCTTGTCTGCCTTGACTGTTTGATGTCTGAACTGTACCAGCGTCATACTTAGCTCTTCCCTCACTCTCTCTCTGGGTTTACCCACATTCCTTCACTGGTTTAATGCCTCCTGAATAGCACTAGCCACTGTTCCCTTCCAGTGCCAGTACAATCCATCCTTCTGATGGAGGTCAATTCTACCCCACAAGAGATTCCAGTGATCCAATAATGTGAACTCTTCTATCCCTATGTCATTGACAGCGATAAACAACAGCCTCCCCTCAAAATGGTTATTCTCCCCTTTAAGAATATTCTGCTCCCTCTCTGAGACATCCTTATACAAAAATTACACATTCGAATAATAAACCTTACACTCATCAGGTCATCATAAAAGGATTACATGACACATTGAAGGTTTGGGGAGACCTTTTGAGAGAATGCGATGATTCAAAGGAGAATTTTTAAGCAGCAAATTGGATTGATCTGGAACACAATACTCACACACACAATGCGAATATCCAGATCCTGATGTACTGAGTAATTCAATCAGAGTTTAGCAGAATATTTACTGAGATTACCATCTGAATGTCCACCTGTAATATCCCGTAATACAAGTTTATAAAATCTGTCACTATCAGTTC
Source organism: Chiloscyllium punctatum (assembly GCF_047496795.1). NCBI lineage: Eukaryota > Metazoa > Chordata > Chondrichthyes > Orectolobiformes > Hemiscylliidae > Chiloscyllium > Chiloscyllium punctatum. Next base: position 116,313 of record NW_027309973.1, on the reverse strand, counting down.
AAGTTAGAAACTCACATCATCCCCTCCTTGTGGCCCAGGATTACTGTACATATTACCCTAGAGGACATCAGCAGTCAACTCAGAGGGAAATCTGTGGGTTTCTAGGAGATTCCAACTTGAGATCTCATGTGACTGAACACAGCAGTTCTTTGACACATTGGAGAAAATGATCCAAGGGTCAGTGAGATATGGGGAACAAGAATTACTTTATATTCTTTCATTCCGTGCTGCCGCTCTGCCTCATCAATAAGGCATGGGTGTGAAAGGCTAATGCCAAACGATGGGCAAGTTGTCTCCATCCTGACAAATGGGTAGGAAGATCTTCTCAATCACTCCAAAGCGTATCCCTAAAAAGATAGTAACACTGTCTGCTTCCCACTGCCCAGTGCTCCCAGTAAATGTTTGGAAGAATGGGAAGGGGGGGGGGGGGAATATCTCCTAGAAAAGGCATAACTGTAAAGGTCTAAGAGGAATATGAAAAGAGAGAGATGCACAGGAGAAGGGGGCAACAAGTTGTCAGATGGGGTGTAACTTGGGAAAATGGGAAGTTGCTCATTTTGGAGGAGATAATAAAAGAACAAAGTACTATTTAAATGGTGGAAACTGTAGAAAGCTGCACCACAAAGGGACCAGGGGTAATTGTTCAGGAAACACAGAAAGCTACCACACAGTTACAACAGGGAATCAGGAAGGGGAATCGAATGTTTGTTTCAAAAGTTTTCAGTATGAGAGTTTGGAGTATATACCTGAGAGTAACGTGTGGAAGTGCTGGTGAGACCACCATATCTGCAGTAATGAGAGCAGTTTTGGTCCCTTTAGATAAGGAAATGTGTCACTTTATTGGAGGCATTTCAGGGAAGATTCAATGAGATGATCCCTGGTTTGGAGGGATTATCTTTTAAATAAAGGCTGAAAAGTTTGGAACTCTACTCACTGGATTTTGGAGAAAGAGAGGTGGTCTCATTGAGACAGATGGGATTCTTAAGGGGTTTGACAGGATAAATACTGAGAGGATGTGTCCGAGGGTAAATACTGAGAGGGGAGTCTGAAACAATATTCTGAGTTACGGAATCAAGAGTTCTGTTTTGGATTCAAGTATAAGGGAACACAGACGTGGGTAAGGGATTTCAGTAGCAATGGAGCTGGGGTGAGGTGGAGAAAAGCAACGTTTAAGAGATTGGATTTCCTGGTGCTGTGATTGTGTGGATGTCTGATCAGAAGGTCACCTTGGGGTCAGATATAACAGCAATATTGTTGAGAGTGTCGTTCTGCCTCAGAGTTCCCAGTGGGAGGCAGGGGCTCAGCAGTAAGGCAACGGGTATAACCTTGACAATGTTTCATTGGAGGAAATTGCAGCTAATTGAGTAGTGGGAATGTGGTAAGCAGTTTGATAACTGAGTAACAGTGGAGTAATGGAGAGGGATAATGGGGAGAGCGAGCTGGGTATCGTCAGTGTACATGTCAAGCCTAACACAGTGTTTTTGGATGATATCACCTCCTGGCACTATGTACGTGAGATACAGGAGAGACCAAGGATAGATCGTTGAGGGACACCAAATGCAAGGAATTCAGAAAGCAAAGGGAGAATGGAGATGGAGCAGGATTTTCCAACAATGGTGAGGTCAAATATCAGTTTTTCACAGAATGGGAGAGAAGGACATAACCAGAAAAGACCAACAGACAGAACAAGGAACAATATCTATGAATTGGCGAGGGGGGGTGATGAGGCGGCAGCGGAGGAAAGAGAGTTGGAAAGTGAGTTTAGCGAGATTAGGGTAAAGGGTCAAGGTGAGCTCTGATAAGGCTTGATAAGAGACTGGAGAAAGATGTAGGTTTAGGACAAAAACCAGGAACATCACGTGAGGCAGTTTGGCTCAGTGGGCTAGTGGGAGGGAGAGAAACAGCAGATCGGATTATCTCAGTCTTAGTGACAGAGAAACTCCATGTGCTCCTCACTCGTTGTTGGAGGGGAGGATGGAGGAGACAGGATGATGGACAGTGTTTTATAAAGAAACAAAACCAGGGTTCGTGATATTTAAAATGAGTGATCAAACCTGATGTATTTAGCTTTTATCCAGAATATTAAAAACAAACGACTGAAGTCCTGGATCGAATCCCATCTTGGCAGATGGTGGAATCTGAATTCAAGAAAAAAACAACGTATTAGGAATCTCCTGATCTCCATGAAACCATTGTCAATGGTGAAAAAAATCCTGCCGACCTGATTGCGGCCCAGCCAGCTACTCACTGTATTAATCACTGCAAAGTCTCAACACAGGAATGAAACTGGATGGACCAGTTGGCAACTAACAAGGCACCAGAAAGTACAACCACAGAATCAGCTCTCTCGATAGTGCAACATCCTCCTCACTAACATATGGTTTTTGGGGCCAAAATGTGGAGAGCTGTCTCACAGACTAGTCAAGGAACAGCCTGACACAGTCAAACTCACGGAATCATCCCTTACAAACAATGACCAGACACCACCATCACCATCCCTAGATATCGAGAGTGTGGTGCTGGAAAAGCACAACAGGTCAGGCAGCATCCGAGGAGCAGGAGAATCGATGTTTCGAGCCTAAGCCCTTCATCAGCCTGACCTGCTGTGCTTTTCCAGCACCAGACTCTTGACTCTGACCTCCAGCATCTGCAATCTTCACTTTGTCCTGAAATCTCTGGATATGTCCTGTCCCACTGGCATGACATACCAGGCAGAGGTGGTGGCACAGTGGTGTATAGAGAGGGAGGATTTGCCCTGGGAGTACACAGCATTGGCTCCGGAGACCAGGAAGTCTCATGGCTACTGCTGATTACCACATCCCGTCCTTGCTTGGCTGATGAATTACTTCTCCTTCATGTTGAACAACATTTGGAGGAAGCACCGAGGCAATAAAATGGTGTCAAATGTACTCTGGGTACAGGATTTCAATGTCCACAATCGAGATTAACTCTGCAACAGAATTACTGACTGAGCTGGCCAGGTCCTAAAGAACATAGCTGCTCAACAGTGGGTGGTGAGGGAAAAACATACTTTATCTCATTGTTATGAATTGACCAGTTGCAGATACATCTGTCTATGACAGTATCGGTAAGAGCGACCATCACACATTCCTTTTGGAGACAAAGTCTTGCCTTAAAGTTGAGAAAAACTTCCATTGTGTTAAGTGGAGGTTCTAAATGAGACAGACTTCGAAGAGATGTAGGATCTCAAAACTGGGTATCTATGAGGCACTGTGGGACATCAACAGCAGCAGAACTGTACTCCAGCACAATCTGTAATCTCATGGGTTTGTAAATCCTGCTCGCACCCATCACAATGGACAGGAAAGGAGGGCATGCCATGAGAAGCACCAGGCAGACTTAAAAATGAAGTGCCAACCTGGTGATGCCATAAAACAGAACTACCTGCATATCAAACAGCATCAGCAGCAAGCAACAAAGCTAAGTGATCCTACATCCAATGGAACAGATTGGAACTCTGCAGTTCTGCCACACCCAGTTGTGAACGGTGATGGACAATTAAACAACTCACTGCAGGAAGCATCACAGATATCCCCACCCTTACTGATGGAGGGGCCTCACACATCCATGCACCAGATAAGATGACAGCATTTGCTGCAATTTTCAGCCAGAAGTGTAAAGTGGGATGATCCATCTCAGCCTTCTCCAGTGGTTTCCAACATCACAGATGTGAGTTTTAAACCAGTTCAGTTGAGTTTGAATAACATCAAGAAATGCTTAAGTAGTGCAAAGGCTACGGGCAATAATATTCTGGCAATAATACTAATGGTTTGTGCTCCAGAACTTGCCACCCACCAAGCCAGCACTGGCATCTACCGACAATGTGGAACATTGCCCAGGGATCTTCAACACAAAAACACAGGGCAATCCAACCCAGCCAATTTCCATTTATCAGTGCACACTCGGCCAGCAGTAAAGTGATGGAAGATGTCATCAATAGGGCTACCAAGCAGCAGCTGCTCAGCAACAGTCAGCTCAGCGACACTCATTTTAGGCTCCACCAGAGCCACACAGCTCCCGATTGTGCTACCGCCCTGATTCACAATCAGGCAACCAGCTGAATCCCAGAGGTGAGGTGAGGGTGACAGCCCGGTCCGACTCCAAGACCACTATTTCAAGCTGATTCTACCCTTGTATCATCCACCTTGTGTTGTCTCCAGACTTCATTTTCCAAACACACTCAGGGCCAGCTTCCCACATTCAATCTCCCTGTCATCTCAAGAAAGTCGAAATCTCTGCTTGTTGATTCATCAAAAGGCTCCTAATTATAATCAACAGCATACAGCCATAGAGATGTACAGCAAGGAAACAGACCCTTCGGTCCAACCCGTCCATGCCGACCAGATACTCCAACCCAATCTAGTCTCACTTGCCAGCACCTGGCCAATATCCCTCAATTTAAAATTCTCACACTTGATTTAATTTCTGGCTGTAATAATCCCGAGCTCCCTGTACTACACACACTGAGACCTCGACAACCCATTTTCTTCGAGATTCCCAACCATTTGTTAATTCATTACTTCACCTGTGTGGCTGTTTCGACAGTTTCTGAAGCAGCATGGTCTGAAATTCGCAGCCAAAACCTCACAGGTCTGCTTTCCACCTTTAAGACATCCCTCAAAACCTGCTTTTCGGCAATGCTTTTGGTCACCTGATCTAATATCTCCATCTATGGCCTTATGTCTAAAGTTCTCAATCGTACTTTTGTGAAATTATAAGCATGATAATAAAAATACAAACTGTTGTTGATTTGGACATTATTTTCAAATTATCACTGTTGCTGAAATAATAATCTATAATGCCACTTACCCAACCATATTTTAGGAGCACCTTCACCACACAAACTGCAGCTGTACATGAAAGTCAAACATCACCCTCTTCACAGGCAACAGGACTTTGGCATTAATCACTGGTATCTGTGGAAGGAGAAACACAGTTGATGATTCAGGGAGTGCAAAACAGATTACAGGGAATGAAAATGGTGCAGAATTTGATAGTCAGAAATGGAAGGAAAATCCACTCGCTTATTGGAAAAAAGAATTCTTTACTGTTAAAAATATTCAAGAAAAAAGTAATCTGATAATAGAGTAGTACATGGTCAGGGGCTGGGCCGCAGTGAAAAACTCATTTACAAAAGTAATAATACAATAGTAAACAGACCAAAAATACACCCATGGTTTGAGACTGAGGAAGCTAGATATTGACAAAGTGGTTATGAGGGAGCCCAGAGGTGAATCAGAGCAGTATTGGCTGTTATGGTCCCAAAGACATTATCCGAGAGAAAGGCTGCACATGCGCCTGGCTTCACCTTGCCCCTTACAAAGATGGCGGCTCCGCACATGTCCAGTGAATCGTTGTCCCGAATAAAGATGGCGGTGCTTACTCAGGTCTGCATTTACTAATTTACTGCAAACACGGGACTGAGACGTTCAAATTTGTATTTTCCGACGTGCACAATTTGTTTGTAAAACTTCTCCGCTCATAGCAACACAGTTTTTATCCCGTTTCCCTGTTTATTTATTTTCTTACCGTATCCTTTCTCTCCATAACTTCCCAAACATTCATTACAGAGACTCTGCGCCGCGCGCGAGGGTGATCACATGGTTTGGCTTAGCACCGCCTTTCTTTCACTTTGATTGGTTGGAGGACCAACATCCCTTTCGGTCATCCAGATCCGCCCACCGTTCTTTCATTGGTCCGGCGCTGATATCAATCACCCGCGGGTCACTTTGTTGGCTAGAGCATGCGCAGTGTGTCCTGCTTTTGCAGACATGTTGGGTAATGTGATGGGAGAGTTTACTGAGGGTAGGAATTCCCTGTGTGTGAGCTCTGCTGTAGATTTCCTTTATTCATGGAGGGAATTGCCTTCCCACTCATGTCTGTATAGCTGTGATTGATGAATCAATGCCATCTGAACCTGTACATAAACACCCCATTTTCACTGCTTTTCACAACATCTGAGATCTTTAGCACATTGTATCACACTCTTCTTTAGAAACAAAAAACATGAAACGGAGCCTCAAGGAATCGGAGCAGGAGTAGGGCATTCATCGCCTTCACCTTCTTCCCCTATTCTATCAGATCATGGCTGGGCCAATCCAGACCTCAACACCTCTTTTATGCTTGATCCGCATAGCCCTCAACTGCTCAATATTTCAAAAATCTATCTGCCCTCTTTTAAAATAATTTGAGACAGAGTCACAGATTCCCTACTATGTGGGAACAGGCCTTTCTGCCCAACAAGCCAGAACAACCCTCCGAAGAGTAACCCAACCATTCCCCTCCCACATTTAACTTTCACAATTGTTTGGGCGAGAAAATTCTAACCATTCATTGAGAGAAAAAATTCTTTACATTTTCTAAAATGAATGTTCCCTTATGTAATGTCCCCTGCTTTGAGACTTCACTGGTGCTAGAATATCTAGTCAACATCTGCCCTGTCAAGCTCCTCAGAATCTTGTTTCCATAAGATCACCCCTGCTTATCTATTCTTGATCAGTCAACCCTTTTGTCCTCAAAGTAGCTAAGTGAATCTTTTTTGAATGGTGTCCGATGTTAGTTTATCCTTTATTAAACATGGGAGCTAACATTGTATACAGTACTCCAAGTGAAGTCTCAGCAACAGCCAGTGTGGTTAACCAATCCTCAATCCATGCTAATACATTACCCCGATACCATGAGCTCCTAAATTGTGCAATTAACTTTTATTTAGCACCTTATCATTTACACTTTTAAAATCCAAATACAGAACATAATTCGATTACACTTTATCAGCCCTGCTTGTTACCTCCTCAATGAACTGTTGCTAAATTTGTCAAATACAGTTTCTCTTTCACAAAACCCAGTCTACCATGTTTAATGATAAGCTTTTCCAAATGTCCTGCAATTTCTTTCTTTAATATTCGACTCTGTCGATTCTTTTAGTTGATTTGCTAAGTTTAATTCCCCTCTCTTAAATCCATGTGGACTCTGTCCAATCCTGTCACTGGTCACTAAGAAACTTGACTGTACTCCAATATAGTTAGCAAATGTATCTGAATTTATTTTTAAAAATTGATTACTTTTAAATGCTGGACCCATGCAATATCAATAAATTAGTGACTCTGAATTTGGGTTATAATGTTTTTTTTTGTTAACTCCTTTTCGTACTGTGTTATGCAGACAGCACCAAGCGATCACTCTTAATTGTGAGTAACTTTGAAAATAATATATTTTAAAAATGACATCCCAAAATGCTGCCTCATTATTGTGCAAGGAGGATTTTCCATTCAATAGGTTGCAGATAAAACTGAACAGATCTTTGCTGCAATTTGGCCAGACTGCAGGTTACACCAAAGTGGCAACTGTGTTCTCAAATTCTTACTTGACACTGCCCAAGGCAATACTGATGGGACTTCACTTTGCCATTCTTGTTCACCAGCTTTATTTTTAGGTTTAATTGTATAATAATTCTAGAGCTTGTAAGTTTAGACAACTTCTCTTTTAGGTACATATATAAATATCAGACTGAAATGTTGCACTGAACGGTACCAAATCTGAAATTAGTCTCTAATCTGATAGTAACATGCTCTGGCCCTTCTACATATGTATTGGCATAAGTCTATGCCAGTAATTTTTCTGAAACCTGTGATTCCTGATGAAGGGCTTATGCCCGAAACATCAACTCTCCTGCTTCTCGGATGCTGCCTGAGTTGCTGTGCTTTTCCAGCATGACACTTTTCGACTCTGATGTCCACTTCTTTGGTCATCACTTTTTCCTTTGATCAACAAAAATTATTCTTGGTTTAATCTTCTCAAAGTGCAATACGAACCAATTCATGAAATTCAGATATCTCACATTTACGTTAACTGTGTGAAGGCTAAGACATTACTAAATTATTGTCAGTAATTGAAACTGTGCTGACAAACTTGTGCAGTATCAGTGCCTTACCTTTACAGTGTTCCCAGATATCGCACAGCTGCAGTATTTTGTTTTGCACTCAGCTCTCTGTTGTTCTCACTTGTTTCTTTGTGAAAGATTATAAAATTAACTTGGATGAATGAACTTATGATTTCTTTAACCAATGTTGGGAAAAAAAAAGTCAGTATTTCAAGTGCTGATAATGTAAAATAAACTGATAATCAGTAGAAAGGGTTAAAGATGGACATGGATCAAAAGCTGGCAAATGGGACTAGATTAATTTTGGAGATCTGGTCAGCATGGGCAAGTTGGACTGAAGGGTCTGATTTTGTGTTGTACAACTGCGACTTCATTCTCTCAATTATTCAAGAAGTTGAATGCTTCGAGGAGGAAAAGGAGGATTTATGCAGAGAATGCACTTGAAATGATGATTGAGGTATATCACATTGTTTCATGACCTTTTCCTCTGGGTTCTTCAATGAACAAACTTGTTTTATTATCTGAATAACTATGTATCATGTGATTTGTTTCACACAAAATATTTTGTTAGGATCTGGTGAACTATTAAGAAGTGTTCATGTTTAAAACTTAGGCAGCGTGATTGTTAAGCAAGAAAAGGTTGGCGTTTTACTCCCACTGAATCATTGCTCTATAAAAGGTAACAAGCTTTTTATCTGTTCTGGGCACTGAATATATGGAAGTCAATTCTGAAGGAAAAAATCCTCGTCGGTAATGTTCCCACATATGTGGAGTAATTGCTTCTGGTCATTCTTCAGGTTATAGAGGCTCGGAAAGAAATGAGTTGGCCAAAGTTAGCAACATCATTTGGATGGACTATGCTCATTGGGGAAACTTGCAGGATCTGTAGAAGAAACATGTGTTTCAGAGTGTATGCAATAAACCTGAACATTGTTATTTTTTTCACAGAGTTTGTGACCCGACTGGAGCAGCAATGAAGCTCGTATTGTTTTTTAAATTTCCGAGCTTGCCAAATTATTGTTGGGAAATGTAGGTGGCTTTATCAAAGCACATTTCACACTCCCCAGCTAGGAATTTGATCCCAATTCTGTCAGTCCATCCATTCCTATGGATAACAGGTATTTTAAATGTGAGCACTCCATTTAACTATTTGAATTGAATACTTCAGTGGTTAAGTCCTCTTGGATTCTTAATTTCAAATTACTCCATGTGATTTTTTGTCCCCCCTGAATTTGCCAAGCACTGGGCAGTTGTGGAATATTCCAAATATTTACAATAGATGCATTCACACTGTTGAAGGCAATCTGGTCAATTTGAATACCATTCAGGTAGTCAACAACAATACATAAGTAACTTTATGAATTGCTTACTGTTCACCAACAACGCAAGCCAAGTATTAGTGAAACCACAGATTGATTCCCATGGATTCCCAAATCTAAACAGTGCATTCCAGATATGCTCACTATCACCATCTGGGAACAGTCTCCCAAAGTGCTTCCAGAATTTAGAAAGCACACACACTGCCCTCCAAAGATAAATCTGCTGTCACAGGCTTCACTCTTATTGTATACAATGACATGTATTGTCCAGTTCTTTAACGTGACAATTGATTTCACAAACAATTTATAAAATACTTAAAATCCTGAAGAAATGTGATGTCAGCCCTTTGTAGAAGTGAATGGAAAGTGTGATGTTTGCTTGACCTTTGGCTCTATGTATCAGGCTGAACTGAACCTTTAACAAGATGTGGGATGTTTCCCACACACTATGCTTTTTTAAACAAAGATTATGCTCTGAGATTTAAATGTTCAATCAGGTTTAATAAAAATCCTTCCAAAAATTGAGTTTGACTTCAGCTCCTTTAAAGAGACATGCTCTTGGCCTTCAATTTTGCGATATATAATCATTCTTTGGTGAAGGTGGCTGTGTGTAACACTGCAGGATGTTGGGCTGAAGTGCCTGATTGGGTGGATGAGCTTTATTACTGGTGTAACTTGGTTAATTTTGAGATGAAATATTATTTTTAGTTAAATCTTGTTTTTAAACTGAGACGTGCTTGTGTAACTCAAGTGTGGAAACTATGCTCATGTTTGCAATGAACCTTTCACTTTCAGAGATTAGTATTTTTCCGATCTGTTTTGTAAATAAAGTTCACTATAGAAAGCACAATTCTGGAGAACTGCAGGTCCAGCAGCATCTCTGAGGGGAATAAAACATTGGAAGCTCCAAGTCTCATGACCATTTTTCCGTTCAGACAAAGAGTCTCTGAAATTGAAATGTAACATTATTTTTCTCTTCACCAATGCCTTCAGAACTGCTGAGTTTCTCCAGCACTTTGTTTCTGGGATTCAGATCTCCAGCACCTGCAGTTTATTGTTTTGTTATCAATCCTATGATTTGACTTGGGGAGCGAGAGGCAGCAACTGTGATCAATTTGGATAAAACTCCCCAACCATGGAAAACAAACACATAGTTCTTTATACTTTGCAAACCATGACTGTAATTAAGAAATGCAATTAAGCTAAGTGTAAGATGGTATACCACCTGCCTTGTCTCAAACTTGCTACTCATCTTTGAGGACTAATCTGTCAGAATTGTGTTTGCTCCCTTCCTTTGAGATCACAGTCCACAAATGTCCAAGTTCCAATTCGTGGGCCGGGCCCAGGATACCACATTGCAGTGGGGTGGGGAGATTTGTGTCAGCCTGAAGTTTTGTTAATAACAATCTTGCAGGTTGAAGTTGACGGTTTTGACGAATATTGCATCTTCAAACTTGGAGGAAATCCTTCTGAATGTATTGATTAACTGGACTGAGCCTGTTTACATGCAGTCCTGTTAGTAGTGTTGTAATATTTTCAGTTAATAATCACACAACACCAGGTTATAGTCCATCAGGATTATTTGGAAACACACTAGCTTTCGGAGCACCGCTCCTTCATCAGGTGATTGTGGAGGGCACAATTCTAAGGCACAGAATTTATAGCAAAAATTTAGTGTGATGTAACTGAAATTATCCATTGAAAAATACCTTGATTGTCTGTTGAGTCTTTCATCTGTTCGAATACCATGATAGTTTCACTTCTTTCATGTGTAAATCACAAATCCTTTTTTTAATAGTTGCATCCCTGACAGTGGCCCATCAAATCACTCATTGTATTAATCACTGCACAGTCTCAACAAAGGAATGAAACTGGATGGCCCACATTACATCTACTAATGCACTGAAAAATACAACAATACAATCAGCCCTCTTGACCCTGCAACTTCTGTCTCACTGTGGGCCAACAGCAGCAGCAGAACTGTACTCCAGCCCAATCTGAAATCTCATGGCCTGGTATATCCCCATTCAACCATTAACATCAAGCCAGGGGATCAACCCTAGTTCAATGGAGAATTCCGCAGGAGCAATACCAGGCATACCTAAAAATGTCCCCAAGCTACCCAACCTGCATGCCAAACAGTGCAAGCAACACCAAATAGAACTATGTGATCCAACAACCAATGGATCAGATCGGAGCTCTGCAGTTCTGCCACACCGAGACAGGAATGGTGATGGACAATTAAACAACTCACTGAAGGAAGCATCACAAATATCCCCACCCTTACCGATGGAGGGGTCTCACACATCCGTGCAACAGACAAGACAACAGCATTTGCAACAATCTTCAGCCAGCAGTGCCAAGTGGATGAGCCTTCTTCATTGGTCCCTGACATCACACACGTGAATCAACTTGGTTGAAAACTTATTTCAAATCAGATCAAGAAATGGAGAAGTAGTATAAAGGCTGTCGGCCCTAAAAAACATTGTGGCAATAATACTGATGGCTGTGCTCCAGAAATTGCTGCTTAACAAGACAAGTCCAGCACTGTCACCTCCTGACATTGTGGAACATTTCTTAGGGATGTTCAACACATAAACGCAGGACAGAGCCAGCCCAGCCAATTTCCATCCATCAGTCGACACTCGCTCAGCAGTGAAGTGATGGAAGGTGTCATCAACAGTGCTGTCACGCAGCTGCTCAGCAATAACCTTCTGTGACACCCAGTTTGGGTTCTGCCAGGACCACTCCGTTCCTCCGTTCACAAACTGACAAACAGCTGAATTCCAGAGGTGAGGCGAGGGTGATAGCCGAGTCCGACTCCAAGACCACTAATTCGACTTCAGTGATATCACCGGACCTCACCACAGTCTCAGCTCATTTACTGAAACTCTCATTCATTCATTTTGTTAACACTAGATTTCATTATCTAAACCCAGTCCTGGCCAGCATCCCACAATCATCCTCCCTTTAATCTCCAGAATATTGAAAACTCTACCGCCCAAAAGCTCACTTGTACCAGAACTTGCTGATCCATCAAAAGGCTCCCATTTATAAGCAACAACAATTTACTTTCACACACTTTATTTAATTCCTGGCTGTAATCATTCCTATCTTCCTGCACCACACACCCTTTCATATCTCAATAACTTATTTTAGTTTAGACTCCCAATGATGTGTTTATTTGTGAGTTCAGCTGTGTGACTCTTTCTATAGATTCCAAGGCAACACGGTCTGGAATTCCCACCCTCTAAGATCTGCTTTCTTCCTTTAAGGCATTCCTGAAAAATTGCTTATTTGACAATGGTTTTGGTCACTGGACATAATATTCTCCAGCTGTGGCCTTATGTCAAAAGTTCTCAATATTTTTGTGAAATTAAAAACATGTTGATTTTTACAGATATCTTCTACTTCTCACTATCGCTGAGTGAATAATCTGTAATGTCTCTTACCCAACCATGTTGTGGGAGTGCCTTCACCATTCAAACTGCAGTTGTAAAAGGAAGTCAAACATCACCCTCTCCACAGGCAACAGGGCTTTGGCAATGATCACTGGCATCTGTAGGAGAAATACACATGATGTTTCAGGGAGTGCAATATGAATTATAGGGAATGAAAATGGTGCAGAATTTGACTGTCAGAAATGGAAGAAAAATCCACTCCCTATTGGAAAAAAGAATTCTTGACTGTCAAAGATATTGTGGAAAAAATAACCTGATAATGGAGCAGCATACGGTCAGGAGTCAGGCAGCAGTGGATAATCCATTTCCAAAAAGGTCTGTGAATGTAGTAGTAAAATACTAAATGTGGCAAAAATACACTCATGTGAGACTGAGGAAGCTAGATAATGAACAGGTGGACATCAAGGAGCCCAGAGGTGAATCAGAGCAGTGTTCACTTTTATGATCCCACAGTCAGAGATGTCTAGCACAAAAACAAACTCTTCAGTCCAACCCATCTTTGCAAACCAGATATTCTAACCTAAACTATTCCCATTTGCCAGCACTTGACTGACATCACTCTGAACCCTTCCTATTCAAATGCCTTTTAAATGTTACAATTTTGGTTGACCTTTAGGCTCCTTTTGAATTTTCCCCTCTCACCCTAAACCTATATCCTCTCGTTCTGGGTTCCACCACCCCAGGGTAAACACCTTGTCTATTTACGCTATCCATGCCCCTCACGATTTTATAAACCTCTTCAACATCACACCTCAGCCTATGACACTCCAGGGAAAATGGCCCCAGCATATTATGCCTCTCCCTGCAACTCAAATCCTCCAACCCTGGCAACATCCTTAAAAAAATCAATTCTCAAACCTTCCATGTTCCAGTGCCTCTTTCTGATAAGAGGGAGACCAGAATTCCACACAATATTCCAAAAGTGGCCGAACCAATGTCCTGTACAGCTCCTTTACTCAATGCTCTGACCAACGAAGGGAAGAATCCCAAACAATTTCTTCACTGTCCTATCTACCTGTGACTCTACTTTCAAGGAACTATGAACCTGCATTCCAAGGTCTCTTTGTTCAGCAAGACTCTCCAAGACCTTACAATTCAGTGTGAGTCCTGCTCTGATTTGCTTTTCTAAAATGCAGCATCTCACATTTATCTAAATTAAACCCTATCTGCCACTCCGCAGCCCATTGGCCCATCTGATCAATATGGGGGATTTTAACATGCAGGTAGACTGGGAGAATCAGGATGGTATCGGGCCTCAAGAAAGAGACTTTGTGGAGTGCCTCAGAGATGGATTTTTAGAGCAGCTGGTGCTGGAGCTGACCAGGGATAAGGTGATTCTGGATCTGGTATTGTGTAACGAACCAGACTTGGTCAGTGACCTCGAAGTGAAGGAGCCATTGGGAAGTAGTGACCATTATACAATAAGCTTCAATCTGCAATTTGAGAGGGAGTGGGTACAATCGGAAGTGACAATATTTCAGTTGAATAAAGGGAAATATGGAGCTATGAGGGAGCAACTGGCCAAAGTTCAATGGTTCAATACCTTAACAGGGAAGACCGTGGAGGAACAATGGCGGATATTTCTGTGTATAATGCAGAAGATGCAGGATCAGTTCATTCCTAAAAGGAAGAAAGATCCCAGGAGGAGACATGGGCGGCCGTGGCTGACGAGGGAAGTAAAGAAACATATAAAGTTAAAAGAGAAAAAGTATAACTTAGCCAAGATAAGTGGGAAAACGGAGGACTGGGAAGCTTTTAAAGAACAACAGAGGATTAGTAAGAAGGAAATACGCAGAGAAAAAATGAGGTACGAAGGTAAACTGGCCAAGAATATAAAGGAGCATAGTAAAAGCTTTTTTAGGTATGTCCAAGGCAAAAAAATGGTTAGCACAAAAATTGGGCCCTTGAAGACAGAAACAGGGGAATATATTACTGGGAACAAAGAAATGGCAGAGGAATTAAATGGGTACTTCAGATCTGTGTTCACTGGGGAAGACACAAGCAATCTCTCTGAGGTAACAGTGGCTGAAGGACCTGAACTTAAGGGAATTTATATTTGCTAGGATTTGGTTTTGGAGAGACTGTTAGGTCTGAAGGTTGATAAATCTCCGGGGCCTGATGGCCTGCATCCCAGGGTACTGGAGGAGGTGGCTCGGGAAATCGTGGATGCGCTGGTGATTATTTTCCAGAGTTCAATAGAATCGGGGTTGGTTCCTGAGGATTGGAGGGCGGCTAATGTTGTGCCACTTTTTAAGAAGGGTAGGCGGGAGAAAGCAGGAAATTATAGACCAGTTAGTCTGACCTCAGTGGTGGAAAAGATGCTGGAGTCTATTATAAAGGATGAAATTACGGCACATCTGGATAATAGTAACAGGATAGGATAGAGTCAGCATGGATTTATGAAGGGGAAATGATGCTTGACTAATCTTCTTGATTTTTTTGAGGATGTAACTCGGAAGATGGACGAGGGAGATCCAGTGGATCAGAAAGCTTTTGATAAAGTCCCAAAGAGGAAGTTAGTGAGTAAAATTAGGGCGCACGGTATTGGGGTCAAAGTACTAGATTGGATCGAGAATTGGTTGGCTAATAGGAAACAAAGGTTAGTGATTAATGGCTCCATTTCGGAATGGCAGGCAGTGACCAGTGGGGTACCGCAGGGATCCGTGCTGGGACCGCAGCTTTTAACAATATATGTAAATGATATAGAAGATGGTATCAGCAATATCATTAGCAAATTTGCTGATGATACAAAGCTGGGTGGTAGGGTGAAATGTGATGAGGATGTTAGGAGATTACAGGGTGACCTGGACAAGTTAGGTGAGTGGGCAGATGCATGGCAGATGCAGTTTAATGTGGATAAATGTCTGGTTATCCACTTTGGTGGCAAGAACAGGAAGGCAGATTACTACCTCAATGGTATCAAATTAGGTAAAGGGGCTGTTCAGAGAGAACTGGGTGTTCTTGTACACTAGTCAATGAAGGCAAGCATGCAGGTACAGCAGATCGTGAAGAAGGCTGATAGCATGCTGGCCTTCATAACAAGAGGGATTGAGTATAGAAGCAAAGAGGTGCTTCTGCAGCTGTACAGGGCCCTGGTGAGACCACACCTGGAGTACTGTGTACAGTTCTGGTCTCCAAATTTGAGGAAAGACATTCTGGCTATTGAGGGAGTGCAGCGTAGGTTCACGAGGTCAATTCCTGGAATGGCAGGATTGCCTTACACAGAAAGACTGAAGCGACTGGGCTTGTATACCCTTGAGTTTAGAAGACTGAGAGGGGATCTGATTGAAACGTATAGGATTATGAAAGGATTGGACACTCTATCAGGAGGAAACATATTTCCACTGATGGGGGAGTGCCGAACCAGAGGACACAACTTAAAAATACGGGGTAGACCATTTAGGATAGAGATGAGGAGAAACTATTTCACCCAGAGAGTGGTGGCTGTGTGGAATGCTCTGCCCCAGAGGGCAGTGGAGGCCCAGTCTCTGGATTCATTTAAGAAAGAATTGGATAGAGCTCTTAAAGATAGTGGAGTCAAGGGTTATGGAGATAAGGCTGGAACAGGATACTGATTGGGAAAGATCAGCCATGATCATATTGAATGGCGGTGCAGGCTCGAAGGGCTGAATGGCCTACTCCTGCATCTATTGTCTATTGTCTAATATCCCATTGTATTCTGAGACAACTTTTATCTCTGTCCACAATACCTCCAATTTTGGTGTCATCTGCAAACTTACGAACCGTACCGGCTCTATTCACATCCAAATCATTTAAATGGATGAAGAAACAAATCCAAGAAAACAAAACATCAATTTCTCTGGGTTTGAATGTGGTCTGTAAATCCTGTCCTTTGATTCTCTACCAGGGAGGGCTGCACATACATACCTCTGAACTTTGCCCCCAACAAAGCTGGCAGCCGCGCACGTGTCCAGTGAATCTTTGCCCCGAATAAAGATGGCAGCGATCACACAATGAGGTTATTTTCCAGTTTACTGCAAAAACAGGACTGTAAGTTTCAAATTTGTATTTTCCGATGTGCACCAAATGTTTGTAAAGCCTCTCAGCCCATACCAACACCATTTCTGTCCAACTTCCTGCTGTTTATTTCTTTCCTTACCAAAAGCTCTCCATCTACACGTACCGCACATCCGCGCCCACGATGAGGATGATCACGTGGTATAGTCTAGTCCCGTCCTTCATTTACTCTGATTGGTCGGAGGACCAAATGCCCCGCCAGGTCCTCCAGCTGTGCCCCTGCCTTTCCATTGGTCTTCTGCTGACATCAACCACCAGGGGCCCCATTGTTGCCTGGAGCATGCACACTGCTTCGTGGCTTTTGTTGCTGTTTATCAGTTACAAGAGTGAGACACAAAGTTAAAAATCACACAACCACCTGATGAAGAAGCTGCAAAGCTAGTCCTTCCAAATAAACCTGTTGGACTATAACCTGGTGTTCTGTGAATTTCAATTTTGTCCATCCTAATCTAACACCAGCACCTGAAAGTCAAGAGTGTGGGAAGAATGCAAAATATAACAAAAGAACTAGGAACAGGAGAAGGCCGTCCTGCCCTTTGAGCTTGCTCTGCCATTCATTAAGATCATGGCTGATCATTTTGTGGACGCAGAACCATTTACAAATGTTCTCACCATATCCCTTAATTAATTAATTAATTCTTTTTTAAAAAGCTACCTTAGCTTTAAAAACGTTTACTGAACTAGCATCAACTACTTCCCTGGGCAATGAATTCCACAGAGGTCAAGAAGTTCTTCTCAATTCAGTCCTAAATTTGCTGCCTCTAGTCTTATAGTGATGCCCTCTTGTCCTAGCTTCACCTGCCAGTGGAAACATTCCCTCTACTTCTGTTTTATCCATTCCATTCATTATTTTATATGTTTCCCATTCTTCTGATTTCCAATGAATATAATCCCAATCTACTCAGTCTCTGTTAAGCCAACCCCCTCAACTCCGGAATCAACCTAGTTAACCTCCTCTGCACCCCCTCTAGTGCCGGTACATCCTTGAGCAAGTAAGGAGACAGAAACTGCATGCAGTACTCCAGGTGTGGGCTCACCAGCACCCAATACTGCTGGAACATAACCTCTGCTTTTAAACACAATCCCTTCAGCAATGAAGGCCAACATTCCATTTGCTTTCTGAGTTGATTGTTGTACCTGGTGACCAACCTTCATGCAGAAGGTTACTCAGGTGCCCCTGCATAGCAAATGTTGCAACTTTTTAAAATTTAAGTAATAATCTCTTTTTTAATGTTACTCCAACCAAACAGTATGACTTTACATTTATGAACATTATATTCCAAATGCCAGACCATTGCCCACTCACTCAATGTGTTAATGTTCCTCTGCAAAGTTTCACAGTCCTCCACACACTTTGTTCTGTTACTCATCTTAGTCTAAGATGCAAACTTTGACACCCTACATGTGGTCCCCAACTCCAAATCATCAGGATCAATTCTAAATAATCGCAGACCCAAAACTGATCCATGAGGCAAACTATTAGTCACTGATTGCCAGCCGGAATAGTACTCATTTATCCCCACACTTTGCTTCCTGTTAGTCAACCAATCTTCTATCCATGCTAATACTCTACTCCTAACACCATGCACCTTTATATTATGCAACTGCCTCTTGCACAGCACCTTGTTGAAGGCCTTTTGGAAATCTGGGTACACCGCATCCACTGGGTCCTTGTTGTCCACCTTGCTCGAAATGTCTTCATAGAATTCCAAAAGATTTGTGAAGCATGACCTGCCCTACATGAACCCACGCTCTGTTGTCCAATGGGACAATTGCTATTAAGATTCCCTGTTATTTCTTCCTTGATAATAGACCCAAGCATCTTTCCCACTACAGAGAATAAGCTAACTGGTGTATAATTCCCCACCTTTTGTCCACCTCCTTTTTAAAAACGTGCCGTCACTTTTGCTGCTTTCCAATCTGCTGGGACTGCCACAGAGTCCAGTCAATTTTGGAAAATTACTGCCAGTGCATTTGCTATTTCTCCTGGCATCTCCTTTAGTACCCTGGGATGCATTCCATCAGGGTCAGAAGACTTTTCTGTCATTAGCTCAATTAACTCCAACAGTCCAACACTAGCTGTTCCGTAATAATGACAGTTTCCAAATCCTCACCTATCTTTGTCTCTTTGCTAATTATTGGCAAGATATTAGTGTCCTCCACTGTGATATCCCATAATTAAATGTTCCTTCTCATTTTCCAAAGGACCAACATTTACTTTAGCCACTCTTTTCTCATTCAATATAAAATTTTGTTTTCTGTCTTTATAGTCTGTGCTAGTTTTTTTTCTCATGTTCTATCTTACTTTTCTTTATAGCTCTTCTGTGGCTTTCTGTTGACCTTTATAGTTTTCCCAGTTCTAGTTTCAGGCTGTTTTTGGCCACTTTGCATGCCTTCTCTTTCAATTTGATTGCTTTCCGTAGATACCCATCACAGAGTATGCCTTTTCTTACAGTCCTTCCTTTTCACTGAAATATATCATTGCTGAGCACTTTGTAAAGTGCCTCTGAAAATCTTCCACTGCTCATCAACTGTCCCACCATAAAATCTTTGTTTCCAGTCTACTTTATCCAGGTTCTCCCTCATTCTATTGTAGTTCCCTGTTTTGAAGCACAGGACCCAGGTGTTAGATTTTATCTTCACATTCTCCATATGTATTCTAAATTCAACCATACAGTGATCACTTCTTTCAAGAGGATCCCTAACTCTGAGGTCATTAATTATTCCTGTCTCATTGCACAGGGCCAGATACTGGATAGATTGCTCCCTTGTCAGTTCCATTTCATACTGTTCAAGAAAACTATCATGGATACACTTAATAAACTCAAGGCTACCCTGACTGAGCTGGTTCGACCAAACTACATGTAGATTAAAATCACCCATGATAATAGCTGTACCATTTTACCGGCAATAGTTATTTCTTTGTTTATTGCCCATCCCAATGTGATGTTATTATTTGGTGGCCTGCACACAACATCTGTCAGTGACTTTCTTGTTGGAATTTTGAATGCATCATTCCAGTTTCTCCGAATGTACAGCAATAACAACAACTATTTGCATTGAATGGAATCTTTTACAATGGCAAATCTCCCAAGGTGCTTCATGGATGATCAAAATATTGATTAAAGAGAATGATTTTAAAATACATCTTAAAAGGAGGATAGAGAAGGTGAGGGAGGGTATTCCATAGACTTCTGCCCTTGACAGCACCATTCGTGGAGTGATGCAAGTGGGATGGGTTGGAAAGGGAATGTGCAAAGGGGAAATGGAGGGGCACAGACAGAGCATAAGGTCTTAAGGACAGAGGAGGTTCCAGACTGAGTCTCTCTGTCACAGAGTATGGCTGCCTCATGGAGTTTGAAGCTCTGCAATGGGTCCATGCATGTCACGTTAGTCGAGGAGTGTATAACGGTGGCTGAGAGAACTTTTGATGAGGATTAGTCTCCTGAGGTAGTGTGGGCTGAGGTTAGAAACAGAAGAGGAGAGGTCACACTGCTTGGAATTTATTTTATATATAGGCCTCTGCAGAGTTCCAGGGAGGTGGAAGAGAGGATTAGCAAAATTATTCTGGATAGGAGTGAAAGTAACAGGGTGGTCAACATGAGGGACTTTAACTTCCCCAAAATTGACTGGACATGTTATTAATCTAATACGTTGGATGGATCGGTTTTTATCTAATGTGTACAGGAGGGTTTCCTGACACAGTATGTTGAAGGGCCGACAAGAGGGGAGGCCACATTGGATCTGGTCCTTGGTAATGAACCAGACTAGGTGTTTGATTTAGTTGTAGGTGAGCACTTTGGAGAGAGTGACCATAATTCAGTTAAGTTTAGTTTAGTGATGGAAAGGAATTAGTACATGCCACAGGTCAAGAGTTATTGATCGGGCAAGGGCAATTATAATGCTATTAGGCAAGAATTAGATGCACAGAATGGGGTAGCAAAATACAGGGAATTCAGACAATGGAAATGTGGAGTTGGTTTAAGGAACAGATATTGCATGTCCTTGATAGGTATGTCCCTGTCAGGCAGGAGGAAGTGATAAGGTAAGGGAACCTTGGTTTACTGTGGAAACTGCATCTCTTGTTACGAAGAAGAAGGAAGCTTTTAAGTGTTGATGAGGCAAGATGGTTCAGATGAGGAGATGGAGAATTACAGATCAGCTGAGAAGGATTTAAAGAGAGAGTTAAAAAGAGCAAAGAGAGGACACGACCAGTCTTTAACACATAGAATAAAGGAGAACCCTAGAGCTTTCTATAGGTATGTGAGGAATAAAAAGATGATTAGGGTAGGAATAGGGCCAATCACAGACAGAATGGGAAGGTGAGTGTTGACCCTGTGGAGATCGGAGAGATGCTAAATGAACATTTCTCATCAGTTTTCACTCAGGAAAGGAGAATATTGTAGAGGAGGAGAATGAGGTGTGAGATATTAGACTAGAAATCATCAAGGTTAGTTACGAACAGGTGTTATCAATGATGGAAGGAGTGAAAATAGACAAGTCCTCTGGGCTGGATGGGATTTATCCGACGATTCTCTGAAAAGCTAGGGAGAAGGTAGCATAGCCTTTGGCTTAGATATTTGAGTTGTCATTGTCTGCAGATTTCGTACCAGAGCAGTGGAAGATTGCAAATGTTGTGTCCTTGTTCAAGAAGGTCAGGAGAGATGATCCAGGTAATTATAGACCAGTGAGCCTTACTTCTGTTGTAGGAAAGGTTTAGGAAAGGATTATAAGATTTAAAATCATCTGGCAAACATCAATTTGATTTCAGATAGTCAACTTGGTTTTGTCAAGGGCAGGTCATGTCTCACAAACCTCTGAGTTTTTTGAGATGGTCACCAAGCTTGTAGATAAGGGTAGGGCATTTGACGTGGTATACATGGACAAAAGTAAAGCCTTTGACAAGGTTCCACATGGTAGGCTGTTGGAGAAAATGCAGAGGCATAGAAACAAGTCTCACTACGAGAGCAGATTTGTTCAAGCAAATTCGAAGGCAGGTTTGCAGATGGGAAAGCAAGCAAGAAAGCTCCGTTCTTGTCCATGTAAAATTCTGCAGTTGAATAACAAAGCAGTTTCTGCCCAGTTTCAAACTGGGGACCTTTCGCGTATGAGGCAAACGTGATGAGTCCAGTTACTGGTCATGTGCCACCAGGATCTGTTTTGGGACCACTGCAGGTATAGGTGAATGGATTAGGAAATTTGCAGATGACACTAAAGTCAGTGTAGTAGTGGACAATGTGGAAGAATGTTACAGGTTGCAAGCGGACTTGGATAAACTGCAGAATTGGGCTGAGAGGTGGCAAATATAGAGTTCAATGCAACTAAATGTGAGGTGATGCACTTTGAGAAGAATATCAGGAAGGCTGAATACTGGGTCAATGGAAAAAATCTTGGTAGTGTGGTGTGCAGAGGGATCTTTGAGTCCATGTACATAGATCCCTGAAAGTTGCCACCCAGGTTGATAGCGCTGTTAAGGCGGTAAACGGTGTGTTCGGCTTCATTCATGGAGGGATTGAAATACCATACTGCAAGTATACAAAATGCTGGTGCAGCTACACTTGGAATATTGTGTTCAGTTCTGGTGCCCATATTTCGGGAAGGATCTGGAAACATTAGAAAATGTGCAGAGGAGATTTACCAGAACATTGCCTGGTCTGGAGAGAAGGTCTTGTGAGGAAAGGCTGAGAGACTTGAAACTCTTCTCATTGGCAAGAACAAGGCGAGAGGGGATTTGATAGAGATATACAAGATGATCAGAGGATTAGAAAGGTAGGCAATGGAGGTATTTTTCCTAGGATGATGACGTCAGCATGGGGGGAATGGGGGTGGAACCCTGCTCATGACTCCACCTCCATTTCCCCCACTCCATTTACAGGCTCCGCCCCTACTCCCAGCTCCACACTCACACCAGATCCCAGCTCCCAGACCTGCCGAGTTTTCACCATCCCTCCAGACCTTCCCCTCACTGGGGACGAACGATCAGATCTTAGCAAAGGACTCATCTTCATCCCCCTCCGTCCACTCATCAATGAATTTAATACATGCCGTGACATTGAACAATTCTTCTGTTGCCTCCGCCTCCGAGCTTACTTTCACAATCAAGACTCCGGCCCACCTTCCGAGGACCCCTTTGCCCATGTCCAACACACTGCATCCACCTGGACACCTCGCGCTGGCCTATTACCTGCCCTCGACCTCTTCATTTCCAACTGCCGCCGGGACATTAACCGCCTCAACCTGTCATCCCCCCTCCCCCACTAAAACCTCTCACTCTCACAACGCGCAGCCCTCCAATCCTTTTGCTCTAATCCCAACCTCACCATCAAGCCAGCAGATAAAGGGGGCGCAGTGGTAGTCTGGCACACTAACCTTTACACCGCTGAACCAAACGCCAACTCGAGGACACCTCTTCCTCCTGCCCCCTCGACCATGACCCCACACCCCCATCACCAAACCATCATCTCCCAGACCATGCAGAACCTTATCGCCTCAGGAAATCTCCCACCCACAGCTTCCAACCTCACAGTCCGGGAACCCCGCACTGCCCGGTTCCACCTCCTTCCCAAGATCCACAAGCCTGACCACCCTGGCCGACCCATTGTCTCAACATGCTCCTGCCCCACTGAACTCATCTCTACCTACCACGACACTGTCCTATCCCCCTAGTCTAGGAACTCCCCACATACATTCGAGACACCACCCACGCCCTCCACCTCCTCCAAGACTTCAGTTCCCCCGGCCCCTAATGCCTCATCTTCACCATGGATATCCAATCCCTCTACACCTCGATCCGCCATGACCAGGGCCTCCAAGCCCTCCATTTTTTCCTCTCCCGACTTCCCCAACAGTACCCTTACACCAACACTCTCATTCATTTGGCTGAACTGGTCCTCACCCTTAACAAGTTCTCCTTTGAATTCTCTCACTTCATCCAGAACAAGAGGGTAGCCATTGGAACACGTAAGGTCCCCAGCTATGCCTGTCTCTTTGTTGGCTATGTAGAACAGTTGATCTTCCATAGTTACACCAGCACCACTCCCCACCTCTTCCTCCGCTACATTGATGACCGCATTGGTGCCACCTCGTGTTCCTGCGAGGAGGTTGAGCAATTCATCAACTTCACCAACACATTCCACCCTGACCTTAAATTTACCTGGACCATCTCTGACACCACCCTCCCCTTCCTACACCTCTCCATCTCCATTAATAATGATCGACTTGACACTGATATTTTTTACAAACCCACCGACTCCCACAGCTACCTGGATTACACCTGTTCCCACCCTACCTCTTGCAAAAATGCCATCCGGTATTCCCAATTCCTCCGCCTCTGCTGTATCTGCTCCCAGGAGGATCAGTTTCACCACACAACACACCAGGTGGCCTCCTTCTTTAGAGACCACAATTTCCCTTCCCACATGGTTAAAGATGCCCTCCAATGCATCTCGTCCACAACCCACACCTCTGCACTCAGACCCCACCCCTTCAAACATAACAAGGACAAAACGCCCCTGGTGCTCACCTTCCACCCTACCAACCTTCGCATAAACGAAATCATCCGCCGACATTTCTGCCACCTCAAAACAGACTCCACCACCAGGGATATATTTCCCTCCCCACCCCTTTCTGACTTCCGCAAAGACCGTTCCCTCCATGACTACCTGGTCAGGTCCACGCCCCCCCACTACCCACACTCCCAATCTGGCACCTTCCCCTGCCACTGCAGGAATTGCAAAACCTGCGCCCACACTACCTCCCTCACCTCTATCCAAGGCCCTAAAGGAGCCTTCCAATTACCTCAAAGTTTTGCCTGCACATCCAGTAATATCATTTATTGTATCCGTTGCTCCCGATGCGGTCTCCTCTACATTGGGGAGACTGGACACCTCCGAGCAGAGCACTTTAGGGAATATCTTCGGGACACCTGCACCTCTCAGGCCTCTCGATCCAAGATTCGGGATAGTTTCAAGATATCACAAGGCATCGACTCTAACTTCCCTTGTCCCTGAGCCTGCTGAGTCACGCCTGAATCAACTCTGCAATTGAGAGGAAGGGGCTGGACTGGAGGACCGAGCAGCGGCCGGTCCGCCAACCAGAGTGAGTGAGGAGCGGGACCAAAGCATTCTCGGGGTTGAACGCTTCAGGATTGGTCAGAAAGCAAACTATTTTGCAGAATTGATCATCCTCACGACACAGTGGAGCATGACACCTCTCCCATGAATCAATGTGAGATTTTTAAGAAATAGTTGAGATGTGAATCTGATAACGTACATTAGGGAGATTTAAACAATCCTGAGAGAAACACATGGGTGATTTTGAAATAGTGTAGGGGGACGAGCTGAGAATAATTCACAGGTCGGTTTACACAAGTCGAGTAAGAAACTTATTTTGAAACTCCCAGAACAATTGGTAATTTACATATCTGGCTAGCATGGTTAAATTGGATCGATCAATCTATTTGCATATAAACCACTCAATGATTGCAACTCGACAGAGCATTTGTTAATGACTAATATTTCACCCATGATCCTGTGCAGTTATGAATATTGTGGATAAAGTCACTGGCAATCTCAGACGCACGCGCAGTTTGGTTTCCATACAGAGCATGCGCACTGTCACATTGATCAGGTCTCTGAGAAAGATAGACATGGAGCTGCTTTCTCCGGCAGCGGCTGCGATCAGCTTCAGAGAGCGGCGCTCAGAGCCAGTGTGTGGGAGCCAAGCTGGGAGAAAGGAGCGGAGAGATTTCACAAGTCCTGGAATCAGGTTAAAAATAACTCGAAAAAGACCCTCCAGGCCCGGGTAAGGAGGTGGCGGTCTCTGATCAGGGAAGGGGCCCAGAGTCACGGCCGCCATTTGTTTGAGGGAAGAGTGAGCGCTAATGGCCGCCATCTTGAGAAGGTCAAGGAGCAGGAGGGCGGGGCTCTCGGGGTCTGTAGACCAATCAGAGGAAAGGGAAGACCCATTGTTATTGATTAATTCCACGAACACAGCTTCACTGGGCGATCCTGCAGGAATATCCTCTCTCAGTCCTGCTGGGATGTTTCACCCCATCAGAACCAGCAGCTCTCCTCCTCTCTCAGCTCCCCTTCTGTCCTTCCTGCAGCATCTGTCCCCTGGAACATTGAGCTGCCTGTCCTGTCCCTCCCTCAGCTGTGTTTCTGTAATACCTGTGATATCCCAGTCCCATCTTAGATTACTTCACTAAAGACAGGAATGCACCCGATGGATTTTTCTTTACATCAGCAATTGTTTAATACTCACTTACAGGTTTTTAATTACATCATTTTTGAAGCATTTACTTCACATTCAACCATTTGCAATGGTGGGATTTGAACCTGTGTCCAGAGAACACTTGCTGAGTTTCTGGATAAATTCTCACACAATAATGCCACTAGGCCTTCACTTCACCTGCTCACAGTTTGTATATCCCAGTGCAACATGAATCAAAACTCTTTCTTCCTGCACAATTGTTTGAGCCGGCACTCTGGTGATGTGACTCAGTACCTCTCCATGTGGTATCCCTCACTGTGTGTGTCTAATTGCAGCCTCTGTCAGCGTCTCTCACTTTTGAAGCTACTCCAGATCATAAGCCAACAGAATTCTCCACTCCAGAGAGATGAGGCAACACAGGTCAGGATTTTCCAGATCTCTGTGGGCTCAGTGCCATTCTGTATGTGTAACCTTCAAAGCATTCGTCTAATTTCCCATTTTGCCTATTTCTGTGTCTTCTACAGGTACCCATGGTGTTCTTGACTCAATAGACTGGCCAACGACTGGTTGGGACGATGGTTGGTCAGCCAGAAAGACAAAGTCAGGGAGGTCGGGAGTCTTCAATAAATCCTGCTGCCAGGTAAGATCATTCCAGTGCACAGAGCAGAGGGATCCAAACATCAGCTAACAAGACATGACATAGAGAAAGTGCTGCAGGGGGAGCACAGTACAGACACACCCCAGGCTCAATCACCACGCCTGCTGCAAGTTTTGTTGTAATGAGACAGCATCGAGAGTTCCCAGTTATCAGTCCAGGCCTGTGCTTTCTTAGGGAGCATCAGAACAACTGAGGGGAAAGCAGGCCTCCCACGAGAGAGTGGTAATGCTGCCTGGGATCTTTCTGTTCCCTATTCCCTCTCCAACACTGTATCTATGGCTTGTATTGATGACCAGTGCCTTTAATCATTCTAACTTCTATAGCAGTTCATGTTCTGTCATGTCCTCCCCTCTCACCAATTATTTCACATATTTGAAACCTCTAATCCAGATGACCATTCGTATCGCTGTAACTTGCTTCAGTCTCTACAACATGCCTTGTCTCGATAGTCTCCTCCTCCATGAACTGGAGACATCGGGTCTGTTTCTGTGCTGCATGACTTTTCGGCTGAGATTTCCTAAATGGAATGAGTCAGAATTGCCTGTGTTTGGCCCATATCCCTTCAAACCTTCTCCTCTCCATGTACCTGCCCGAGTGTCTTTTCCGTGTTGTAATTGTACTTATTTTCACCATTTCCTCTGGCAGTCCATTCCATCCATGCACCATCCTCTGTGGATAATGTTGCCCCTCAGCTCCCTCTTTAAATCCTTGTTCTCTTACCTCACGTTTATGCCTCTAGCTTTGGACTCACCTACCCTTGGCAATTTACCTTACTTAGACTATACATAGTTTCATAAACCTTTATAAGGTCACCCCGTGGCCTCCTCTGCCCAGGAGAAATATTGACGACAGTGTTACCAATATCTCCAACTCATGTTCTCAATGCTCTGACCAATGAAGACAAGTGTGCCAATTGCCGCTTTCAACACCCTGTCGCCCTGTGATGCCAGTCCAAGGAACAATGTAACTGCACCCCCTGGTGTCTCTTTTTTTCTAAAATACTGCCCAGGGCCCAACCATTACCCGTGTTAGTCCTCCCTGGTTTGTCTGAACTAAATCCAATACCTGAATTAAATTCCATCTTTCATTCCTTGGCCCAGTTGATTAACATCCCCTTCGATAACTATATTCTCTGCCCACTCTTCCACTAATCTTGGTATCCATAAACATACTAACAGGGACACCTATATTTTCACTCTAGTTGTTTATGTAAGTGGTGCACAACAGTGGTCCCAGCACCAGTCCTTACAGCACACCGCTGGTCAGAGGCCCCAGTCTGAACAACAACCCTCTCCCCCCACCCTCTGTCTCCCACTGTCATCCCATTTTGTATCCAGTTGGCTAGCTCTCCCTGATCCCTTGTGATCTAACCTTACTAACCAATGTATCATGTTACACCCTGAACAAGGGTTTGCAGAAGCCAGAAACAACGTCTGTTGCTCTGCCTTCATCTATCTTTTTGGTCACATCTTGAGCAAACTCCAGTCAAGTTTGTGGGACATGTTATCCCACGCACAAAGCCATGCTGGCTGTCTGTAATTAGGCCTTGTCTTTCCAAGGCCTACCTCTCAGAATGACCTCGAACAACTGACCCACCCTGATGTCTCGCTCATCAGTCTGTAGTTCCCTGGCTTTCTCTTGTAGCCTTTCTTAATTAATGACAAAAGATTATATTCATAGTCGGAGTCATACCGCACTGTTCAGTTAACGCTAACCATACTCTAAAACGGATCTCATCCCACCTGCCTGTTCCTGGGTCATATCCCTTCAAACCTTTCCTATTCCTGTACTAATCCAAATGTCTTTTGAACATTGTAATTGTCCCCATGTTCACCCCTTCCTTAGGAAGTTCATTTCACACACAACCCACCCTCTGTGTAACAATGTGCCTCATGTCTTTTTTTTAAAATGTCTCTCCTCTAAACTTAAAAATGTAGTGCCTTGTCTTGAAACTCCCCTGTCCAAGGGGAAATATAACTCCCATTAACTCTATCGATCCCCTCATGATTTTATAAACTTCTATGTGGTCATCTGTCAACATTCAGGTTTCAGTGAAAAATACCAACCTATTCAGCCTTTCTTTATACTGAAGCCTTTTGTACCCAGCCACATCCCAGTAAACCTCCTCTCAACCCTTTCCAACTTAATAATATCCTTCCTATAACTGGGCGACCAGAACTGGACACAGTATTCCAGAAGAGGACTCACCAATGGCCTGTATAATCTCAATGCGACTTCCCAACTCCGATATCCAAAGGACTGAGCAATGAAAGCAAGTGAGGCCAGCACCTTTTTTTAAACTATCCTGTCTCTCCATGTTGCAAACTTCAAAGAATTATGTAGCTGAACCCTGAGTTCTCTCTGTTCTACAACACTACCGAAGGTTTTGCCATTAATTGTATAAGTCCTGCATGTGTTTGTTGTACCAAATGCATTTCCTCGCATTTATTCAGATTGAACTCCATCTCCAGTTTTTCAGCCATTCACACATTTCATCAGGATCCCTTTGTAATCTCAGAAAACCTTCTTCACGCTCCACAATGCCACCCTCCAGTCTATCAGCCTATCACACATAGCTCTCTATGGTACAAATATATCTGCTAGGGGGCCTACAATTTCTTCACCAGCTTCCCACAATGTCCTGAGATCCATTTGATCAGGTCCTGGGGATTTATCTACCTTTGTGTTTTAAAACCTTGAGCACCTCCTTTTCTATAATGTGGACTCATTTCAAGACATTGAGTCATAGAGATGTACAGCACGAAACAGGCCCTTCGGACCAACTCCTGCATGACATTTCTAGTCACATTTGCCACAATTTTGCCAATATCCCCATAAACCTTTGCTATTCATACACCCATCCACATGCCTTTTAAATGTATTTCTATCAGCCTCCACTATTTGCTCTGGCAGCTTATTCCATCCACTCTGCGGGAGCCAGTTGTCCTTTAGACCCCTTTGAAAAGTTTCCCTCGCCTGGGGAAATGACCTTGTCTATTGACCCTGTCGATGCCCACCATGATTTTAAACACCTTTTATCGGTTCACTCCTCAGCCTCCCATGTTCAACTGAAAACAGCCCCAGCCTATTCAGGCTTTTCCCTGAAGCACAAACCCTCCAACCCTGGCAACATCTTTGGTCATTTCTTCTGAACCCTTTCATGTTCCACGATATCCTTCCTGTGGCATTGAGACCAGAATTACACACAGTATTCCAATAGTGGTCAGGCCAAACACTGTTTAGTTCCCCGAGCCCCCCAGTCTTTATCCACAGTAAGTTCCAAAGTGAAATATTTGTTTTGGATCTTGTCGTTTCACACATCGTTGCCTTCATTGATCATTAAGGAGACCGGGTTTGTCCCGAGCTCTTCTTTTGCTCTTAATACACTTGTAGAGTCTCTTTGGATTCTCCTTAACTTTCTCTGCCAAAGCGATCTCGTGTCCCCTTTTTACATTCCTGATTTCCATCCTAAGTGTATTCCTACAGCCCCGATGCTCCTGAAGGGATTCCCTTGAGTCAGCCAGTTATATCTGACATGTGACCCCTTTTTTTCCTTGACCACAGCCTCGAAACTCAGCCAGTGTTTCCTAATTCAGTCAGCATTGAGCTGCACACTAACAGGAACATGCTGGCGCTGAACGCTCCTTTTATCTCGGTTTTAAAATATTCCTACTTGCCAGACTTCCCTTTATCTGCAAATAGCCTTCCCAGATCTACTTTAAAAATTCCTGTCTAATACTATCTTGCTCCATTGAATAACTTTAACTTGTGGACCAGGCCTGTCCTTTTCCATCGCTATTTTCAAACTAATACAATTGTGGTAACTTTCCAAAGTGCTCCCCCACTAACACCTCAGTCCTGTTCCCGACCTTGTTTCCCAAGGGGAGGTCAGGTTTATCCCCATTCTCCAGTTGGGCCATTTACATAATGACTGGGAGTTTTCGGAACACACTAAACAAATTCCTTCCATCCAAATGCTTAACTTAGTAGCAATCCCAGTCCAGGTTTGGAACGGTTAAGATCCCCTATCATTACAACCCTATTATTCTAAGAGATATCTGAAATCTCCTGACATATTTGCTCCTCCATCTCCCGTTGCCTATCGCTGTAGTCTGACCGTAGAAAACTAATGACCAATTTTTATTTCTCGGTTCCACTAATATCGTTTAACTGGGCGATCCTACATGAATCCTCCCTCTAGGTACTGCTGGGATGTTTCCCCCAATCAAACCCACCCGCTCTCCTCCTGTTTTCCCTCCTGTTCTATCCTTCCTGAAGTATCTGTCTCCGGAACATTGAGCTGCTGCTCCTGTTGCTCCCTCAGCTGTGTTTCTGTAATATCTATGGGATCCCAATCCCATGTTCCCATCCATGTTCTGGGTTCATCTGCCTTATCTGTCTGGCCCTTTGTATTGAAATAACTGCAGTTTAATCCCCCAGTTTTCCCTCATTGTCTGCTATGTCCTTGCCCTCCCTTGTCTCCTTATATTCCTCTCTTCAACATTTGTGCCAGCCTCAACTTTCTTTCTGACCTTACGACTCTTTGGGGTCACCCAGCCCTGCCAGACGAGTTTAAATCCTCTCGAGCAGCTCCAGCAACGTTCCCCACCAGGATGTGGGTCCCCCTCCTGTTCCCAGTTCAGGTGTATTCCCCACCCTGTCTACCTGTGCTGACACCTTCAGACATCCAGGGACTTGCCCACCAAGGTCCCTGTATTCCTCAGTTCTCCAGGAGGACCTACCATTCATGATGTATACCCTTCGCTTATGAGACTTCCCACTGTGCATTACCTCACAGTGATCAGAAGTAAACTCCATCTGCCATGACTCTGCTCAGTTTATCATCTGATCGATATCAGACTGCAGCCTGAGTCCATCCCCCTCACTGTGGACAACACCCTCACCTGTCATGTCATCTGCAAACCTACTAATGTTACCTTCTGCTTTCACATCCGAGTGATTAATGTCCATAATGAACAGCAATGGTTCCTGCACAGATCCCTGTGGTACACCCGCTGGGCAAAGGCTTTCAATCACAAAACCAACCCTCCACCAATTGTGGACCCAATTTACCAACTTACCTTGGATCCCATGGGATCTTCCCTTTTGGACCAGCCTTCCGTGTGGGACCTTGTCAAAGACCTTAATGAACTCCATATAAACCACATCATCTGCACTGCCCTCATCAATATCAGAGGACAGTCGTGTAGCAAATCCATACAGACAATCCCTAATGAAATTGTGGGGGTATCCGTTTTTGGTGAATACATTGTATAGGTGTTCTTCTTCCTCTTTTTGCAGTTCTGATGTACTGCAGTGTGTTGTGGCCCTTTTGAACAATGTCTTGATGCAACTACCTTTGTGTTTGTTGGGGTGATTGCTTTCATAGTTCAGGACTCGGTCTGTGTGTTTGTGGCTTTCGTGTATACCTTTGTGGTGAATTCTCCGTTCGGTGTTCTCTGTACAGTCACGTCTAGGAATGGGAGTTGGTTGTCCTTTTCTTCCTCTCTAGTGAATTGGATTCCTGTGAGTGTGGCGTTGATGATCCGGTGTGTGTTCTATATTTCTGTGTTTTTAATGATTACAAAGGTGTCATCTACATATCTGACCCAGAGTTTGGGTTGAATTTGCGGTAAGACTGTTTGTTCTAATCTTTGCATTGCCGCTTCTGCTATGAGTCCAGAGATCGGTGAGCCCATGGGTGTGCCGTTGATTTGTTCGTATATTTGGTTGTTGAATGTGAAGTGTGTTGTGAGGCACAAGTCCAGTAGTTTAAGTATGCCGTCTTTGTTGATAGGTTCAACGTCCTGTTGTCTGTTCTGTATGTCCAGCAGGTTGGCTATTGTTTCCCTGGCTAGGGTTTTGTCGATAGAGGTGAACAGTGCCGTTACATCGAATGAGACCATGGTTTCTTCCTTGTCTATGTGTATATTTCTGATGATGTCCAAGAATTCCTGTGTTGATTGTACAGATTGTCTGGATCCGCTGATCAGGTGTTTCAGTTTCTGCTGTAGTTCTTTAACCAGTTTGTGTGATGGTGTCCCTGGGAGTGATACTATGGGTCTGAGTGGGATGGCTGGTTTGTGCACTTTATGTAGTCCATAGAATCTGAGGGTGTTGTTGCTTTCAGGTCTCATTCTGTGTAGGTCAAATCTGGTTATCTGTCCGTTTTGTTTTTGTAGGTTTCTCAGTGTGTTGTTTATCCTATTGGTGAGCTGCGGGGTGGGGTCAAACTCCACACAATTTCATCCACAGATGCCTAAGGGAAAGACAATGGAACGAGGACATGCCACGACCCAAAGGACTAGCCACATTACCATACATCAAGAACATTTCGGAACGGACAGCCAGACTACTGCGACCACTAGGACTGATAACAGCACACAAACCAACAGCCACTCCCGTGCGCGTCCCTCCCGCGCGGTGAGTGTGCGCGTCCCTCCCGCGCGGTGAGTGTGCGAGTCCCTCCCGCGCGGTGAGTGTGCGCGTCCCTCCCGCGCGGTGAGTGTGCGCGTCCCTCCCGCGCGGTGAGTGTGCGCGTCCCTCCCGCGCGGTGAGTGTGCGCGTCCCTCCCGCGCGGTGAGTGTGCGCGTCCCTCCCGCGCGGTGAGTGTGCGCGTCCCTCCCGCGCGGTGAGTGTGCGCGTCCCTCCCGCGCGGTGAGTGTGCGCGTCCCTCCCGCGCGGTGAGTGTGCGCGTCCCTCCCGCGCGGTGAGTGTGCGCGTCCCTCCCGCGCGGTGAGTGTGCGCGTCCCTCCCGCGCGGTGAGTGTGCGCGTCCCTCCCGCGCGGTGAGTGTGCGCGTCCCTCCCGCGCGGTGAGTGTGCGCGTCCCTCCCGCGCGGTGAGTGTGCGCGTCCCTCCCGCGCGGTGAGTGTGCGCGTCCCTCCCGCGCGGTGAGTGTGCGCGTCCCTCCCGCGCGGTGAGTGTGCGCGTCCCTCCCGCGCGGTGAGTGTGCGCGTCCCTCCCGCGCGGTGAGTGTGCGCGTCCCTCCCGCGCGGTGAGTGTGCGCGTCCCTCCCGCGCGGTGAGTGTGCGCGTCCCTCCCGCGCGGTGAGTGTGCGCGTCCCTCCCGCGCGGTGAGTGTGCGCGTCCCTCCCGCGCGGTGAGTGTGCGCGTCCCTCCCGCGCGGTGAGTGTGCGCGTCCCTCCCGCGCGGTGAGTGTGCGCGTCCCTCCCGCGCGGTGAGTGTGCGCGTCCCTCCCGCGCGGTGAGTGTGCGCGTCCCTCCCGCGCGGTGAGTGTGCGCGTCCCTCCCGCGCGGTGAGTGTGCGCGTCCCTCGCGCGCGGTGAGTGTGCGCGTCCCTCGCGCGCGGTGAGTGTGCGCGTCCCCCCTCGCGGTGAGTGTGCGCGTCCCCCCCTCGCAGTGAGTGTGCGCGTCCCCCCCTCGCAGTGAGTGTGCGCGTCCCCCCCTCGCAGTGAGTGTGCGCGTCCCCCCCTCGCAGTGAGTGTGCGCGTCCCCCCCTCGCAGTGAGTGTGCGCGTCCCCCCTCGCAGTGAGTGTGCGCGTCCCCCCCTCGCAGTGAGTGTGCGCGTCCCCCCCTCGCAGTGAGTGTGCGCGTCCCCCCCTCGCAGTGAGTGTGCGCGTCCCCCCCTCGCAGTGAGTGTGCGCGTCCCCCCCTCGCAGTGAGTGTGCGCGTCCCCCCCTCGCAGTGAGTGTGCGCGTCCCCCCCTCGCAGTGAGTGTGCGCGTCCCCCCCTCGCAGTGAGTGTGCGCGTCCCCCCCTCGCAGTGAGTGTGCGCGTCCCCCCCTCGCAGTGAGTGTGCGCGTCCCCCCCTCGCAGTGAGTGTGCGCGTCCCCCCCTCGCAGTGAGTGTGCGCGTCCCCCCCTCGCAGTGAGTGTGCGCGTCCCCCCCTCGCAGTGAGTGTGCGCGTCCCCACCTCGAAGTGAGTGTGCGCGTCCCCCCCTCGCAGTGAGTGTGCGCGTCCCCCCCTCGCAGTGAGTGTGCGCGTCCCCCCCTCGCAGTGAGTGTGCGCGTCCCCCCCTCGCAGTGAGTGTGCGCGTCCCCCCCTCGCAGTGAGTGTGCGCGTCCCCCCCTCGCAGTGAGTGTGCGCGTCCCCCCCTCGCAGTGAGTGTGCGCGTCCCCCCTCGCAGTGAGTGTGCGCGTCCCCCCCTCGCAGTGAGTGTGCGCGTCCCCCCCTCGCAGTGAGTGTGCGCGTCCCCCCCTCGCAGTGAGTGTGCGCGTCCCCCCCTCGCAGTGAGTGTGCGCGTCCCCCCCTCGCAGTGAGTGTGCGCGTCCCCCCCCTCGCAGTGAGTGTGCGCGTCCCCCCCTCGCAGTGAGTGTGCGCGTCCCCCCCTCGCAGTGAGTGTGCGCGTCCCCCCCTCGCAGTGAGTGTGCGCGTCCCCCCCTCGCAGTGAGTGTGCGCGTCCCCCCCTCGCAGTGAGTGTGCGCGTCCCCCCCTCGCAGTGAGTGTGCGCGTCCCCCCCTCGCAGTGAGTGTGCGCGTCCCCCCCTCGCAGTGAGTGTGCGCGTCCCCCCCTCGCAGTGAGTGTGCGCGTCCCCCCCTCGCAGTGAGTGTGCGCGTCCCCCCCTCGCAGTGAGTGTGCGCGTCCCCCCCTCGCAGTGAGTGTGCGCGTCCCCCCCTCGCAGTGAGTGTGCGCGTCCCCCCCTCGCAGTGAGTGTGCGCGTCCCCCCCTCGCAGTGAGTGTGCGCGTCCCCCCCTCGCAGTGAGTGTGCGCGTCCCCCCCTCGCAGTGAGTGTGCGCGTCCCCCCCTCGCAGTGAGTGTGCGCGTCCCCCCCTCGCAGTGAGTGTGCGCGTCCCCCCCTCGCAGTGAGTGTGCGCGTCCCCCCCTCGCAGTGAGTGTGCGCGTCCCCCCCTCGCAGTGAGTGTGCGCGTCCCCCCCTCGCAGTGAGTGTGCGCGTCCCCCCCTCGCAGTGAGTGTGCGCGTCCCCCCCTCGCAGTGAGTGTGCGCGTCCCCCCCTCGCAGTGAGTGTGCGCGTCCCCCCCTCGCAGTGAGTGTGCGCGTCCCCCCCTCGCAGTGAGTGTGCGCGTCCCCCCCTCGCAGTGAGTGTGCGCGTCCCCCCCTCGCAGTGAGTGTGCGCGTCCCCCCCTCGCAGTGAGTGTGCGCGTCCCCCCCTCGCAGTGAGTGTGCGCGTCCCCCCCTCGCAGTGAGTGTGCGCGTCCCCCCCTCGCAGTGAGTGTGCGCGTCCCCCCCTCGCAGTGAGGGTGCGCGTCCCCCCCTCGCAGTGAGGGTGCGCGTCCCCCCCTCGCAGTGAGGGTGCGCGTCCCCCCCTCGCAGTGAGGGTGCGCGTCCCCCCCTCGCAGTGAGGGTGCGCGTCCCCCCCTCGCAGTGAGGGTGCGCGTCCCCCCCTCGCAGTGAGGGTGCGCGTCCCCCCCTCGCAGTGAGGGTGCGCGTCCCCCCCTCGCAGTGAGGGTGCGCGTCCCCCCCGCGCAGTGAGGGTGCGCGTCCCCCCCGCGCAGTGAGGGTGCGCGTCCCCCCCGCGCAGTGAGGGTGCGCGTCCCCCCCGCGCAGTGAGGGTGCGCGTCCCTCCCGCGCAGTGAGGGTGCGCGTCCCCCCCGCGCAGTGAGGGTGCGCGTCCCTCCCGCGCAGTGAGGGTGCGCGTCCCTCCCGCGCAGTGAGGGTGCGCGTCCCTCCCGCGCAGTGAGGGTGCGCGTCCCTCCCGCGCAGTGAGGGTGCGCGTCCCTCCCGCGCAGTGAGGGTGCGCGTCCCTCCCGCGCAGTGAGGGTGCGCGTCCCTCCCGCGCAGTGAGGGTGCGCGTCCCTCCCGCGCAGTGAGGGTGCGCGTCCCTCCCGCGCAGTGAGGGTGCGCGACCCCTCACTGTGTGTGTGTGTGTGTGTGTCCCTCCCTCGCTGTGTGTGTGTCCCTCCCTCGCTGTGTGTGTGTCCCTCCCTCGCTGTGTGTGTGTGTGTGTGTGTGTGTGTATGTCCCTCCCTCGCTGTGTGTGTGTGTGTGTGTGTGTGTGTGTGTGTGTGTGTCCCTCCCTCGCTGTGTGTGTGTGTCCCTCCCTCGCTGTGTGTGTGTGTGTGTGTGTGTGTCCCTCCCTCGCTGTGTGTGTATGTGTCCCTCCCTCGCTGTGTGTGTGTGTGTCCCTCCCTCGCTGTGTGTGTGTGTGTGTGTGTGTGTTTGTGTGTGTGTGTGTGTGTGCGTCCCTCCCTCGCTGTGTGTGTGTGTGTCCCTCCCTCGCTGTGTGTGTGTGTGTCCCTCCCTCGCTGTGTGTGTGTGTGTCCCTCCCTCGCTGTGTGAGTGCGTGTCCCTCCTTCGTTGTGTGTGTGTGTGTGTGTGTGTGCGTGTCTCTCCCTTGCAGTGAGCGTGTGTGTCCCTCCCTTGCAGTTTGTGCGTGTCTCCCACTTGCAGTGTGTATGCATCTCCCTCGTCCCTCCCTCGCAGTGTGTGCGCGCGCGCGTGTCCCTTCCTTGCTGTGTTCGTGCGTGTCCCTCCCTCGTGTATGTGTTTGTGTGTGCGTGCGTGTCCCTCCCTCGTGTATGTGTGTGTGTGTGCGTGCGTGTCCCTCCCTCGTGTATGTGTGTGTGTGTGTGCGTGCGTGTCCCTCCCTCCCTGTGTGTGTGCGTGTCCCTCCATCGCTGTGTGCGTGCGTGTCCCTTTTCAGTGTGTGTGTGTGTGTGTGTGTTCGTGTCCATCCCTCTTGGATGTGTGTGTGTGTGTGTGTGTGTGTGTGTGTGTGTGTGTGTCCCTCCCTCGTGTATGTGTGTGTGCGTGTCCCTTCCTCGCTGTGTGTGTGCGTGTCCCTTCCTCGCTGTGTGTGTGCGTGTCCCTCCCTCGCTGTGTGTGTCCCTCACTGTGTGCGTGTCCCTCCCTCATGTGTGTGTGTGTGTGTGTGCGTGTCCCTCCCTCGTGTGTGTGTGTGTGTGTGTGCACGTGCGTGTCCCTCCCTCATGTGTGTGTGCGTGTCCCTCCCTCGTGTGTGTGTGTGTGTGTGCGTGCATGCCCCTCCCTCTTGAGTGTGTGTGTGTGCGTGCGTGTCCCTCCCTCGCTGTGTCCGTGCATGTCCGTCCCTTGCTGTGTGTGTGTGTGTGTGTGTGTGTCCCTCCCTCGCTGTGTGTGTGTGTGTATGTGTGTGTGTGTCCCTCCCTCGCTCTGTGTGTGTGTGTGTGTGTCCCTCCCTCGCTATGTGTGTGCGTGTGCGTGTCCCTCCCACGCTGTGTGTGTGCGTGTCCCTCCCACGCTGTGTGTGTGCGTGTCCCTCCCACGCTGTGTGTGTGCGTGTCCCTCCCTCGCTGTGTGTGTGCGTGTCCCTCCCTCGCTGTGTGTGTGCGTGTCCCTCCCTCGCTGTGTGTGTGTGTGTCCCTCCCTCGCTGTGTGTGTGTGTGTCCCTCCCTCGCTGTGTGTGTGTGTGTCCCTCCCTCGCTGTGTGTGTGTGTGTCCCTCCCTCGCTGTGTGTGTGTGTGTCCCTCCCTCGCTGTGTGTGTGTGTGTCCCTCCCTCGCTGTGTGTGTGTGTCCCTCCCTCGCTGTGTGTGTGTGTCCCTCCCTCGCTGTGTGTGTGTGTCCCTCCCTCACTGTGTGTTGTGTGTGTGTGTGTTGTGTGTGTGTGTGTGTGTGTGTGTGTGTGTGTGTGTGTGTGTGTCCCTCCCTTGGTGTGTGTGCATATTCCTCTTTTGTTGTGTGTGCGTGTCCCTGCCTCGCTGTGTGTGTGTGTGTCCCTGCCTCGCTGTGTGTGTGTGTGTCCCTCCCTCGCTGTGTGTGTGTGTGTGTTTCCCTCCCTCGCTGTGTGTGTGTGTGTGTCTCTCCCTCACTGTGTGTGTGTGTGTGTGTGTGTGTGTGTGTTTCCCTCCCTCACTGTGTGTGTGTGTGTGTGTCCCTCCCTCGCAGTGAGTGTGCGCACGTCCCTCCCTCGCAGTGAGTGTGCGCGCGTCCCTCCCTCGCAGTGAGTGTGCGCGCGTCCCTCCCTCGCAGTGAGTGTGCGCGCGTCCCTCCCTCGCAGTGAGTGTGCGCGCGTTCCTCCCTCGCAGTGAGTGTGCGCGCGTCCCTCCCTCGCAGTGAGTGTGCGCGCGTCCCTCCCTCGCAGTGAGTGTGCGCGCGTCCCTCCCTCGCAGTGAGTGTGCGCGCGTCCCTCCCTCGCAGTGAGTGTGCGCGCGTCCCTCCCTCGCAGTGAGTGTGCGCGCGTCCCTCCCTCGCAGTGAGTGTGCGCGCGTCCCTCCCTCGCAGTGAGTGTGCGCGCGTCCCTCCCTCGCAGTGAGTGTGCGCGCGTCCCTCCCTCGCAGTGAGTGTGCGCGCGTCCCTCCCTCGCAGTGAGTGTGCGCGCGTCCCTCCCTCGCAGTGAGTGTGCGCGCGTCCCTCCCTCGCAGTGAGTGTGCGCGCGTCCCTCCCTCGCAGTGAGTGTGCGCGCGTCCCTCCCTCGCAGTGAGTGTGCGCGCGTCCCTCCCTCGCAGTGAGTGTGCGCGCGTCCCTCCCTCGCAGTGAGTGTGCGCGCGTCCCTCCCTCGCAGTGAGTGTGCGCGCGTCCCTCCCTCGCAGTGAGTGTGCGCGCGTCCCTCCCTCGCAGTGAGTGTGCGCGCGTCCCTCCCTCGCAGTGAGTGTGCGCGCATCCCTCCCTCGCAGTGAGTGTGCGCGCGTCCCTCCCTCGCAGTGAGTGTGCGCGCGTCCCTCCCTCGCAGTGAGTGTGCGCGCGTCCCTCCCTCGCAGTGAGTGTGCGCGCGTCCCTCCCTCGCAGTGAGTGTGCGCGCGTCCCTCCCTCGCAGTGAGTGTGCGCGCGTCCCTCCCTCGCAGTGAGTGTGCGCGCGTCCCTCCCTCGCAGTGAGTGTGCGCGCGCGCGTCCCACCCTCGCAGTGAGTGTGCGCGCGCGCGTCCCTCCCTCGTTGTGTGTGCGTGTCCCTCCCTCGCTGTGTGTGTGCGTGTCCCTCCCTCGCTGTGTGTGCATGTCCCTCCCTCGCTGTGTGTGCGTGGCCCTCCCTCGCTGTGTGTGCGTGGCCCTCCCTCGCTGTGTGCGTCCCCCCCTCAATGATTGCGAGTGTGTCCCTCCCTCGCTCTATATGAGCGTATCGCTCCCTCGCTGTGTGTGTCCCCCTTGCTGTGTGTGTGTGTGTCACTCCCTCGCTGTGTGTGCGCGTGTCCCTCCCTCGCTGTGTGTGTGCGTGTCCCTCCCTCGCTGTGTGTGTGCGTGTCCCTCCCTCGCTGTGTGTGTGCGTGTCCCTCCCTCGCTGTGTTTGTGCGTTTCCCTCCCTCGTGTATGTGTGTGTGTGTGTGTCCCTTCCTCGCTGTGTGTGTGCGTGTCCCTCCCTCGCTGTGTGTGTCCCTCACTGTGTTTGTGTCCCTCCCTCATGTGTGTGTGTGTGCGTGTCCCTCCCTCGTGTGTGTGTGTGCGCGTGCCTGTCCCTCCCTCGTGTGTGTGTGCGTGTCCCTCCCTCGTGTGTGTGTGTGTGTGCGTGCGTGCCCCTCCCTCGTGAGTGAGTGTGTTTGT
This sequence comes from Chiloscyllium punctatum, assembly GCF_047496795.1. NCBI lineage: Eukaryota > Metazoa > Chordata > Chondrichthyes > Orectolobiformes > Hemiscylliidae > Chiloscyllium > Chiloscyllium punctatum. Next base: position 76,356 of record NW_027309973.1, on the reverse strand, counting down.
GCGTGCGTGTCCCTCCCTAGCTGTGTGCGTGCATGTCCGTCACTTGCTGTGTGCGTGACGCCTCACTGTGTGTGTGTGTGTGTGTGTGTGTGTGTGTGTCCCCCTCCCTTGCTCTGTGTGTGTGTGTCCCTCCCTCGCTGTGGGTGTGTGTCCCTCCCTCGCTGTGTGTGTGTGTGTGTGTGTGTCCCTCCCTTGGTGTGTGTGCATATTCCTCTTTTGTTGTGTGTGTGTGTGTGTGTCCCTGCCTCGCTGTGTGTGTGTGTGTCCCTCCCTCGCTGTGTGTGTGTGTCCCTCCCTCGCTGTGTGTGTGTGTGCGTGTCCCTCCCTTGGTGTGTGTGTGTGTGTCCCTCCCTCGCTGTGTGTGTGTGTGTGTGTGTTTACCTCCCTCGCTGTGTGTGTGTGTCCCTCCCTCGCTCTGTGTGCGTGCGTGTCCCTCCCTCGCTGTGTGCGTGCATGTCCGTCCCTTGCTGTGTGAGTGACCCCTCACTGTGTGTGTGTGTGTGTGTGTGTGTGTGTGTGTGTGCGCGTGCGTGCCCATCCCTCGTGAGTGAGTGTGTTTGTGCGTGCGTGTCCCTCCCTCGCTGTGTGCGTGCATGTCCGTCACTTGCTGTGTGCGTGACGCCTCACTGTGTGTGTGTGTGTGTGTGTGTGTGTGTGTGTGTGTCCCTCCCTCGCTGTGTGTGTGTGTGTGTCCCTCCCTCGCTGTGTGTGTGTGTCCCTCCCTCGCTGTGTTTGTGTGTGTGTGTGTGTCCCTCCCTCGCTGTGGGTGTGTGTCCCTCCCTTGGTGTGTGTGCATATTCCTCTTTTGTTGTGTGTGTGTGTGTGTGTGTGTCCCTGCCTCGCTGTGTGTGTGTGTGTCCCTCCCTCGCTGTGTGTGTGCGTCCCTCCCTCGCTGTGTGTGTGTGTGCGTGTCCCTCCCTTGGTGTGTGTGCATATTCCTCTTTTGTTGTGTGTGTGTGTGTGTGTGTGTCCCTGCCTCGCTGTGTGTGTGTGTCCCTCCCTCGCTGTGTGTGTGTGTGTGTGTTTACCTCCCTCGCTGTGTGTGTGTGTCCCTCCCTCGCTCTGTGTGTGTGTGTGTGTATGTGTGTGTGTGTGTGTCCCTCACTCACTGTGTGTGCGTGCGTGTCCCTCCCTCGCTGTGTGCGTGCATGTCCGTCCCTTGCTGTGTGCGTGACCCCTCACTGTGTGTGTGTGTGTGTGTCCCTCCCTCGCTGTGTGTGTCCCTCCCTCGCTGTGTGTGTGTGTGTGTCCCTCCCTCGCTGTGTGTGTGTGTGTCCCTCCCTCGCTGTGTGTGTGTGTGTGTGTGTGTCCCTCCCTCGCTCTGTGTATGTGTGTGTGTCACTCCCTCGCTGTGTGTGTGTGTCCCTCCCTCGCTGTGTGTGTGTGCGTGTTCTTCCCTCGGTGTGTGTGTCCCTCCCTCGCTGTGTGTGTGTGTGTCCCTCCCTCGCTGTGTGTGTGTGTGTCCCTCCCTCGCTCTGTGTGTGTGTGTCCCTCCCTCGCTGTGTGTGTGTGTGTGTGTGTGTCCCTCCCTTGGTGTGTGTGTGTGTGTGTGTGTGTCCCTCCCTCACTGTGTTTGTGTGTGTGTCCCTCCCTCGCTGTGTGTGTCCCTCCCTCGCTGTGTGTGTGTGTGTGTATGTGTGTCTGTGTGTCCCTCCCTCGCTGTGTGTGTGTGTGTGTCGCTCCCTCGCTGTGTGTGTGTGTCCCTCCCTCGCTGTTTGTGTGTGTGTGTGTGTGTGTCCCTCCCTTGCTCTGTGTGTGTGTGTCCCTCCCTCGCTGTGTGTGTGTCTCCCTCTCTCGCTGTGTGTGTGTGTGTGTGTGTGTGTGTGTGTCCCTCCCTTGGTGTGTGTGCATATTCCTCTTTTGTTGTGTGTGTGTGTTTCCCTCCCTCGCTGTGTGTGTGTGTGTGTGTGTGTGTGTCCCTCCCTCGCTGTGTGTTTCCCTCCCTCGCTGTGTGTGTGTGTGTGTCCCTCCCTCGCTGTGTGTGTGTGTGTCCCTCCCTCGCTGTGTTTGTGTGTGTGTGTGTCCCCCTCCCTTGCTCTGTGTGTGTGTGTGTCCCTCCCTCGCTGTGGGTGTGTGTCCCTCCCTCGCTGTGTGTGTGTGTGTGTGTGTGTGTGTCCCTCCCTTGGTGTGTGTGCATATTCCTCTTTTGTTGTGTGTGTGTGTGTGTGTGTGTGTGTGTGTCCCTGCCTCGCTGTGTGTGTGTGTGTCCCTCCCTCGCTGTGTGTGTGCGTCCCTCCCTCGCTGTGTGTGTGTGTGCGTGTCACTCCCTTGGTGTGTGTGCATATTCCTCTTTTGTTGTGTGTGTGTGTGTGTGTGTCCCTGCCTCGCTGTGTGTGTGTGTGTCCCTCCCTCGCTGTGTGTGTGTGTGTGTGTGTGTTTACCTCCCTCGCTGTGTGTGTGTGTCCCTCCCTCGCTCTGTGTGTGTGTGTGTGTGTGTGTGTGTGTGTGTGTGTGTGTGTGTGTGTGTGTGTGTCCCTCACTCACTGTGTGTGCGTGCGTGTCCCTCCCTCGCTGTGTGCGTGCATGTCCGTCCCTTGCTGTGTGCGTGACCCCTCACTGTGTGTGTGTGTGTGTGTGTGTGTGTGTGTGTCCCTCCCTCGCTGTGTGTGTGTGTGTGTGTGTGTATGTTTGTGTGTGTCCCTCCCTCGCTGTGTGTGTGTGTGTGTGTCCCTCCCTCGCTGTGTGTGTGTGTGTCCCTCCCTCGCTGTGTGTGTGTGTGTGTGTCCCTCCCTCGCTCTGTGTATGTGTGTGTGTCACTCCCTCGCTGTGTGTGTGTGTGTGTGTGTGTGTCCCTCACTCGCTGTGTGTGTCCCTCACTCGCTGTGTGTGTGTGCGTGTCCTTCCCTTGGTGTGTGTGTGTGTGTCCCTCCCTCGCTCTGTGTGTGTGTGTCCCTCCCTCGCTCTGTGTGTGTGTGTCCCTCCCTCGCTGTGTGTGTGTGTGTGTCCCTCCCTTGGTGTGTGTGTGTGTGTGTGTGTGTCCCTCCCTCACTGTGTTTGTGTGTGTGTGTCCCTCCCTCGCTGTGTGTGTCCCTCCCTCGCTGTGTGTGTGTGTGTGTGTGTGTGTGTGTGTGTATGTGTGTCTGTGTGTCCCTCCCTCGCTGTGTGTGTGTGTGTGTGTCGCTCCCTCGCTGTGTGTGTGTGTCCCTCCCTCGCTGTGTGTGTGTGTGTGTGTGTGTGTCTCCCTTGCTCTGTGTGTGTGTGTCCCTCCCTCGCTGTGTGTGTGTCTCCCTCCCTCGCTGTGTGTGTGTGTGTGTGTGTGTGTGTGTGTGTGTCCCTCCCTTGGTGTGTGTGCATATTCCTCTTTTGTTGTGTGTGTGTGTGTGTGTGTGTGTGTTTCCCTCCCTCGCTGTGTGTGTGTGTGTGTGTCCCTCCCTCGCTGTGTGTGTCCCTCCCTCGCTGTGTGTGTGTGTGTGCGTGTGTGTGTCCCTCCCTCGCTGTGTGTGTGTGTGTGTGTGTGTGTGTCCCTCCCTCACTGTGTGTGCGTGTGTGTCCCTCCCTCGCTCTGTGTGCATGTGTGTCCCTCCCACGCTGAGTGTGCATCCCTCACTGTGTGCGTGTTCCTCCCTCGCTGTGTGTGTGCGTGTCCCTCCCTCGCTGTGTGTGCGTGTCCCTCCCTCGCTGTGTGTGCGTGTCCCTCCCTCGCTGTGTGTGCGTGTCCCTCCCTCGCTGTGTGTGCGTGTCCCTCCCTCGCTGTGTGTGCGTGTCCCTCCCTCGCTGTGTGTGTGCGTGTCTCTCCCTCGCTGTGTGTGTGTGTGTCCCTCCCTCGCTGTGTGTGTGCGTGTCCCTCCCTCGCTGTGTGTGTGCGTGTCCCTCCCTCGCTGTGTGTGCGTGTCCCTCCCTCGCTGTGTGTGTGCCTGTCCCTCCCTCGCTGTGTGTGTGCGTGTCCCTCCCTCGCTGTGTGTGCGTGTCCATCCCTCGCTGTGTGTACGTGTCTATCCCTCGCTGTGTGTGCGTGTCTATCCCTCGCTGAGTGTGCGTGTCCCTCCCTCGCTGAGTGTGCGTGTCCCTCCCTCGCTGAGTGTGCGTATCCCTCCCTCGTTGTGTGTGCGTGTCTCTCCCTCGCTGTGTGTGCGCGTATCCCTCCCGAGCTGTGTGTGTGCGTGTCCCTCCCTCGCTGTGTGCGTGCGTGTCCCTCCCTCGTGTATGTGTGTGTGTGCGTGTCCCTTCCTCGCTGTGTGTGTGCGTGTCCCTCCCTCGCTGTGTGTGTGTGTGTCCCTCCCTCGCTGTGTGTGTGTGTCCCTCCCTTGGTGTGTGTGCATATTCCTCTTTTGTTGTGTGTGTGTGTGTGTGTGTGTGTCCCTGCCTCGCTGTGTGTGTGTGTGTCCCTCCCTCGCTGTGTGTGTGCGTCCCTCCCTCGCTGTGTGTGTGTGTGCGTGTCCCTCCCTTGGTGTGTGTGCATATTCCTCTTTTGTTGTGTGTGTGTGTGTGTGTGTCCCTGCCTCGCTGTGTGTGTGTGTCCCTCCCTCGCTGTGTGTGTGTGTGTGTGTTTACCTCCCTCGCTGTGTGTGTGTGTCCCTCCCTCGCTCTGTGTGTGTGTGTGTGTGTGTGTGTGTGTGTGTGTGTGTCCCTCACTCACTGTGTGTGCGTGCGTGTCCCTCACTCGCTGTGTGCGTGCATGTCCGTCCCTTGCTGTGTGCGTGACCCCTCACTGTGTGTGTGTGTGTGTGTGTGTGTGTGTGTCCCTCCCTCGCTGTGTGTGTCCCTCCCTCGCTGTGTGTGTGTGTGTGTGTGTGTATGTTTGTGTGTGTCCCTCCCTCGCTGTGTGTGTGTGTGTGTCCCTCCCTCGCTGTGTGTGTGTGTGTCCCTCCCTCGCTGTGTGTGTGTGTGTGTGTCCCTCCCTCGCTCTGTGTATGTGTGTGTGTCACTCCCTCGCTGTGTGTGTGTGTGTGTGTGTGTCCCTCACTCGCTGTGTGTGTGTGCGTGTCCTTCCCTTGGTGTGTGTGTGTGTGTCCCTCCCTCGCTCTGTGTGTGTGTGTCCCTCCCTCGCTCTGTGTGTGTGTGTCCCTCCCTCGCTGTGTGTGTGTGTGTGTGTCCCTCCCTTGGTGTGTGTGTGTGTGTGTGTGTGTGTCCCTCCCTCACTGTGTTTGTGTGTGTGTCCCTCCCTCGCTGTGTGTGTCCCTCCCTCGCTGTGTGTGTGTGTGTGTGTGTGTGTGTGTGTGTGTGTGTATGTGTGTCTGTGTGTCCCTCCCTCGCTGTGTGTGTGTGTGTGTCGCTCCCTCGCTGTGTGTGTGTGTCCCTCCCTCGCTGTGTGTGTGTGTGTGTGTGTGTGTGTGTGTGTCTCCCTTGCTCTGTGTGTGTGTGTCCCTCCCTCGCTGTGTGTGTGTCTCCCTCCCTCGCTGTGTGTGTGTGTGTGTGTGTGTGTGTGTCCCTCCCTTGGTGTGTGTGCATATTCCTCTTTTGTTGTGTGTGTGTGTGTGTGTGTTTCCCTCCCTCGCTGTGTGTGTGTGTGTGTGTGTGTCCCTCCCTCGCTGTGTGTGTCCCTCCCTCGCTGTGTGTGTGTGTGTGTGTGTGTGTGTGTGTGTCCCACCCTCACTGTGTGTGTGTGTCCCTCCCTCACTGTGTGTGTGTGTGTGTGTCTGTGTGACCCTCCCTCGCTGTGTGTGTGTGTGTGTGTCCCTCCCTCACTGTGTGTGCGTGTGTGTCCCTCCCTCGCTCTGTGTGCATGTGTGTCCCTCCCACGCTGAGTGTGCATCCCTCACTGTGTGCGTGTTCCTCCCTCGCTGTGTGTGTGCGTGTCCCTCCCTCGCTGTGTGTGCGTGTCCCTCCCTCGCTGTGTGTGCGTGTCCCTCCCTCGCTGTGTGTGCGTGTCCCTCCCTCGCTGTGTGTGCGTGTCTCTCCCTCGCTGTGTGTGTGCGTGTCTCTCCCTCGCTGTGTGTGTGTGTGTCCCTCCCTCGCTGTGTGTGTGCGTGTCCCTCCCTCGCTGTGTGTGCGTGTCCCTCCCTCGCTGTGTGTGTGCCTGTCCCTCCCTCGCTGTGTGTGTGCGTGTCCCTCCCTCGCTGTGTGTGCGTGTCCATCCCTCGCTGTGTGTACGTGTCTATCCCTCGCTGTGTGTGCGTGTCTATCCCTCGCTGTGTGTGCGTGTCCCTCCCTCGCTGAGTGTGCGTGTCCCTCCCTCGCTGAGTGTGCGTATCCCTCCCTCGTTGTGTGTGCGTGTCTCTCCCTCGCTGTGTGTGCGCGTATCCCTCCCGAGCTGTGTGTGTGCGTGTCCCTCCCTCGCTGTGTGCGTGCGTGTCCCTCCCTCGTGTATGTGTGTGTGTGCGTGTCCCTTCCTCGCTGTGTGTGTGCGTGTCCCTCCCTCGCTGTGTGTGTCCCTCACTGTGTTTGTGTCCCTCCCTCATGTGTGTGTTTGTGCGTGTCCCTCCCTCGTGTGTGTGTGTGTGTGCGTGTCCCTCCCTCGTGTGTGTGTGCGTGTCTCTCCCTCGTGTGTGTGTGTGTGTGTGTGTGCGTGCGTGCCCCTCCCTCGTGAGTGAGTGTGTTTGTGCGTGCGTGTCCCTCCCTCGCTGTGTGTGTGCATGTCCGTCACTTGCTGTGTGCGTGACGCCTCACTGTGTGTGTGTGTGTGTGTGTGTGTGTGTGTGTCCCTCCCTCGCTGTGTGTGTCCCTCCCTCGCTGTGTATGTGTGTGTGTGTGTCCCTCCCTCGCTCTGTGTTTGTGTGTCCCTCCCTCGCTGTGTGAGTGTGTGTCCCTCCCTCGCTGTGTTTGTGTGTGTCCCTCCCTCGCTGTGTTTGTGTGTGTGTGTGTCCCCCTCCCTTGCTCTGTGTGTGCGTGTCCTTCCCTTGGTGTGTGTGTGTGTGTCCCTCCCTCGCTGTGTGTGTGTGTGTCCCTCCCTCGCTCTGTGTGTGTGTGTACCTCCCTCGCTGTGTGTGTGTGTGTGTCCCTCCCTTGGTGTGTGTATGTGTGTGTGTGTGTGTGTCCCTCCCTCACTGTGTTTGTGTGTGTGTCCCTCCCTCGCTGTGTGTGTCCCTCCCTCGCTGTGTGTGTGTGTGTGTGTGTGTGTGTCTGTATGTGTGTCTGTGTGTCCCTCCCTCGCTGTGTGTGTGTGTGTGTCGCTCCCTCGCTGTGTGTGTGTGTCCCTCCCTCGCTGTGTGTGTGTGTGTGTGTGTCTCCCTTGCTCTGTGTGTGTGTGTCCCTCCCTCGCTGTGTGTGTGTCTCCCTCCCTCGCTGTGTGTGTGTGTGTATGTGTGTGTGTGTCCCTCCCTTGGTGTGTGTGCATATTCCTCTTTTGTTGTGTGTGTGTGTGTGTGTGTGTGTTTCCCTCCCTCGCTGTGTGTGTGTGTGTGTGTGTGTGTGTGTCCCTCCCTCGCTGTGTGTGTCCCTCCCTCGCTGTGTGTGTGTGTGTGTGTGTGTGTGTGTGTGTCCCACCCTCACTGTGTGTGTGTGTCCCTCCCTCACTGTGTGTGTGTGAATGTGTCTGTGTGTCCCTCCCTCGCTGTGTGTGTGTGTGTGTGTGTGTCCCTCCCTCACTGTGTGTGCGTGTGTGTCCCTCCCTCGCTCTGTGTGCATGTGTGTCCCTCCCACGCTGAGTGTGCATCCCTCACTGTGTGCGTGTTCCTCCCTCGCTGTGTGTGTGCGTGTCCCTCCCTCGCTGTGTGTGCGTGTCCCTCCCTCGCTGTGTGTGCGTGTCCCTCCCTCGCTGTGTGTGCGTGTCCCTCCCTCGCTGTGTGTGCGTGTCCCTCCCTCGCTGTGTGTGCGTGTCTCTCCCTCGCTCTGTGTGTGCGTGTCTCTCCCTCGCTGTGTGTGTGCGTGTCCCTCCCTCGCTGTGTGTGTGCGTGTCCCTCCCTCGCTGTGTGTGTGCGTCCCTCCCTCGCTGTGTGTGTGCCTGTCCCTCCCTCGCTGTGTGTGTGCGTGTTCCTCCCTCGCTGTGTGTGCGTGTCCATCCCTCGCTGTGTGTACGTGTCTATCCCTCGCTGTGTGTGCGTGTCTATCCCTCGCTGAGTGTGCGTGTCCCTCCCTCGCTGAGTGTGCGTGTCCCTCCCTCGCTGAGTGTGCGTATCCCTCCCTCGTTGTGTGTGCGTGTCTCTCCCTCGCTGTGTGTGCGCGTATCCCTCCCGAGCTGTGTGTGTGCGTGTCCCTCCCTCGCTGTGTGCGTGCGTGTCCCTCCCTCGTCTATGTGTGTGTGTGCGTGTCCCTTCCTCGCTGTGTGTGTGCGTGTCCCTCCCTCGCTGTGTGTGTCCCTCACTGTGTTTGTGTCCCTCCCTCATGTGTGTGTTTGTGCGTGTCCCTCCCTCGTGTGTGTGTGTGTGTGCGTGTCCCTCCCTCGTGTGTGTGTGCGTGTCTCTCCCTCGTGTGTGTGTGTGTGTGTGTGTGTGTGTGCGTGCGTGCCCCTCCCTCGTGAGTGAGTGTGTTTGTGATTGGATAGAGAATTGGTTGGCTAATAGGAAACAAAGGGTAGTGATTAACGGCTCCATTTCGAAATGGCAGGCAGTGACCAGTGGGGTACCGCAGGGATCCGTGCTGGGACCGCAGCTTTTTACAATATATGTAAATGATATAGAAGATGGTATCAGCAATAACATTAGCAAATTTGCTGATGACACAAAGCTAGGTGGTAGGGTGAAATGTGATGAGGATGTTAGGGGATTACAGGGTGACCTGGACAAGTTAGGTGAGTGGGCAGATGCATGGCAGATGCAGTTTAATGTGGATAAATGTCTGGTTATCCACTTTGGTGGCAAGAACAGGAAGGCAGATTACTACCTCAATGGTATCAAATTAGGTAAAGGGGCTGTTCAGAGAGATCTGGGTGTTCTTGTACACCAGTCAATGAAGGCAAGCATGCAGGTACAGCAGGTCGTGAAGAAGGCTAATAGCATGCTGGCCTTCGTAACAAGAGGGATTGAGTATAGAAGCAAAGAGGTGCTTCTGCAGCTGTACAGGGCCCTGGTGAGACCACACCTGGAGTACTGTGTACAGTTCTGGTCTCCAAATTTGAGGAAAGACATTCTGGCTATTGAGGGAGTGCAGCGTAGGTTCACGAGGTCAATTCCTGGAATGGCAGGATTGCCTTACACAGAAAGACTGAAGCGACTGGGCTTGTATACCCTTGAGTTTAGAAGACTGAGAGGGGATCTGATTGAAACGTATAGGCTTATGAAAGGATTGGACACTCTGGCAGGAGGGAACATATTTCCATTGATGGGGGAGTGCCGAACCAGAGGACACAACTTAAAAATACGGGGTAGACCATTTAGGACAGAGATGAGGAGAAACTACTTCACCCAGAGAGTGGTGGCTGTGTGGAATGCTCTGCCCCAGAGGGCAGTGGAGGCCCAGTCTCTGGATTCTTTTAAGAAAGAATTGGATAGAGCTCTTAAAGATAGTGGAGTCAAGGGGTATGGAGATAAGGCTGGAACAGGATACTAATTAGGAATGATCAGCCATGATCATATTGAATGGCGGTGCAGGCTCGAAGGGCAGAATGGCCTACTCCTGCATCTATTGTCTATTGTCTATTGTGTCCCTCCCTCGCTGTGTGTGTGCATGTCCGTCACTTGCTGTGTGCGTGACGCCTCACTGTGTGTGTGTGTGTGTGTGTGTGTGTGTCCCTCCCTCGCTGTGTGTGTCCCTCCCTCGCTGTGTATGTGTGTGTGTGTGTCCCTCCCTCGCTGTGTGTGTGTGTGTCCCTCCCTCGCTGTGTTTGTGTGTGTCCCTCCCTCGCTGTGTTTGTGTGTGTGTGTGTCCCCCTCCCTTGCTCTGTGTGTGTGTGTCCCTCCCTCGCTGTGGGTGTGTGTCCCTCCCTCGCTGTGTGTGTGTGTGTGTGTGTGTGTCCGTGTCCCTCCCTTGGTGTGTGTGCATATTCGTCTTTTGTTGTGTGTGTGTGTGTGTGTGTGTGTCCCTGCCTCGCTGTGTGTGTGTGTGTCCCTCCCTCGCTGTGTGTGTGTGTCCCTCCCTCGCTGTGTGTGTGTGCGTGTCCCTCCCTTGGTGTGTGTGCATATTCCTCTTTTGTTGTGTGTGTGTGTGTGTGTGTGTGTGTCCCTGCCTCGCTGTGTGTGTGTGTGTGTCCCTGCCTCGCTGTGTGTGTGTGTGTCCCTCCCTCGCTGTGTGTGTGTGTGTGTTTACCTCCCTCGCTGTGTGTGTGTGTCCCTCCCTCGCTCTGTGTGTGTGTGTGTGTGTGTGTGTGTGTGTCCCTCACTCACTGTGTGTGCGTGCGTGTCCCTCCCTCGCTGTGTGCGTGCATGTCCGTCCCTTGGTGTGTGCGTGACCCCTCACTGTGTGTGTTTGTGTGTGTGTGTGTGTGTGTCCCTCCCTCGCTGTGTGTGTCCCTCCCTCGCTGTGTGTGTGTGTGTGTGTGTGTGTGTGTGTGTGTATGTGTCCCTCCCTCGCTGTGTGTGTGTGTGTGTCGCTCCCTCGCTGTGTGTGTGTGTGTCCCTCCCTCGCTGTGTGTGTGTGTGTGTGTGTCCCTCCCTTGCTCTGTGTGTGTGTGTCCCTCCCTCGCTGTGTGTGTGTGTGTGTGTGTGTGTGTGTGTCCCTCCCTTGGTGTGTGTGCATATTCCTCTTTTGTTGTGTGTGTGTGTGTGTGTGTGTGTTTCCCTCCCTCGCTGTGTGTGTGTGTGTGTGTGTGTGTGTGTGTGTCCCTCCCTCGCTGTGTGTGTGTGTGTCTGTGTGTGTGTGTGTCCCTCCCTCACTGTGTGTGTGTGTGTGTGTCCCTCCCTCACTGTGTGTGTGTGTGTGTGTGTGTGTGTCCCTCCCTCGCTGTGTGTGTGTGTGTGTGTGTGTGTGTGTGTGTGTGTGTGTCCCTCCCTCACTGTGTGTGTGTGTGTCCCTCCCTCGCTGTGTGTGCGCGTGTCCCTCCCTCGCTGTGTGTGTGCGTGTCCCTCCCTCGCTGTGTGTGCGTGTCTATCCCTCGCTGTGTGTACGTGTGTATCCCTCGCTGTGTGTGCGTGTCTATCCCTTGCTGTGTGTGCGTGTCCCTCCCTCGCTGAGTGTGCGTGTCCCTCCCTCGCTGAGTGTGTGTATCCCTCCCTCGTTGTGTGTGCGTGTCTCTCCCTCGCTGTGTGTGCGCGTATCCCTCCCTCGCTGTGTGTGTGCGTGTCCCTCCCTCGCTGTGTGTGCGTGTCCCTCCCTCGCTGTGTGCGTGCCCCGCTCAATGATTGCGAGTGTGTCCCTCCCTCGCTCTATATGTGTGTGTGTGCGTGTCCCTTCCTCGCTGTGTGTGTGCGTGTCCCTCCCTCGCTGTGTGTGTCCCTCACTGTGTTTGTGTCCCTCCCTCATGTGTGTGTGTGTGCGTGTCCCTCCCTCGTGTGTGTGTGTGCGCGTGCGTGCCCCTCCCTCGTGAGTGAGTTTGTTTGTGCGTGCGTGTCCCTCCCTCGCTGTGTGTGTGGATGTCCGTCACTTGCTGTGTGCGTGACGCCTCACTGTGTGTGTGTGTGTGTGTGTGTGTGTGTGTCCCTCCCTCGCTGTGTGTGTCCCTCCCTCGCTGTGTGTGTGTGTGTGTGTGTGTGTGTGTGTGTGTGTGTGTGTGTGTCCCTCCCTCGCTCTGTGTTTGTGTGTCCCTCCCTCGCTGTGTGTGTGTGTGTGTCCCTCCCTCGCTGTGTGTGTGTGTGACCCTCCCTCGCTGTGTTTGTGTGTGTGTGTGTCCCTCCCTCGCTGTGTTTGTGTGTGTGTGTGTCCCTCCCTCGCTGTGTGTGTGTGTCCCTCCCTCGCTGTGTGTGTGTGTGTGTGCGTGTCCCTCCCTTGGTGTGTGTGCATATTCCTCTTTTGTTGTGTGTGTGTGTGTGTGTGTGTGTGTGTGTCCCTGCCTCGCTGTGTGTGTGTGTGTGTGTGTGTCCCTCCCTCGCTCTGTGTGTGTGTGTGTGTGTGTGTCACTCCCTCGCTCTGTGTGTGTGTGTGTGTGTGTGTCCCTCCCTCGCTGTGTGTGTGTGCGTGTCCTTCCCTTGGTGTGTGTGTGCGTGTCCTTCCCTTGGTGTGTGTGTCCCTCCCTCGCTGTGTGTGTGTGTGTGTTTCCCTCCCTCGCTGTGTGTGTATGTGTGTGTGTCCCTCCCTCACTGTGTGTGTGTGTGTGTGTGTGTCCCTCCCTCGCTGTGTGTGTGTGTGTCCCTCCCTCGCTGTGTGTGTGTGTGTGTGTGTCCCTCCCTCGCTGTGTGTGTGTGTGTCCCTCCCTCGCTGTGTGTGTGTGTGTGTGTGTGTGTCCCTCCCTCGCTGTGTGTGTGTGTGTTTCCCTCCCTCGCTGTGTGTGTGTGTGTGTGTGTGTCCCTCCCTCGCTGTGTGTGCGTGGCCCTCCCTCTCTGTGTGTGTGTGTGTGTGTCCCTCCCTCGCTGTGTGTGTGTGTGTGTGTGTGTCCCTCCCTCGCTGTGTGTGTGTGTGTGTGTGTCCCTCCCTCGCTGTGTGTGTGTGTGTGTGTGTCACTCCCTCGCTCTGTGTGTGTGTGTGTCCCTCCCTCGCTGTGTGTGTGTGCGTGTCCCTCCCTCGCTGTGTGTGTGTGCGTGTCCTTCCCTCGCTGTGTGTGTGTGTGTCCCTCCCTCGCTGTGTGTGTGTCCCTCCCTCGCTGTGTGTGTGTGTGTGTGTCCTTCCCTTGGTGTGTGTGTGTGTGTGTGTGTGTGTGTGTCCCTCCCTCGCTGTGTGTGTGTGTGTGTGTGTGTGTCCCTCCCTCACTGTGTTTGTGTGTGTCCCTCCCTCGCTGAGTGTGTCCCTCCCTCGCTGTGTGTGTGTGTGTGTGTGTGTGTGTATGTGTGTCTGTGTGTCCCTCCCTCGCTGTGTGTGTGTGTGTGTGTGTCGCTCCCTCGCTGTGTGTGTGTGTGTCCCTCCCTCGCTGTGTGTGTGTGCGTGTGTGTCCCTCCCTTGCTCTGTGTGTGTGTGTCCCTCCCTCGCTGTGTGTGTGTGTGTCCCTCCCTCGCTGTATGTGTGTGTGTGTGTGTGTCCCTCCCTTGGTGTGTGTGCATATTCCTCTTTTGTTGTGTGTGTGTGTTTCCCTCCCTCGCTGTGTGTGTGTGTGTGTGTGTGTGTGTCCCTCCCTCGCTGTGTGTGTGTGTGTCCCTCCCTCGCTGTGTGTGTGTGTGTCCCTCCCTCGCTGTGTGTGTGTGCGTGTCCCTCCCTCGCTGTGTGTGTGTGCGTGTCCTTCCCTCGCTGTGTGTGTGTGTGTCCCTCCCTCGCTGTGTGTGTGTGTGTGTGTCCCTCCCTTGGTGTGTGTGTGTGTGTGTGTGTGTGTGTGTGTGTGTGTGTCCCTCCCTCGCTGTGTGTGTGTGTGTGTGTGTGTGTCCCTCCCTCACTGTGTTTGTGTGTGTCCCTCCCTCGCTGAGTGTGTCCCTCCCTCGCTGTGTGTGTGTGTGTGTTTGTGTGTGTGTGTGTCCCTCCCTCGCTGTGTGTGTGTGTCGCTCCCTCGCTGTGCGTGTGTGTGTCCCTCCCTCGCTGTGTGTGTGTGCGTGTGTGTGTGTGTGTGTCCCTCCCTTGCTCTGTGTGTGTGCATATTCCTCTTTTGTTGTGTGTGTGTGTTTCCCTCCCTCGCTGTGTGTGTCCCTCCCTCGCTGTGTGTGTGTGTCCCTCCCTCACTGTGTGTGTGTGTGTGTCCCTCCCTCACTGTGTGTGTGTGTGTGTCTGTGTGTCCCTCCCTCGCTGTGTGTGTGTGTGTGTGTGTGTGTGTCCCTCCCTCACTGTGTGTGCGTGTGTGTCCCTCCCTCGCTCTGTGTGCATGTGTGTCCCTCCCACGCTGAGTGTTCCTCCCTCGCTGTGTGTGTGCGTGTCCCAACCTCACTGTGTGTGCGTGTCCCAACCTCGCTGTGTGTGCGTGTCCATCCCTCGCTGTGTGTGCGTGTCCCTCCCTCGCTGTGTGTGCGTGTCCCTCCCTCGCTGTGTGTGCGTGTCTCTCCCTCGCTATGTGTGTGCGTGTCCCTCCCTCGCTGTGTGTGTGTGCATGTCCCTCCCTCGCTGTGTGTGCGTGTCCCTCCCTCGCTGTGTGTGTGCGTGTCCCTCCCTCGCTGTGTGTGTGCGTGTCCCTCCCTCGCTGTGTGTGTGCGTGTCCCTCCCTCGCTGTGTGTGCGTGTCCCTCCCTCGCTGTGTGTGCGTGTCTATCCCTCGCTGTGTGTGCGTGTCTATCCCTCGCTGAGTGTGCGTGTCCCTCCCTCGCTGAGTGTGCGTGTCCCTCCCTCGCTGAGTGTGCGTATCCCTCCCTCGTTGTGTGTGCGTGTCTCTCCCTCACTGTGTGTGCGCGTATCCCTCCCTTGCTGTGTGCGTGCGTGTCCCTCCCTCGCTGTGTGCGTGCGTGTCCCTCCCTCGCTGTGTGCGTGCGTGTCCCTCCCTCGCTGTGTGTGTGTTCCCTCCCTCGCTGTGTGTGCGTGTCCCTCCCTCACTGTGTGTGCGTGTCCCTCCCTCGCTGTGTGCGTGCCCCCCTCAATGATTGCGAGTGTGTCCCTCCCTCGCTCTATATGAGCATATCGTTCCCTCGCTGTGTGTGTCCCCCTCGCTGTGTGTGTGCGTGTCACTCCCTCGCTGTGTGTGTGCGTGTCCCTCCCTCGCTGTGTGTGTGCGTGTCCCTCCCTCGCTGTGTTTGTGCGTGTCCCTCCCTCGCTGTGTTTGTGCGTGTCCCTCCCTCGTGTATGTGTGTGTGTGCGTGTCCCTTCCTCGCTGTGTGTGTGCGTGTCCCTCCCTCACTGTGTGTGTCCCTCACTGTGTTTGTGTCCCTCCCTCATGTGTGTGTGTGTGTGCGTGTCCCTCCCTCGTGTGTGTGTGTGCGCGTGCGTGTCCCTCCCTCATGTGTGTGTGCGTGTCCCTCCCTCGTGTGTGTGTGTGTGTGTGTGTGTGTGTGTGTGTGTGTGCGTGCGTGCCCCTCCCTCGTGAGTGAGTGTGTTTGTGCGTGCGTGTCCCTCCCTCGCTGTGTGTGTGCATGTCCGTCACTTGCTGTGTGCGTGACGCCTCACTGTGTGTGTGTGTGTGTGTGTGTGTGTGTCCCTCCCTCGCTGTGTGTGTCCCTCCCTCGCTGTGTGTGTGTGTGTGTGTGTGTGTATGTGTGTGTGTGTGTCCCTCCCTCGCTCTGTGTTTGTGTGTCCCTCCCTTGCTGTGTGTGTGTGTGTGTGTCCCTCCCTCGCTCTGTGTGTGTGTGACCCTCCCTCGCTGTGTTTGTGTGTGTGTGTGTGTCCCCCTCCCTTGCTCTGTGTGTGTGTGTCCCTCCCTCGCTGTGGGTGTGTGTCCCTCCCTCTGTGTGTGTGTGTATGTGTGTGTGTGTGTGTGTGTGTCCCTCCCTTGGTGTGTGTGCATATTCCTCTTTTGTTGTGTGTGTGTGTGTGTGTCCCTGCCTCGCTGTGTGTGTGTGTGTCCCTCCCTCGCTGTGTGTGTGTGTCCCTCCCTCGCTGTGTGTGTGTGTGCGTGTCCCTCCCTCGCTGTGTGTGTGCGTGTCCCTCCCTCGCTGTGTGTGTGCGTGTCCCTCCCTCGCTGTGTTTGTGCGTGTCCCTCCCTCGCTGTGTTTGTGCATGTCCCTCCCTCGTGTATGTGTGTGTGTGCGTGTCCCTTCCTCGCTGTGTGTGTGCGTGTCCCTCCCTCGCTGTGTGTGTCCCTCACTGTGTTTGTGTCCCTCCCTCATGTGTGTGTGTGTGTGCGTGTCCCTCCCTCGTGTGTGTGTGTGCGCGTGCGTGTCCCTCCCTCACGTGTGTGTGCGTGTCCCTCCCTCGTGTGTGTGTGTGTGTGTGTGTGTGTGTGTGTGTGTGTGTGTGCGTGCGTGCCCCTCCCTCGTGAGTGAGTGTGTTTGTGCGTGCGTGTCCCTCCCTCGCTGTGTGTGTGCATGTCCGTCACTTGCTGTGTGCGTGACGCCTCACTGTGTGTGTGTGTGTGTGTGTGTGTCCCTCCCTCGCTGTGTGTGTCCCTCCCTCGCTGTGTGTGTGTGTGTGTGTGTGTGTGTGTGTCCCTCCCTCACTGTGTGTGTGTGTGTGTGTCCCTCCCTCACTGTGTGTGTGTGTGTGTCCCTCCCTCACTGTGTGTGCGTGTGTGTCCCTCCCTCGCTCTGTGTGCATGTGTGTCCCTCCCACGCTGAGTGTGCATCCCTCACTGTGTGCGTGTTCCTCCCTCGCTGTGTGTGTGCGTGTCCATCCCTCGCTGTGTGTGCGTGTCCCTCCCTCGCTGTGTGTGCGTGTCCCTCCCTCGCTGTGTGTGCATGTCTCTCCCTCGCTATGTGTGTGCGTGTCCCTCCCTCGCTGTGTGTGTGCGTGTCCCTCCCTCGCTGTGTGTGTGCGTGTCCCTCCCTCGCTGTGTGTGTGCGTGTCCCTCCCTCGCTGTGTGTGTGCGTGTCCCTCCCTCGCTGTGTGTGTGCGTGTCCCTCCCTCGCTGTGGGTGCGTGTCTATCCCTCGCTGTGTGTACGTGTCTATCCCTTGCTGTGTGTGCGTGTCTATCCCTTGCTGTGTGTGCGTGTCCCTCCCTCGCTGAGTGTGCGTGTCCCTCCCTCGCTGAGTGTGCGTATCCCTCCCTCGTTGTGTGTGCGTGTCTCTCCCTCACTGTGTGTGCGCGTATCCCTCCCTTGCTGTGTGCGTGCGTGTCCCTCCCTCGCTGTGTGCGTGCGTGTCCCTCCCTCGCTGTGTGCGTGCGTGTCCCTCCCTCGCTGTGTGTGTGTTCCCTCCCTCGCTGTGTGTGCGTGTCCCTCCCTCACTGTGTGTGCGTGTCCCTCCCTCGCTGTGAGCGTGCCCCCCTCAATGATTGCGAGTGTGTCCCTCCCTCGCTCTATATGAGCATATCGCTCCCTCGCTGTGTGTGTCCCCCTCGCTGTGTGTGTGCGTGTCACTCCCTCGCTGTGTGTGTGCGTGTCCCTCCCTCGCTGTGTGTGTGCGTGTCCCTCCCTCGCTGTGTGTGTGCGTGTCCCTCCCTCGCTGTGTGTGTGCGTGTCCCTCCCTCGCTGTGTTTGTGCGTGTCCCTCCCTCGCTGTGTTTGTGCGTGTCCCTCCCTCGTGTATGTGTGTGTGTGCGTGTCCCTCCCTCGCTGTGTGTGTGCCTCACTGTGTTTGTGTCCCTCCCTCATGTGTGTGTGTGTGTGCGTGTCCCTCCCTCGTGTGTGTGTGTGCGCGTGCGTGTCCCTCCCTCATGTGTGTGTGCGTGTCCCTCCCTCGTGTGTGTGTGTGTGTGTGTGTGCGTGCGTGCCCCTCCCTCGTGAGTGAGTATGTTTGTGCGTGCGTGTCCCTCCCTCGCTGTGTGTGTGCATGTCCGTCACTTGCTGTGTGCGTGACGCCTCACTGTGTGTGTGTGTGTGTGTGTGTGTCCCTCCCTCGCTGTGTGTGTCCCTCCCTCGCTGTGTGTGTGTGTGTATGTGTGTGTGTGTGTCCCTCCCTCGCTCTGTGTTTGTGTGTCCCTCCCTTGCTGTGTGTGTGTGTGTGTGTCCCTCCCTCGCTCTGTGTGTGTGTGACCCTCCCTCGCTGTGTTTGTGTGTGTGTGTGTGTGTGTGTCCCCCTCCCTTGCTCTGTGTGTGTGTGTCCCTCCCTCGCTGTGGGTGTGTGTCCCTCCCTCTGTGTGTGTGTGTATGTGTGTGTGTGTGTCCCTCCCTTGGTGTGTGTGCATATTCCTCTTTTGTTGTGTGTGTGTGTGTGTGTGTGTCCCTGCCTCGCTGTGTGTGTGTGTGTCCCTCCCTCGCTGTGTGTGTGTGTCCCTCCCTCGCTGTGTGTGTGTGTGCGTGTCCCTCCCTTGGTGTGTGTGCATATTCCTCTTTTGTCGTGTGTGTGTGTGTGTGTGTGTGTGTCCCTGCCTCGCTGTGTGTGTGTGTGTGTCCCTCCCTCGCTCTGTGTGTGTGTGTGTGACCCTCCCTCGCTGTGTGTGTGTGATTACCTCCCTCGCTGTGTGTGTGTGTCCCTCCCTCGCTCTGTGTGTGTGTGTTTGTGTGTGTGTGTGTGTCCCTCACTCACTGTGTGTGCTTGCGTGTCCCTCCCTCGCTGTGTGCGTGCATGTCCGTCCCTTGCTGTGTGCGTGACCCCTCACTGTGTGTGTGTGTGTGTGTGTGAGAGTGTGTGTGTGTGTGTCCCTCCCTCGCTGTGTGTGTCCCTCCCTCGCTGTGTGTGTGCGTGTCCCTCCCTCGCTGTGTGTGTGCGTGTCCCTCCCTCGCTGTGTGTGCGTGTCTATCCCTCGCTGTGTGTACGTGTCTATCCCTCGCTGTGTGTGCGTGTCTATCCCTTGCTGTGTGTGCGTGTCCCTCCCTCGCTGAGTGTGCGTGTCCCTCCCTCGCTGAGTGTGCGTATCCCTCCCTCGTTGTGTGTGCGTGTCACTCCCTCACTGTGTGTGCGCGTATCCCTCCCTTGCTGTGTGCGTGCGTGTCCCTCCCTCGCTGTGTGCGTGCGTGTCCCTCCCTCGCTGTGTGCGTGCGTGTCCCTCCCTCGCTGTGTGTGTGTTCCCTCCCTCGCTGTGTGTGCGTGTCCCTCCCTCGCTGTGTGTGCGTGTCCCTCCCTCGCTGTGTGCGTGCCCCCCTCAATGATTGCGAGTGTGTCCCTCCCTCGCTCTATATGAGCATATCGCTCCCTCGCTGTGTGTGTCCCCCTCGCTGTGTGTGTGCGTGTCACTCCCTCGCTGTGTGTGTGCGTGTCCCTCCCTCGCTGTGTGTGTGCGTGTCCCTCCCTCGCTGTGTGTGTGCGTGTCCCTCCCTCGCTGTGTTTGTGCGTGTCCCTCCCTCGCTGTGTTTGTGCGTGTCCCTCCCTCGTGTATGTGTGTGTGTGCGTGTCCCTTCCTCGCTGTGTGTGTGCGTGTCCCTCCCTCACTGTGTGTGTCCCTCACTGTGTTTGTGTCCCTCCCTCATGTGTGTGTGTGTGTGCGTGTCCCTCCCTCGTGTGTGTGTGTGCGCGTGCGTGTCCCTCCCTCATGTGTGTGTGCGTGTCCCTCCCTCGTGTGTGTGTGTGTGTGTGCGTGCGTGCCCCTCCCTCGTGAGTGAGTGTGTTTGTGCGTGCGTGTCCCTCCCTCGCTGTGTGTGTGCATGTCCGTCACTTGCTATGTGCGTGACGCCTCACTGTGTGTGTGTGTGTCCCTCCCTCGCTGTGTGTGTCCCTCCCTCGCTGTGTGTATGTGTGTGTGTGTGTCCCTCCCTCGCTCTGTGTTTGTGTGTCCCTCCCTTGCTGTGTGTGTGTGTGTGTCCCTCCCTCGCTCTGTGTGTGTGTGACCCTCCCTCGCTGTGTTTGTGTGTGTGTGTGTGTCCCCCTCCCTTGCTCTGTGTGTGTGTGTCCCTCCCTCGTGTGTGTGTGTGTGTGTGTGTGCGTGTGTGTGTGCGTGCGTGCCGCTCCCTCGTGAGTGAGTGTGTTTGTGCGTGCGTGTCCCTCCCTCGCTGTGTGTGTGTGTGTGTCCCTCCCTCGCTCTGTGTGTGTGTGTGTGTGTGTGTGTCACTCCCTCGCTGTGTGTGTGTGCGTGTCCTTCCCTTGGTGTGTGTGTGCGTGTCCTTCCCTTGGTGTGTGTGTGTGTGTCCCTCCCTCGCTGTGTGTGTGTGTGTCCCTCCCTCGCTGTGTGTGTGTGTGTGTTTCCCTCTCTCGCTGTGTGTGTGTGTGTGTGTCCCTCCCTCACTGTGTGTGTGTGTGTGTGTGTGTCCCTCCCTCGCTGTGTGTGTGTGTGTCCCTCCCTCGCTGTGTGTGTGTGTGTGTGTGTGTGTGGGTCCCTCCCTCGCTGTGTGTGTGTGTGTGTTTCCCTCCCTCGCTGTGTGTGTGTGTCCCTCCCTCGCTGTGTGTGCGTGGCCCTCCCTCGCTGTGTGTGTGTGTGTGTGTGTTTGTCCCTCCCTCGCTGTGTGTGTGTGTGTGTCCCTCCCTCGCTGTGTGTGTGTGTCCCTCCCTCCCTCTGTGTGTGTATGTGTGTGTGTGTGTGTGTCCCTCCCTTGGTGTGTGTGCATATTCCTCTTTTGTTGTGTGTGTGTGTGTGTGTGTCCCTGCCTCGCTGTGTGTGTGTGTCCCTCCCTCGCTGTGTGTGCGTGTCTCTCCCTCGCTGTGTGTGTGCGTGTCCCTCCCTCGCTGTGTGTGTGCGTGTCCCTCCCTCGCTGTGTGTGCGTGTCCCTCCCTCGCTGTGTGTGTGCGTGTCCCTCCCTCGCTGTGTGTGTGCCTGTCCCTCCCTCGCTGTGTGTGCGTGTCTATCCCTCGCTGTGTGTACGTGTCTATCCCTCGCTGTGTGTGCGTGTCTATCCCTTGCTGTGTGTGTGCGTGTCCCTCCCTCGCTGAGTGTGCGTGTCCCTCCCTCGCTGAGTGTGCGTATCCCTCCCTCGTTGTGTGTGCGTGTCTCTCCCTCGCTGTGTGTGCGCGTATCCCTCCCTCGCTGTGTGCGTGCGTGTCCCTCCCTCGCTGTGTGCGTGCGTGTCCCTCCCTCGCTGTGTGTGTGTTCCCTCCCTCGCTGTGTGTGCGTGTCCCTCCCTCGCTGTGTGTGCGTGTCCCTCCCTCGCTGTGTGCGTGCCCCCCTCAATGATTGCGAGTGTGTCCCTCCCTCGCTCTATATGAGCATATCGCTCCCTCGCTGTGTGTGTCCCCCTCGCTGTGTGTGTGTGTGTCACTCCCTCGCTGAGTGTGCGCGTGTCCCTCCCTCGCTGTGTGTGTGCGTGTCCCTCCCTCGCTGTGTGTGTGCGTGTCCCTCCCTCGCTGTGTGTGTGCGTGTCCCTCCCTCGCTGTGTTTGTGCGTGTCCCTCCCTCGCTGTGTTTGTGCGTGTCCCTCCCTCGTGTATGTGTGTGTGTGCGTGTCCCTCCCTCGCTGTGTGTGTGCCTCACTGTGTTTGTGTCCCTCCCTCATGTGTGTGTGTGTGTGCGTGTCCCTCCCTCGTGTGTGTGTGTGCGCGTGCGTGTCCCTCCCTCATGTGTGTGTGCGTGTCCCTCCCTCGTGTGTGTGTGTGTGTGCGTGCGTGCCCCTCCCTCGTGAGTGAGTGTGTTTGTGCGTGCGTGTCCCTCCCTCGCTGTGTGTGTGCATGTCCGTCACTTGCTGTGTGCGTGACGCCTCACTGTGTGTGTGTGTCCCTCCCTCGCTGTGTGTGTCCCTCCCTCGCTGTGTGTGTCCCTCCCTCGCTGTGTGTGTGTATGTGTGTGTGTGTGTCCCTCTCTCGCTCTGTGTTTGTGTGACCCTCCCTCGCTGTGTTTGTGTGTGTGTGTGTGTCCCCCTCCCTTGCTCTGTGGGTGTGTGTCCCTCCCTCTGTGTGTGTGTGTATGTGTGTGTGTGTGTGTGTGTGTGTGTCCCTCCCTTGGTGTGTGTGCATATTCCTCTTTTGTTGTGTGTGTGTGTGTGTGTGTGTGTGTGTGTCCCTGCCTCGCTGTGTGTGTGTGTGTGTCCCTCCCTCGCTGTGTGTGTGTGTCCCTCCCTCGCTGTGTGTGTGTGTGCGTGTCCCTCCCTTGGTGTGTGTGCATATTCCTCTTTTGTTGTGTGTGTGTGTGTGTGTGTCCCTGCCTCGCTGTGTGTGTGTGTATGTCCCTGCCTCGCTGTGTGTGTGTGTGACCCTCCCTCGCTGTGTGTGTGTGTGTGTCCCTCCCTCGCTATGTGTGTGTGTGTGTGTGTGTCCCTCCCTCACTGTGTGTGTGTGTGTGTCCCTCCCTCACTGTGTGTGCGTGTGTGTCCCTCCCTCACTCTGTGTGCATGTGTGTCCCTCCCACGCTGAGTGTGCATTCCTCACTGTGTGCGTGTTCCTCCCTCGCTGTGTGTGTGCGTATCCCTCCCTCGCTGTGTGTGCGTGTCCCTCCCTCGCTGAGTGTGCGTGTCCCTCCCTCGCTGTGTGTGCGTGTCCATCCCTCGCTGTGTGTGCGTGTCTCTCCCTCGCTGTGTGTGCGTGTCTCTCCCTCGCTGTGTGTGTGCGTGTCCCTCCCTCGCTGTGTGTGTGCGTGTCCCTCCCTCGCTGTGTGTGTGCCTGTCCCTCCCTCGCTGTGTGTGCGTGTCTATCCCTCGCTGTGTGTACGTGTGTATCCCTCGCTGTGTGTGCGTGTCTATCCCTTGCTGTGTGTGCGTGTCCCTCCCTCGCTGAGTGTGCGTGTCCCTCCCTCGCTGAGTGTGCGTATCCCTCCCTCGTTGTGTGTGCGTGTCTCTCCCTCGCTGTGTGTGCGCGTGTCCCTCCCTCGCTGTGTGCGTGCGTGTCCCTCCCTCGCTGTGTGTGTGTTCCCTCCCTCGCTGTGTGTGCGTGTCCCTCCCTCGCTGTGTGTGCGTGTCCCTCCCTCGCTGTGTGCGTCCCCACCTCAATGATTGCGAGTGTGTCCCTCCCTCGCTCTATATGAGCATATCGCTCCCTCGCTGTGTGTGTCCCCCTCGCTGTGTGTGTGTGTGTCACTCCCTCGCTGAGTGTGCGCGTGTCCCTCTCTCGCTGTGTGTGTGCATGTCCCTCCCTCGCTGTGTGTGTGCGTGTCCCTCCCTCGCTGTGTGTGTGCGTGTCCCTCCCTCGCTGTGTGTGTGCGTGTCCCTCCCTCGCTGTGTTTGTGCGTGTCCCTCCCTCGCTGTTTGTGCGTGTCCCTCCCTCGTATATGTGTGTGTGCGTGTCCCTTCCTCGCTGTGTGTGTGCGTGTCCCTCCCTCGCTGTGTGTGTCCCTCACTGTGTTTGTGTCCCTCCCTCATGTGTGTGTGTGTGCGTGTCCCTCCCTCGTGTGTGTGTGTGCGCGTGCGTGTCCCTCCCTCGTGTGTGTGCGTGTCCCTCCCTTGTGTGTGTGTGTGTGTGCGTGTGTGTGTGCGTGCGTGCCGCTCCCTCGTGAGTGAGTGTGTTTGTGCGTGCGTGTCCCTCCCTCGCTGTGTGTGTGTGTGTGTCCCTCCCTCGCTCTGTGTGTGTGTGTGTGTGTGTGTGTCACTCCCTCGCTGTGTGCGTGTCCTTCCCTTGGTGTGTGTGTGCGTGTCCTTCCCTTGGTGTGTGTGTGTGTGTCCCTCCCTCGCTGTGTGTGTGTGTGTCCCTCCCTCGCTGTGTGTGTGTGTGTGTTTCCCTCTCTCGCTGTGTGTGTGTGTGTGTGTCCCTCCCTCGCTGTGTGTGTGTGTGTCCCTCCCTCGCTGTGTGTGTGTGTGTGTGTGTGTGGGTCCCTCCCTCGCTGTGTGTGTGTGTGTGTTTCCCTCCCTCGCTGTGTGTGTGTGTCCCTCCCTCGCTGTGTGTGCGTGGCCCTCCCTCGCTGTGTGTGTGTGTGTGTGTGTTTGTCCCTCCCTCGCTGTGTGTGTGTGTGTGTCCCTCCCTCGCTGTGTGTGTGTGTCCCTCCCTCGCTCTGTGTGTGTGTGTTTGTGTGTGTGTGTGTGTCCCTCACTCACTGTGTGTGCTTGCGTGTCCCTCCCTCGCTGTGTGCGTGCATGTCCGTCCCTTGCTGTGTGCGTGACCCCTCACTGTGTGTGTGTGTGTGTGTGTGTGAGAGTGTGTGTGTGTGTGTCCCTCCCTCGCTGTGTGTGTCCCTCCCTCGCTGTGTGTGTGCGTGTCCCTCCCTCGCTGTGTGTGTGCGTGTCCCTCCCTCGCTGTGTGTGCGTGTCTATCCCTCGCTGTGTGTACGTGTCTATCCCTCGCTGTGTGTGCGTGTCTATCCCTTGCTGTGTGTGCGTGTCCCTCCCTCGCTGAGTGTGCGTGTCCCTCCCTCGCTGAGTGTGCGTATCCCTCCCTCGTTGTGTGTGCGTGTCTCTCCCTCACTGTGTGTGCGCGTATCCCTCCCTCGCTGTGTGCGTGCGTGTCCCTCCCTCGCTGTGTGCGTGCGTGTCCCTCCCTCGCTGTGTGTGTGTTCCCTCCCTCGCTGTGTGTGCGTGTCCCTCCCTCGCTGTGTGTGCGTGTCCCTCCCTCGCTGTGTGCGTGCCCCCCTCAATGATTGCAAGTGTGTCCCTCCCTCGCTCTATATGAGCATATCGCTCCCTCGCTGTGTGTGTCCCCCTCGCTGTGTGTGTGCGTGTCACTCCCTCGCTGTGTGTGTGCGTGTCCCTCCCTCGCTGTGTGTGTGCGTGTCCCTCCCTCGCTGTGTGTGTGCGTGTCCCTCCCTCGCTGTGTTTGTGCGTGTCCCTCCCTCGCTGTGTTTGTGCGTGTCCCTC